>NC_133658.1:195744648-196057737 GCF_037893015.1 Macrotis lagotis | reverse complement strand
TGGGGTTATGTGATTTGCACAAAGCCACATAGTTAGGTAATTATTAAGTGTCTTAGGCCGCATTTGAACTCAGGTACTCCTGACTCCAGGGCTGGTGCTCTATCCACTGCACCACCTAGTTGCCCCCATAAATATTTTAAATCACAAAAAGTCTCTATAAGGATAAAGTCTTTGCCTTCTAATAGGGAGAGGAGAAAATTATATATGCATCCTGAGATCAGTAGCTGTGTGAGGGATCTAAATAGGAGACTGGGGAGATAAATTTAAAATATAAAAGAAAAAGGTAGGAGAAAAATATGCACTAGAGAAGGAAAAAAAGGGGAGAAACTTCTCTCATGTAATTAATGGATACATGGAGAAAATTGATGACACCTGTATATAGTCCCCAAAAATATATCCACCTGGCAACAAGTTTGGAAACAAATGAGGAAGGATTCTTTATGGAGGAGGATTATATCATATGAACATTACCTTGAACTGAAGTAGAGTGAGGAGAATAGAAGCAGGTAAGCAATTTATATTGTAACAATATGTAAAAATAATTTTAAAAGACTTCAGAATTCTGAACAATGCAATGATATGCCATGTTTCCAAAGGACCTATGATTTATAGTGCCAATTCCCCCTTTGATAGAAGTGATGGACTAGATATGCAGAGTGAGATTTTTTTTTTTTGAAACTAACAATGTAGAACTCTGCTTTGTTTCACTATGTATATTTGTTGCAGGGGATTTTCCTGACTTTTTTTTCCTTCTTCTTTCTCTCCTTCTTTCTTTACCTCCTCCATTCCTTCCCTCCTGCTGTCCCTTCCTACTTCCCCATTCCTTCCTTTCCTCCTTCCTTCCTTCCCTCCCAACCTTCCTTTTTCCTTCCTCCTTCCTTCCCTCCTCCCTCTTTCCTCCTCCCTTCCTTCCCCTTCTTTGCTTCCCTCCTTCCTTCCTTTTTTTCCTTCTTCCTCCCTCCTTCCTTTGTTCCCTCTTTTTTCCTTCCCTTCCTCCTTTTGTTTTTTCATTCTTACTCTCCCACCCCATTTAATGAATATATATGTATGTATAAAAGAAGTAGAACAAAATGGTGGCGGATACTTGTTAATTTCTAAAAGGAAAATATAATTAAAAGAGAAAAAAAATGCTGCAACCTGCATACAGCTGCTAAAAGAAATGTCTAGCTGGAAATAAAAATCTTGTCTCCATTTCTTTCCTATGTATGCCAGTTAAATTGAGAAATTTTACTTGTAGATAGATAATATTCTGTTAAATTAAGCTCTGTGAAAAATCATGGATTAATAATAGTAATAAAAATAAATGACATATCTAGTATTTTAATGTTTGCAAAGTACTTTACATACAGTATCTCATTTAGATAAGGTTAATCACTTTTACAATGAAATTGATATATAACTAGGAACACAAATTTTTACAGCATTAGTTCAAGATTATAACAAAGAATAAGTTAAAACCTGTATAATTCAGAGTCATACACTCTTGAGCTCAAAAGGATTTTACAGATTGAGTCTTACTATCCTCATTTTAGTCAAGAAAGGTGACATGATTCACTCAAACTATTAAGTCTCTTTAGTGATGAAAATGACTATAATTTCTTAGGATGGAGTGGCGTTTGCTTGTCTTATCTACTTTTTTGAGAAAAATTAATAATGTTTTGAGTTAAGTTCATTTAATAGTTGTGAAAATGTACTTTAGTACTTTCAGATTTCAAATTATCAGATTTGAAAAATATGTGTTCTTGAGCAGATTGCTTTTTATATTTTTCTTGCTTTCTTTTTAATTAGTCTTAGAAAAATAAAGTGAAACTCTATATAAAGAGAAAGCAAATAGAGATTTCTCTAATGCCAGAATAAGTAATCATTGACCAGTTGATATAAAGTGTTCTTAACTTCTCTTCAGCACTGAAAATGTCCTTTTGGCAAAACTGTGTTATATATCAGAGAGTTCTTTTGCTATCCCATGAAATATAAAATGAATTTTGGAATCTTGTCAGTGTCACCATATTAGACAATTAGGATTAATAATTCTTCTATGTTTTAATTTCTCCAGTTTATAATTAAAAAAATATTATTTTCCATCTTCTTACCCAGAATGGAATGATTATTTTCACAAAGAAAATTGGAATGTAAGTAAAAGTTTGATAAATATGTTTAAAGTAAATAACTTAGTTTTTCTACAGCTCAGAGATCTTTTGTTTTTATGTGCCTAATATTCAACTTTGGCTATGGCAACAAGCACTCATTTCTTTGATAGGCTTACACTTGATTTACAACTGTTTTGAAATAATTCTGGCATTGTTCAAGGGTCATGCTTTCATTCTTCTCTCTAAATTTCTATAAGAAATTGACATTTTCTTCTGCTTTGTCATTTTAAAGAGCCTGTTTTTTGAAGGTCTTACTAATATTCCTTGGGAAATGAATTTCAATTGTGAAATGGTCTTTTGTTTTTTTCTTGTTATTTAAAATAATGTTTTATTTTTTCCAATTTCATGTAAAGACAAATAAAATATATTTTGACTTCCAAATTTTTTCTTTCCCTGTCCTCTCTTTCTCTTCCCTAAATTGGTGAGCAATTTGAAATAGTTTATATGCATGCAATCTTGTTCCATTTCACTCATATGTTGAAAGAAGAATCGTGGTTTTTCTGCTATAGTTATCCTTCAGAAAGATATAAAGCAAGAACCTAAAAGGGTAGGGTACCTGGGATATTTTTAAGGAGAATGGTGATATCAATCATGGAGTGAAGGATATTAACCTTAAAGTTAGAAGAGGCTATAGACATCATGTACTAGAACCCCTTCATTTTACAATAAGTAAATGGAAACCCAGGAAAGATAAATGACTTTCCCAAGATTACAGAGGTAGTAAATGGTTGAGTGAATATTTAAACCCAAGTCCTTGGATTTTGAATTCAATGTTCTTCCAACTATACCATGATTATTTTTTTCCATTAAACTTTTTTCTCTTCTTTTTCCCAATTACTTGGAAAGGCAGTTTTCAATATTCACCTATTTGCAAGTTTTTGTGTTCCACATTTTTTCTACTAGCCTCCCTTCCTTCCCCCCTTCCCATGGGCATGAACAATCTTGTAAACATTGTACATATACAATTGTGTTTAACATATTTCCATATTAGTCACTTTGTGAAAGAGGAATTTAGAAGTAAGGAGGAAAATCATGAGAAAGAAAAAACAAAAAAAAATTAAAAAAGTCAACATACATAGTATGCTTTCTACATTCAGACTCCAATTTGTTTTTGTTTGTTCTTGGATCTGGATATCATTTTTCATATCAGGTCTCTCAGAATTGTTTTTGCTCTTATTTTATGATTTCAAATTCTTCCCCCTTGTTTAATTATCATTCTATGAAGATACTGCCAGATGAATCTCTCTCTTGAGCTCCACTTTTATATCATTAACTACATGTTTGCCATTTTGAAATGTTATACTGTATTAGAAATCAACATGTCCAAATCATAACTCAGTTTTCTCCAAAACCACTGCTCTTGCATAATTCTCTATCATGGTCTAGTGACCTACTGAGCCACCTCTATCACTCTCCTGTTACCTAGGTTTGCAATCTCAGTTTCATTCTTAATTCCCTATATATCTATTCAGTTGTAATTCTAAATCCACAGCATTTCATATACAATTTCTTCTTTTGATCCAAAGACATATTACCTTGACTCAGTAACTTATTGCCTCTTTCCTGGATTATTGCCATAATATTTTATTTGTTCTTTGTACCATAAGTATTTTTTCCATTTCTATCAGTGCTTCAAACAAGTGATTTTCCTAACCAGAATATTACTCATCTATTTACTAAACTGTAACAGTTGCCTATTGATTCTAGTATTAAATAATAATAAAGTCTTTTCTTTATCACAAAAAAGCTTTATAACCAAAAGCCTTCCTACTTTTCCGTTCTTTTTTTCTTCTAAATTGCTTTCCTCTAAAAATTCTGTAATCTAGCCATACTGACCATTTTTGCTTTGTTTCAGTTGACTTTGGCTTTTGCACTGGCTATCCTCCTTAAATTCAAACCCTCTTCACATTTATTTTTTTGAATTCATGACTTTCTTCAAGACTCAATTTAAGTGCCAGCTTCTACATAAAATCTTTCCTGATTTTCCTAGTTGCTTTGTTTTCCTACTCTAAACTATGCTGTAATTCATTTTACAAATGCCATATGGATGTATGTTTGTGTACATACATGCATGTTTTGTACACATGCCTTCCCAATAGGATATCAGGTCCTTCAAAGTAGGTATTGTTTCAGTTGTGTATTTGTAGCCTCATGGACTGACACACTATCTGCCACCTAGTAAGTGCTTGAAAAATGTTTATTGATTAATATCTGAAAGTACATTTAGTTAGTTGCACTGGATTTAAAAAGAAATCCTCTTACTCAAAATTCAGTTCTTTCCTCTGAATGTCTCTGACTAAACTACTGAAGTCCCACAGGTTTAGTGGATGTTGCTTAGATTCTCAGTGTTATAGATTCCTTCTTAAAGTATAAATAAAAGAGCTATCCATAGCAACATGAATTCTACTAGGAGTAAGTATAGTGAGATCCATAAAGGAATAGCATCCACACTAAATTTTTTTTATACAAAAGTTAGCAAGTCTCTAGATATGATGATGGGGGGGAAGGAGTTTGGCACATAAAAAAACAGTATTCCTAAAGCTAACACTTTAAATGGATAGTATATCATAAAAAAATGGAACAAATACTTTTCCTGCATTCTCAGTAAAATTATGTTAATCTTGGCCTTGCATCAGAGGAGGTTTGGAGGAAAACAGGAGATGTTCTAGAGGGAAAAAAAAGCAAAAGATTACTGAGTCTTTCATCACTCTCTCCAAAAATCAGTTGGAAGTTAAGACTCTGATTCTCCTAGGAACTGGGTTGCAGACTATCCAAATAGCCTGAAACCCTGAAAACAAATACAATTTTTAGACACATAAGTATTTCACAGGAACCATAAAATGAATGAATTAGAAGAAAACTCATTAATAAAAATGCAACTATAGCATTTGACCTATCAAGAGAAATTCTTAGCTCTATACAAATATATTCAACAATTCTAGAAATATAAGTCGCAGAATTTATCATCAAAGGATATCAAAGTATTGCCTTCTCCTGAGCCATGATGGGTATACCTTGACAAGATACCATATAGATTTCTCAAATCCCATCAAAAAGAGGGAAAGAAAAAGAATAAGAAAACAAGATATTAACTCCCCTTTAGGAAAAGGAGTAACATTTTTTATCCATGGTTGCCCACAGAAAAATTAAGAAGACATTTTTCTTTCTATCCTTTTTTCAAGGATATAATGGGTTCAATTTCACCTTTTTAAGTAAGTGCTGGGGACAACATTCTATCTTCTATATTCTAAATTCCATCAGATAAGGTCAATGGAAGTTTCTTCTTTTCCTAGAAAGGCTTACTTTTAACTAAATTGTTGCTGCCTCACAGATCAGTCATGATAATCAAATAAGATCATATATTATATTAGGCCTAAATAAAGCCTTGTTTCCTTGCTGATTGCCCTATTCATAATAGAAGACTATTTCTTACTAGTACCACTATATCCTGAAGTCTATCTTGTTAACTAGAATCAAGGCAAACAGGGCAAAAATATCCAAAACAAACAAAGAAAAGCAAAACAAAATAAATAAAGGACAAAAAAGTTATCTTTCTAAATAACTGGAAGGCACTTAGTGTATTTTACAAGGATAAGTGAGCAGACATCCTCCACACCAGGTAAGTATATCCACACATACTCTACTATGTTGTTCCCTATTTTTTTTTGCTATACATGTTCTAGATACTGGAAATTCAGACAAAAATTTAACAGTAGTCCTTGCCTTTCAGGAACTCACATTCTTCTTAGAGATACAACATTACAGGAAAGCAAATGGAAGCTAATTTCATGAGGGAAATCCTTATGAATGATCTGGGAGGCAGGAATTGCTTAGTTAAAAGTAAACCTTTCTTGGAAAAGAAGAATAACATTCAGTATACATTTGTTATATGCCTACTTGGAATTTGGTAAAACGAAATGATGACTGGGGATATTTTCTCTGCTAATCTTATTTGCCTTGCTATCTGAACTGTTTCCTGAATATCTGCTGCCCAGTCTATAAGTTAGGTATTAAACATCCCTGACAGAGAAGATATATACACAATACATATGTATAAGAAAACTTCTTGAAGACATGAAATTACTGCTTTTCTCTGTCTTTTTTCTCAGTACATATCACAATAGCCAGCATATATTAATTGTATAATAAAATGTGATAAGCTGATTGATAATATTTTGTGCTCAAGTCATTCACTGCAGTATATAGTGAACACATTTTCAGAAAGAAGACTTAAAAACAAACAAGCAAACAAAAAAATACATCAGTGCTTCAGGAAGCACCTGAGGATCTTCTTGTTCAGGCCTTTTGTTTGGCAAGACTTTGGAAAAGTCAACTATAAAACTAGTGACCAGGGGCACAAATAGGGGAAATTTCTTGTAGATCTATCTTGACTCATGCTTTGCTTTTGGTCGAAGAGTTCTCAGACTGTATGTTGGCTGTTTTTTTTTTTGTGACACTGCAACTAAGAATACATAGATGTACACAGACAAGAGTCATTTCAAAATAAAATTTGAATTGAAACATTCTTAGTATTCTGCTATGTAGAACATAAGCAATATTCAATTGACTTCAAAGTTTCCCCTGTCTCAGGAGCTGTTCAATTGAGAATTCTTTCCAATCTCAGATACAGTTTTAAGCATAATCTTCCTTTCTATCGAACTGTGAAAAGTGAAGGAGATGATGAAGGGAAGAAAAATGTACTGTAATCTGAGAAGAGAACTTACATTTGAGAATCCTATCATATTGACTCACTTTGAGTAAATTGAGATATCTTTATTGTCAATCTTATAGCAAATAATAATATTTACCTACTACTTTTGTTTTTGGTCTTGATCTCCATGCATAGTCTACCAGATTATACCTAGGCAATTATAGAAAGCACCTTGAGCTTTCACTACTAGCTTTTTTTTGGCATAGGTGAATTTGGCAAAGATCTACTTTTCCATACTCATAGGATTGTAATCTGGCAGTAGATTCATCACTTTATTTGTTGATGAAGAAGTCTTATACATCCTCTAATTTTTCAGCTTAAAGAGCTGAAATATATTCTATCTTTTATATGTTCTATCTTTAAATAACTTCTATTCTGAACAAAACATATATGATTTCTATTAAAAATACATTCACAGAAACATTTTAAATGCAATATCTAATCATTTCAAGTCTGTTTTTTCCCCATAATTTAGCATAGAGGATAGAAATGCTTATTAATACCTTACCACAAGCAATCATATAAGAAAAATATCAAGTTATCTGAAAGAGTAACTATAAATTGTCTTAAGTTTCTAGTTACTGGAAAGAAATCTTACTCTATTATATGAGAATAGAAAGCATGAATGATTAATGCATTATTTTCTTTCAACACTGTTTCCTATTTACTCTAACTTTGTGACATCTGTTGAGAAAACCAAAAATTAACAACTATGTATGACATGGAAAAAATAAATTACAATTAAAAGAATATCATTATAGATGAAATAACATGAGTCTTGAAATAACAGCCTGTCTTCATATGAGGCTTTCATGGTTGTATTCATATAATATACATCCAACTGAGCATAGGCCTGGTGACAGATTTTATGACTGTTGCCTGAGGTTCAAACTAGCTTTGTTCAAAGAGTTTTGACACCAGATTGGTCACAGAATGATGGATATTTTGCCCAGGGCAACTCTCAAAGACCATCTGTTAAGTCATTGAATGATAGTGATCTGTGTCATAGTAATCAAAATGATTATATCCAATTCAATTCAACTCGATTCCTCATTTACTAAGGACCTACTATGTGTAATGAATTATGCTAGGTCCTGGAAACACAGAGAAAAACTTAACAGCTGCCCTTGCCTTTAAAGAGTTTGTATTCTTCTTAGAGATAGAACATGACAAAAAAAAATAAATGGAAGCTAATTTCATGAGGGAAAAAAAGAGTAAAAGCTAGAAGACCATTAGAAAAGTTTCCTGTATGAGAAGATTATTGAGTATAGCTTGGAGGAAATTAAGAATTCTAAGTTGCCACTAAGAGCACAGAATTATAATTTCCAAGGTCATCAAATTAAAGAATCTCAAATTTCTAGGGATGTTGTAAGTCATATAGCCCCACCCATACCTGAACAAGAGTACTTGTACCATGTACTTAATGAATGTTCATAAAACGTTTGTTTTTTCGCTTGCCCTCAAAGGAGGAAGAAGGCCAGTATTGTTAAGAGGCTGTGAATAGATTGTATGATTAAAAGTCACAGATAAATTCATTATCCCAGTACTTAATTAGAATAAATAGGCAGCTACTGGGTACTCTGGAGTACACTGGAGTAAATAGGGCAAGAGAAGGGACAGCCCAGTTCTATTCCTAATCATCCAACCATCAGTTATTAAGTACCTATTGTGTTCTGCCCAATCTGCTGGGCATGTAGGACAAAAATAAAAATATAAACCAAACAATCTTTTCCCTTAAGAAGTGAGTGGAAAAAAATTTTAAAAAGTGAGTGGGATACTATGAATGAAGAGAATTTGGGGGGATCCTCGATACATGAATATTTTCCATGTTACTAGTTTTCTCATAGCACAGGGCAAAAGCTGGTCTCCAAAGAGTGATATTTGTCAATAGGGGGAAAATAGTATTTCTACCCTTGAATGAACCTCGGCACATAGAAAAGTTGTTAATAAGAACAAAAGCTAGGAAGGAAAGAAATTTCAGGAGATAGAAATTTCTCACATATCACCTCAGGTTGAACTATGGTAGAAAAGTTATAATAGGGAGATTTCAAGATTATTAAAAGAGAATGATAAATTTTATCAATTGCAAAACAACACCAATTAAAGTTATATCAATAAGTGCAGAACATCTTCAAAAATATATGATTTAGATTTATAAAAAGTATCAAAAAGTATAGAACAAATGATTTTTTTTTTGGTTTTTGCAAGGCAAATGGGGTTAAGTGGCTTGCCCAAGGCCACACAGCTAGGTAATTATTAAGTGTTTGAGACCAGATTTAAACCCAGGTACTCCTGACTCCAAGGCCAGTGCTTTATCCACTGCACCACCTAGGTGCCCCTGAACAAATGAAATTTTAAAAATTATGTTTACAAATAATTTTTCTGAAATCAAGTCAGCATAATTTTCTTTTTTTAATTTATTTTTTATTCTCATTTTGTACAAATGTTTTTCTTTACATTAATAAAATATACTTGTTTACAAGTAAACAAAATACCCCTCCCCCATGAATATAGATAGACTTGCTTGGGCAAAAAAGTAAAGGGGGGAGAAAAAAATTAAAATTAAAAAAATAATAGTAATAATTGTAGGTATGGCCAGGTGGTGCAATGGACGAAGCACATGCCCTGGAGCCACGAGCACCCGAGTCCATATCCAGGCTCATAAACCCAATAATCACCCAGCCATGTGACATGCAAGCCACCCGATCCCCACTGCCCTGCAAAAACCAAAAAGAAGAAAAAAAAAGCCCAAAATAAAATAAAATAGTAATAATAGTGGGGGTGGCTGGGTGGCAGACAGAGCATTGGCCCTTGAGCCAGGAGCACCTGGGTCCGAATCTGGCCGCAAACACCCAATGATCACCCTGCTATGCGGCCCCAGGCAGGCCACCCAGCCCCACTTGCCCTGCACCCTCCCCCAAATAATATTAACAAAAACTGTGTTTCAGTCTTTGTTCCAACACCATCAACTCTGTCATGAGTGGATCACATTCTTTATGATAAGTCCATCACAAAAGTTACTTCCATATTTTGCCAACGTTGCCATTGCTGATCAAAACTCCCTCCTTTCTTATTTCTCCACTACCATATGCTATATTTTCTCTCTCCTTTCACTCTGACTCTGCTTTAGGGTTGCTGAGTGGCACAGCAGACAGATTCCTGGTCCTGGGGCCAAGAAGCCCTGAGCCCCCATACCACCCCTTAGGCCCAGAATCCACCTGGCCCTATGGTCCTGGGCAGGCCATCCAATCCCAGGCCCTTGAAAGAAGTAAAAAAAGAAAATGTGTTATATCTGACCACTGGCCCCCCATGGTCCATCCTCTCCTCCTTTATTCACATCCCCACCCCTTTCCCCTGCTCCCCCCTCCTTCTTTCTACAGTTGTCTATACCCCATTGAGTATATTTGCTATTTCCTCTCCTAGCCATCTCTGATGAGAGCAAAGGTTCCCTCACTCCCCCTTGACTCCCCTCTTCCATATCATTGCAATAGCTCATTGTAATAAAAAAAAATCTATTATGTGAAATAGCTTGGACTATTCCCCCTCTCCTTTTTCTTTCTCCTATTCCATTTCCCTTTTTTTCTTATTGACTCCGTTTTTACACCATATTTTATTTTCGAATTCAGCTTTCTCCTGTGCTTCAACTATAAAAGCTCCCCCCTCTACCTGCTCGGTTAACTGAGATGGTTCATATGAATATTATCAGTATCATTTTTCTATACATGCAGTTCATCCTCATTAAGTCCCTCATATTTCCCCTCTCTCCTCCAATCTCTGTGCTTCACCTGAGTCCTGTATCTGAAGATCAAACCTTCTGTTCAGCTCTGGCCATTCCAAAAGGAACATTTGAAATTCCCCTGGTTCATTGAAAGTCCATCTTTTTCCCTGGAAGAGGACATTCAGCCTTGCTGGGTAGTTCATTCTTAGTTGCATTCTAAGCTCTTTTGCCTTCCAGTATATTGTATTCCAAGCCCTACGAGCTTCCAATGTAGCTGCTGCTAAGTCCTGTGTGATCCTGACTGCAGCTCCACGATATTTGAACTGTGTCCTTCTGGCTGCTTGTAATATTTTCTCTTTGACTTGGGAGTTCTGGAACTTGGCTATAATATTCCTAGGGGTTGGTTTTTTGGGACCTCTTTCTCTGGGGGATTGGTGGATTCTCTCCATTTCTATTTTGCCCTCTGCTTCTAGAATATCAGGGCAATTTTCCTGTAGTAATTCTTTGAAAATGATGTCAAGGCTCTTTTCCTGATCATGACTTTCAGGTATTCCAATAATTTTAAAATTATCTTTCCTAAGTATGTTTTCCATATAGTTGTTTTTTCAATGAGATATTTCACATTTTCTTCTAATTTTTCATTTTTTTGGTTTTGAAGTATTGATTCCTGATTTCTGGTAAATTCATCAATCTCCCTGAATTCTATTCTTTGTCTGAAGGATTTATTCTCCTCAGAGTTTTCTTATCTCTTTTTCCATCTGGCCAATATTGCTTTTTAAAGCCTTCTTCTCCTCAATAACTTTTTTAACTGTTTTATCCATTTGACCTAAGCTGCTTTTTAGCATGCTATTTTCTTCAGCTTTTTTTTGGATTTCCTTGACTAAGCTGCTGACTTCATTTTCATGTTATTGCCTTCATCTCTCTCCTTTCTTTTCCCAGTTTTTCTTCTAACTCCCTCATTTGATTTTCAAAATCTTTTTTGAGCTCTATCATAGCCTGAACCCAATTTCTGTTTTTCTTGGAGTCTTTACACGCAGGAGCTTGTACTTCCTCATCTTCAGACTGAGTATTTTGAACCCTCTTGGGCTCATTTGCAAAATATTTCTCAATGGTCTTCCTCTTGTTTCTTTGTTTGTTCATTTTCCCAGACTAAGCCTGTTTTTTGGGTGTGCTTCCTGAGCTTTTGGGACACTCCCACAATGGTCTCAGTGTGTGAGGTTCTGTCCTCCCTCCTGGTCTGTGAATGACCATAAGCACCCCCCTCTGCCACAGGGCTGAGATGGGGGCCCTGCTGCTCTATGGGGGGGGAGGCTAGACTGCGATCAGGATCTGAATGTGGTCAGAGCTCCAGAGTCCTGTTCCAGGGGCAGAGGACAGAGCTCTGCAATCTCTCTTCACTCTCCTCCCTCAGCTCAATGGGCTCATGCCCTGGGGGCTCCTGCTTACTGGCTCCACCTGCTTCTGTTTCCAGGTCTAGGCTGGGGAAAGACCAGGCTGCTGGCTGTGTGCCCTGAGTGCTGGGCTCCAAGTGCTTGCTCTGGCAGAGGTCTCCCCCTGTTCACCCACTTTGTGCCAGTGCTCCTCGGGGAGCAGCTCAGGAGACTCCCCCACTGCTGTGAGCTGAGGCTCCCAGCGCCCTGGGGCTGCCTCCAGGAGGCTGAAGTTCTTTGGCTCTGGCGGGCCACCCCTCTGGCGGCCACCCCTCCGGCCCAGGGAGCAGAGCCTTTCTGCTCTTTTACAGGTTACTTTGAGTAGGAGAACTGCCTCACTGGGTCCCTTTGTGGGTTCTGTCTCTCAAAAGTTTAGTTAGAGTCCTTAGTTTATGAGTTTTTATCAGAGAGCTCCTAAGACTCACCCTTCATGTTACCATCTTGGCTCCGCCCCCCAGCATAATTTTCAAGATACAAATCTTGGAAGTTATTATCAAAAGATCAAGGGTGAAACAAAATCACAATTATCATATTCATTTGATGTGATGTTTAAAATTATTCCTTGTAACCAAAGTAAGTAACAATAATTCAGAAATATGCAATAACAAAAGAGGTTGAGGTATGATTCCTATTTGTGGAGAATATTTTGGTTAATACCTTAATAAATAAAACAAAAACTTTATTAAGGCATAGCTTTAGAAAAATAATAAAATCTAAGATAAACGTGCAAATACTTCAGCATTTTTGTTACTACCAAAAATTGGAAAACTGAATAAACAAAAGTGCCATTGAAGCATAACAAAGAGTTCTAAATACTTAGAGTTAAGTTACAAAGATATACTAGAATTACAAGGAGACAAGTTAAAAGCATATTTTCCCACCAGGAGATGCTGATAGTAGTATTGGACACAATAAACTGAAAATTTACTCAATTCTCTCTTTACAACCCTGTGATTCCTGCGCAGTGATTTAATATAGATTTATCACAAATAAAAAAGTAACAAAGTTCTTACTATATCAGACACTAGACTAACAATGCAAAATATTTCCTGTTTTTAGGTAACTTAAAATTTAATGTGTGTGTGGATGTGGATGTGTCTGTGTGTGTGTGTGTGTGTGTGTGTGTGTGTGTGTGTGTACTCATATCCACAGAGGGGAGAGAGGAGAAGAGAGAGAGAGGGAGGAGAGAAAGAGAGAGAGAGAGAGAGAGTGAGAGAGAGAGAGAGAGAGAGAGAGAGAGAGAGAGAGAGAGTGAGTGAGTCATAAAAATAGATCTGTATGATGAAAGAATATTCTGGGTACAAGTTAAAGGAAAGCATTTTAACTTATAGAAACTTGATTCAAATATTTACCTTACAACAAAACTATTTAAACTTCTCCTCTCTAAGATTGTTTTCTCATTATCAAAAATGAATAAGTTTGAATAATTTCTGCAATGCATTTTATATAATGATTTTAAAATAGATTGTGTATGTCTTTCTGGAAGTACATGTTTACAGTAACCTAACATTGGACAAACTCAAGAAAAAGAATTTTGCAATAAAATTTTTAGGGAGAATTCAATAGCATATGAATGGAAAATAGATTTATGCTTCAATCTTACAGCAGCATGTCTGCTAAATAAAATATTATCTTGTGTAAAACAGATTCTTGAGAATTCCTGGGCAGAGGCAAGTTGGTGGCAATAAAACTAGAAAGGTAACAGAGTTTTTATAAATTTAAATTTTTTATAATTTAAAAATAAAATATTTTTTTAAAATAAAATATTTTTTCCATTTACATGTTATGAAAATTTATCAGCATTCATTCACATGCCTATGCATATTGTGAAGTTACATAATTTCTTTCCATGCTCCCTTCCCATCCCTACCATCAATGCTAAGGAGTGTGGTGAGTACTGTACATACACATTTCTGTTTAACATTTTACCAATTTATCATTTTTGGTAACAGAGCTTTTAAGGAAACATTGAATGAAGCCTTTATACACACCCTAAAGCAAGCAAATACACAAAAAATAAATTTAAAAAGCAGAATGAAACAACTTTGAAGGGAAAAACCTGGGAGGAATTTGAGGAAAGATCTGTCTCACATAGGGAATGCAGCCCAGCATAGGGGAAACCAGTGGGAAGCTCATTGTAACCTACTAACTAAAATACCTGGGTCCCAGTTCAGTAGCCAGTGGTACAACAAGTCAACTGTGAGGTTCCAAAGCCAAACCATAAGGAAAAGTTTGAATCTGGGAATATTGGTACAGCAAGTGGGACTGAGTCAAGCTACTCTAAATAAAGCAAGGAGAAAACTGTGAGCACCTGAGATGCCAGAATGGAAATTGTGACCCCAGTAGTATAAAATTAGACCTATATACCCTGAACCCCAGGAGCAGAGCTCAACTTTCAAAATGAGCAAATAAAACCCAAAAACAAAACAAAGAATGCTAACCATAGAAAGCTACTATGCTGATAAGGAAGATCAAAACATATCTTCGAAAAAGAAAGCAGTGACAAAATGCCTACATGTGAAGTTTCAAAGGGGATTATGAATTGATCTCAAATCCAAAAAAGATCTCTTGAAAAAGATGAAAAAGAATTTCAAAAACCAAAGAAGAGAGGAAAAAGAAAAATGGAGAAAAGAAACAAGAGTACTGCTGGAGAATTATGAAAATTTTACTGAAGAAATTTACTTTTAAAAGTAAAATTGGTCAACTGGAAAAAACAACTCCATTAAAAGGAAAAATAAACCAACTGGAAAAGGAAGAAGTTACCTGAAAAAAATAGAACCCTAAAAATTAGAATTGGGCAAGTGGGAGCTAATGGTATTTTTGAGATGTCAAGATTCTATCAAATAAAGCTAAAAGTCAGTAAAAAATAGAAGAAAATGTAGAGTATCACTTGGGAAAAAATGAAAAAAAAAAACTTAAGTAGATCCAAGAAAGATCATTTATGAATTATTTGTCAACCTGCAAGCTACAATCAAAAGGAGAGCCTGGATAATTTCCTGGAGGAAATTATCAAGAAACAATGCTCCAATATCCTATTATAAGAACAAAACTAGACCATAAAAGAATCCATTAATCACTCCCAGAAAAAGGTCCCAAAATAAAAGCTTCAAGAAATATAGTCAAATGTCAGAATTATCAATTAAAGGGAAAAAATCCTGTAATCATCCAAAAAGAAGCAATTTACATACCAGGGAGCTATAGATAGGATTTAGTAAGATTGTCTGTCAGCTTCAACATTAAAGGATCAGAAGGACTAGAATGTGATAGCCTGAAAGGCAAAAGAGTTTCTAACCATGAATCAGCTACCCTGATTTATTTTATTTATGATTTATATTATTTCGGGGGGAGAAAGATAGATTTTCAATGAAATAGAACACTTTCAAACTTGTCTGAAAAAAAGACCAGAATTGAACATGAAATTTGATACTCAAATGGAAGAATCAAGAAATATATAAAAAATATGAACAAAAAGTATGGTGGGGGGGGTTAGTCAATAAGTCTAAACAGTTTTCATCCCTAACATGGGAAGATAATATTTGTAACTCTTGAGAATTTTGTTTCTCCTAGGATAATTGAAAGAGCATATTTGGATAGAGAATATGAGTATAAATTGATTATGATGTGTTGAAAGTCATAACCCTTGGGAACTGTACCTCTATTAGCAGAATTGAAAAAAAGTGTACTTAGATAGATGGAATACATGTAAGAGAGATATAAAATAATTAAGACATGGGAAAAAAAGACATGGAAAAAGGCAGAGGCATAAGAGGACAAATTATACAACATGAAGAGACACAACAGACCTATTATATTAGAGTGGGAAAAAGAGAGGGTATGAGCTTTTAGTAAATCTTTTTCTCAACAGATTTGACTCCAAGAAGGAATAACATTCATTCCATCATTAGGAATGTATCTTACTTATAGGAAAGTAAGAAGGGGAAATGGGGGGAAGGGATGATAGAAGGATAGAAGGGAGGGGGAAAAGAAGGTGAAAAAATAAAAAGTGAAAGGGAGAAGTAAAAGGAAGAAGACTAATAGAAGGGAAGGCATATTGAAGGAGGCTGTAATCAAAAGCAAAACACTAATAAGAGAGAAAAGCTGAAAGGAGAGAGGAAAAATACAAAGCAGAAGATAGGATGTAGGGAAATACAACTTTAGTAATCAAAATTTTGAATGTTAATGGAATGAACTCTCCCATAAAATGGAAACATAGTAGAGTAGATGGAAAAAACCAGAATTTTACCAAATTTTGTTTACAAGAATCACATTCAAAGCAGAGACATACACAGAATGGTAAGGCAAAAGACTAGAAGAGAATATATTATTCTTCAGCTGAAGTAAAAGCAAACAAAAAAAAAAAGAAAACGGGGTGACAATCCTGATCTCAGACAAAGCAAAAGAACAAATAGATGTAATTTAAAGGGTTAAGGAAGGGAACTAAATCTTACCATAGGCAATGAAGTAGTATGAATATTAAACATATATACAGCAAGTGATATATCATCCAGACTGTTAGATGAGAAGCTAATTAAGTTACAGGAAGACATAGACAGCAAAACCAAATAACTAGGGGGTCATATTCTTCCTCCTATTAATTAGATAAATCTAAACACAAAATTAACAAGAAAGAAAATAACGTCTATAGAATTTTAGGAAATTATATATGACAGATCCCTGGAGAAAATTAAATAGAATAGAAAGGAATATGATGACATTTGTCATTCATTCTTGAAGAACACAATCATATCAGGGAGGTGATGTCATGACTAGCATATGAATTGAATCTGAATGGGGGTACTGTGCTAAGTGACCAGTCTCACTTTCTTCTCCAGAGCCACCTGGATCAAGTGGTCAGATATTAATTAGGCTAACTGAAGATAGGCCTGGATGCCAGGCAATCAGGTTAAGTAACTTGCCCAAGTCACAAAGCTAGTAAGTGGCAAGTGTCTAAGACTGGATTCAAACTTCCATCCTCCTGATTCCAAGACCAGTGCTACATGCATCGCATGACCTAGCTGCACTAGAAAGGAAAATACCTTTTTCTTGACAATATATGGCACCTACACAAAAATTGTCCATATACATTAAAAATCTCATTAAAATGTCATAATCAGGGGAATTCTGAGACAGAGTCAAGATGCAGGCATGAAGCTAACATCATCCCAAAACTTTTCCCAACCAAAGATAAATAAAGCCTCTATTTTGACATTCAAGCTACAGATCCCATTGAGAAAAAGAGAAGATTCAAAGACATTTTCAGTGGTAGATAAATCCTGTGTAAGTGTGATTGACTTTCCTTTGTATTTAAATTGCTTAATTTTGTCTATTTGCAGTATTTTCTGTTTTATTTTAGAATTATGGAATTTGGTCATGAGAGTTATTCCTTGGAGTTTTTAATACTGGGATCTCTTTCTGAAAGTGATCTGTGTATTCTTTCAAGGACTATTTTGTCTTCTTATTCTAGTATATTGGTACTGTGTACTGTGTCCTCTGATAATTTTTTGAAAGATAATTTCCAGGTTCTTTTTTTTAATCTAGCTTTTCTAGAAGACCAATGTTTTGCACATTATCTCTTCTGGATCTATTTCCAAGTCATTTATTTTCCCTAAAGTTATGTTATGCTTTCTTCAGTATTTTCAGCCTTTAATTTTACTTGATGGAATCTTGGTGTCTCTTGGGTTCATTAGTTTTTATTTGTGTAATTCTAATTTTTTGCCTTTTTTGGTTTATTTTGCCATTTGGTTAATTTTACTTTTTGCTGATTTGCATTACCTTTCCAAATGGTTTATTTTATTGTTTGTAGAGTTACATTCTTTTTCCATTTGATTATTCCAGTTGATTTCTTTGATTAATTTTTCATAATTTTCCTGCATGGTTCTTATTTCTTTTTTTCCATTTTTCTTCTTCCTTTCTTATTTGGTTTTATTGAGGGTTTTTTTTTAACAAGGCAGTGGGGTTAAGTGACTTGTCCAAGGTCACACAGCTAGATAATTCTTATGTGTCTGAGACCAGATTTGAACTCAGGTTGTCCTGATTCCAGGGCTGGTGCTCTATCCACTGTGCCACCTAGCTGCCCCTCTTCTTTGGTTTTTAAATTTTTTTTAAATCTCTTCTATGAGGTTTTGGATGTGAGTCCAATTCATAGACTCTTTTGAGACTTTCCATGTAGCTAATTTGTCACTGCTTTATTCTTATGAAATGATTTTTTTTCATCTCTGTTTGCATAGTAGCTTTCTATGATTAGTGCTCACTTATGGGAGGGGGAGAAGAGAGGGTGGAAGAAGACTTTGTAACTTAAACATATAGATATGCATATGGATGGTTGTTAAAAGTAAACAAATTTAAAAAAAAATAAAAAACTACATATCTCTGGAGAAAATTGAATGAGAATAGGAAAGACTTTACCTTTATCTCTGCAGTACATGGAAACTATACCAAAACTGATCATATACTAAGGGCATAAAATCCTTATAATCAAATGCAGAAAGGCAGAAGTAATAAATGCATACTTTTCAGATCTTGTTGTGATAAAAATTACATCTAATAAAGGGCCATAGAAAAATAAACCAAATATTGATGAATCAAACAACAAATCATAGAAATAATCAATCATTTAATCCAAGAAAATTATAACAATGAGACATCATACCAAAACTTATGAGATGCAGCCAAAGCAGTTATTTAGAAGAAATTTTAAGTCTCTAAATGCTTATATGAATAAAATGGAGAAAGAAGAGATCAATGAATTACATATACAATTAAAGAGTTCCTTTCAAGATGGCAGAGAGAAGGCAGGCAATGGACTAAAATCCCCTGGCTTTCCCTCAAGAAATAATATGAAACAAGCCTCTTAACAGAATTTTGGTCAACAAAACCCAGAAAAAGAACCTAGGAGAAGAACATCTACCCACAAATACTGTGACAGGGGAGCATGGGTGAACTGGGGGGAGAGAGCAGACAGTCATCACACAGATGGAGGGGTGAGGCCCAAGAACTTACTGAGAACAGCCATGGAGGCTATGACTGTGTATGTGAGCAATAGAAGAGGGATCTCCAGCGGGGCTGGAGGGAGAGTTCCAGCTCAGCAGGCAGGAGAGTTTCAGAGTGCAACTAGACGTTGATCGGCTCAGCTCAGCTGGTCTGGAAGACCAAGGCCCCTAACCTTTGATAAAAACTGTTGGGAAAATTGGAAGTTAGTATGGCAGAAACTTGGATTAGATCAACATCTCACACCCTATACCAAGATAAGATCAAAATGAGTGCAAATTTAGACATAAAAGATAATATTATAAGCAAACTAGGAGATCAAGGCATACTTTACCTGTCAGATTTATGAAAAGGGAAACAGATTATGACTAAGGAAAAGATGGAGAATATCATTAATAACAAGCTATATAATTTGGATTACATTAAATTAAAAAGCTTTTGCACAAACAAAACCACTGTAACCAAGTATTTGCATATCCCTTCCAACACTGATCACTGTCCTTTGTGGTCATATTGGTCAATCTGAGAGGTATGTGAGGTGGTACCTCAGAGATGCTTTAATTTGCATTTCTCAAATTAGTAATGTTTCCGAGCAATTTTTCATATGACTATGGATCACACTGATTTCATCATCTGTAAATTGCCTTTGCATATCCTTTGACTATCAACTAAGGAATTGGTCTCCTAGAAAAGCTAGATAGAAAAAGAACCTGGAAATTATCTTTCAAGAAATTATCAGAGAACACAGTCCCAATATACTAGAATAGGAAGACAAAATAGTCCTTGAAAGACTACACAGATCACTTTCAGAAAGAAATCTCAGTATTAAAACTCCAAGGAATAACTATCATAACAAATTTCATAATTCTAAAGTAAAACAGAAAATACTGCAAAACCACCATATAGGAAATTGGGAAACAATTTTTACAACTAGAATTTCTGACAAAGGACTCATTTCTAAAATATATAGAGAAATGAATCAAATTTATAAAACAAAGCCCTTCCTTAATTGATAGTCAAAGGATATGCAAAGGCAATTTACAGATGAGGAAATCAAGGTGATCCATAGTCATATGAAAGATTCCTCTAAATCATTACTGATTAGAGAAATGCAAATTAAAGCATCTCTGAGGTGCCACCTCACATACCTCTCAGATTGGCCAATATGACCACAAAGGACAGTGATCAGTGTTGGAAGGGATATGGAAAATCTTGGACACTAATGTTAATTGCTCATGGTTATGTCGAGCTAATATAGAAAATGACAAATCTACCCAAAATGAAATTACTTATTTAGTACCATTCCAATCAAACTACTAAATAAATATTTTACTGAGCTAGGAAAAAATAGTAATAAGATTCATCTAGAGCAACAAAAGTCAATATCAAGGGAACTGGTGAAAAAAATGATGTGGCCTAACTCTACCAGAACTAAAATTATACTGTAAAGTGCTAGTCATCAAAAATGCCTGGCACTGGTGAAGAAATAGAGTAATGGGCTCTGTGGAATAGGATGGGTACCAAAAAAACAGTAATAAATGACTAAAGTAATATATTGTTTAACAAACCCAAAGACATTAATTTCTGGGAGAAGAATTCACTATTTGACAAAAATTGTTAGGAAAAGTAGAAAATAGTATGGCAAAAACTAGGCATGGAACCACACCTCATACTCTATACTGAAATAAGGTCAAAATGGGGACAGAATTTAGACATAAAGAGCGATATCATACATCAGTTAAAAGATCAAGAAATATTTTATCTGTTAGATCTATGGAAAGATGGGAAATTTATAACCAAACAAGAAATAAAGGGCATTATAAATTGTTAAATGGATGATTTTGACTATACTAAATTAGAAATATTTTTTGCAACAATAAAACTAATACTGCCAAGATTAGAAGGAAATATAAAGATAGGACCCAATTTTTATAGCTAGGAATTCTGATAAAAGTCTCATTTCTAAAATGTTAAGAGAATTGAATCAAATTTATATGGTTCCAAGTTTTTTTCCAATTGATAAATGGACAGAGAATATAAACAGGAAGTTTTCAAATGAAGAAATTAAATTTTTATATAGTCATATGAAAAAGGCTCCAAATCATTATTGATTAGAGAAATGGAAATTTAAACAACTATGAGCTATCCCCTCACACCTATGAGATTGGCCAAGTTGACAAAAAGAGTAAAAATGATCAGTGTTGGAAAGATTGTGGGATTATTGCACTTGGTAGAATTGTGAACTAATCCAACCATTCTGGAGTATATGCCCAAAGAGTAATAAAACTGATCATACCTTTTGATCCAACAATTCCAAGACTAGGCCTATAGCCAGAAGAAATCATTAAAAAAAAATGAGAAGATTCCCACATGTTCCAAAATATTCATAGCAGCTCTTTTTGGTGGTGGAAAAGAATTGGACATTGAATGGATACTTATTAATTGGGGAAGGTTGAGCAAGTTATGGCATAAAATCATGGAGTTTTATTGTTGTATAAGAAACCATAAATGTCAGACTGTAGAAAAGCATAGAAAGAATTATAGTAACTGATAATCAAGAGAACATTGGACACATTAACAACAATACTGTGATTTGATCAGCTTTGATTGATGCAGCTCCTCTCATCAGTTCAGAGATAGGATAACCCTGAGAGAACTCTTATGAACAACACCATCCAAATACAGACAAAGAAAAAAACAATCAAAAATCAAAACAAAAAACTTACAGAATCTGAATGAACACTATGTTCACTTTTTAAATTTTCTCTCATATTTTCTTCCTATCTTATGATTTTCTTTATTTACTTTTAGTCCTAATTTCTCATAGAGAAAATGACTAATAAGCCAACATGTTAAACCTAAATATACATGTACAATGTTCAATGGACTGATCACTGCTGATGGGAGGCAGAGGGCAGAAGAAAATTGTGTAGCCTGTAAATACACATGTGGATAAAATAAATTCTCGATTAAAAAATAAAAAAATAAAAAATAATTAAAAATTTAAAGTGAACATTGCACAATTATGAAGAATAAATACATTTCAGAAGTAGAAATATGTGAAGACCCTCCCTTATTCTACTTATTCTACCCCTTTGTAGAAGTGGAACAATCACAAGTTTTGTACACTGCAATTAGTTTCAGACTTTTTCTGATATATTTTTGATCATTTATCTGATTTGTCCCTCTTTCTTTTTTTTATATTAAAAATATTATTTTATATATTGCTCTCTGGGAGAGAAGGGAAGGGGAGACATATCAGAGAAAGTATGATGATGTTTAAAAAAAGAACAAAAGAAACTGAATTATGGAACCAATGACTTTTCTAAGACTAAAATGAGTGAATTTACTTCAGAGCTCTCTTAAAAAAACAATTTTAACAAACTGTATTATATTCTTACTAATTAATTTTCTTATATAAATAAGGTTTCCAGATAGCTGAGTACACAGACATGGGGTGTTACTATTCTTCATTTACATATAATAATCATAATCTAGTTTTCTCTGATAAAGCAAAATTCATATTTCATTTGGTTGCTCACTGGTAGCATTAATTGGAACCATTTAATTTAAAAAGAAATTTTATATTTTTTAAATAATAAAAATACTTGCTTTCTATCTTCTAGGAAATATATTGAATTGTCCATATTTCAATTAATTTGCTTCCTGAAAAGAAGATATATTGATTCAAATAAGAGTTTTTTCATTAATTAAAAACTTCTCTGAAAACAGATTTTTATTTATTTTACCATCATTTTGAAGTGTCTCCAACACTTTTTTTTTTACTAAAATTATGATGAAGAAAAATATTTTGGCCAAATTTCTTTAATGCTCATGTTTTCTTTTCATTAATTAATTTATTTTTATTTTTTCAAATTATATGCAAAGCTAGTTTTCAATATTAATCCTTTCACAAGATTTTGACTTCCAGAATTTCTACCATCCTCTCCTCTCCCCCTTGACAGTGAGCAATAGGTTATACATTATCCATGTACAATAATTTTTAACATATTTCCATATTAATCATGTTGTGAAGGAGGAATTAGAACTAAGGGGAAAACATAATTGTATATTTTCTATGACCTAAAATTATTTTCTCCTTTCTCTCTTCTTCCCTATTTCCTTGCTCCATGTTCATCTCCAAATTTCCCAAAACACACACCCTCATCATACACAACATAATTGAATTCATAGGAATTGAGAATGATCCAGGACTTCTTCTATTAACATAAACCTGTATAAATATTCTGGAAAGATGGAAAAGACTAAGAACATTGTCTTTCTCAGAATCTCTAATTTCTGTTATATATTCATTACTCAGACAACTTCTGAATTTTAGGTAATTGATAAATTAATATAAATTGTCATTTTGGGGCATCATGTTTTTGACAATTCATTTTGTCATTTATTCAATAGGAACCAAGATGCTTTAGCATGTACAGTAGTCACATACTTATAAAACTATCTAAACAGATGGAATAAATCAAATTGAAGTTACTGACAGATCTCAAAACCTGTCAATGAGTTATATGCATTTCTAGGGAGGATGTGAAGACTTCTCTCTGGTAAGAGAGGTAGATATGTTCCAAATACCATTAAAGTGGCTAAACCAGGTTCATGCAGAGCTTAGAGCTTAGTCATACATGAAAGACACCTACTGCCCTTCATTGTCATGCCTCTCCTTGGCTCAACTCTGTTCTGTGAGCTTCTGCCCTTCATCAGTATATCTCTCATTACTTCATCCTCTGATCTCTGGGCAACCTACCCCAACCTATGTCTTCCTAAATCTCCCTAGATCTCCCTATGTTTTCCTTAAAAATTTGCTCATTCCTTGGTTGCTCCTCTTTGTTCAAAGGGCAGCCCTCTCTGGGGGAGCATTATTCCCCAAATAGCATCTCACACCCCTTTGCTCTTTACCATATATTCCTTGCTGACTCATCTTACTTTAGAGGAGTACACTCTTCCCCACATGCCTACTCATGCTGATGTGGGAGAGTTTGGCTTTTCTTGTGATGAATTCACAAATCAGCCCAGCAATGCAAGTATAAAAGGAAAAAAGAAGAAATTGCAAAATTAAAGCATTTCTGAGATACCACCTCACACCTCTCAGACTGACCAATATGACCAAAAGGATACTAAACATTGTGGGAAATCTGGCACACTATTACATTGTTGGTGGAGCTGTGAACTCATTCAACCTTTCTGGAGAGAAATTTGGAACTATGCCCAAAGGGCAACAAAAATGTGAATACCCATTGATCCGGCAACACCACTACTGGGTTTATACCCTGAAGAGATGATGAAAAAGGGTAAAAACATCACTTGTACAAAAATATTCATAGTAGCCCTGTTTGTGGTGGCAAAGAATTGGAAATCAAGTAAATGTCCTTCAACTGGGGAAATGGCTTAGCAAACTGTAGTATATGTATATCATAGAATACTATTGTTCTATTAGAAATGAGGAGGGATAGGAATTCAGGGAAGCCTGGAAGGATTTACATGAACTGATGCTGAGTGAGATGAGCAGAACCAGAAAAACACTATACATCCTAGCAGCAACATAGGAGCAATGATCAACCTTGATGTTCTAGCTCTTTCCATCAGTGCAACAATTTAGGCAATTTAGAGCTCTCTGCAATCGAGAATACCATCTGTATCCAGAGAAAGAATTGTGGAGTTTGAACAAAGACCAAGGACTATTACCTTTAATTTAGAAAAAAAGACTGATATCTTATTGTATGATCTTGCTATCTCTTATACTTTATGTTTCTTCCTTAAGGATATGAGTTGTCTCTCATCACATTCAATCTGGATCAATGTATACCATGGAAACAATGTAAAGACTGACAATTTGCCTTCATTAGGGGGGTGGGGGGAGGAAAGCAAGATCAGGGGAAAAATTGTAAAACTCAAAATAAATAAAATCTTTATAAAAATATAAGTCAACACAAAGAAAGAGATAAATTTAAGAGGTCTTTAAAGGTCACATGAGTTTTAGGCATTGCAGATTAACTAGACAGGCCAGCTGCTAATTAACTTGTACTTAGAAGATCAGAAGAAAAAAGAGGCCTAAGTACTTACCAAAGCCTTTTTAAATGCCTTCTCAAGTCCATGAGAAAGATGATGTTTTGGGAGTGATCCAAGTTCTGTACTGGAGAGTTTGCCTTGATTAGAGAGTTTATTTCTGATCAAGGTGGTCCAGGTCTTTGTAGGAAATGGCTTAAGATGATTGTCCAGCCTGTGTAAACTCATAATCTAATATCCAACTTGATCCAATAGTGAAAGGAAGAACAAGGTCAAAGTAAAAGTCAAGAGGAAGTATTTTAACAGTGAAGAGATTACAAGGATCAATATCCAATATCCAATATATAAGATTACATGATTTTAACAGTGCAAAAATATTACACAATTTGATTCCAATTGCAATATTTCCTATACCCAAAATTCCCTGCATCAAATTCCCCCTTCAAATTATTGGAATCCAGATTCATCTGAAAATTGGGTCAGAGGTCAATCTTCTGTAATATCTTCAGAGCTGAAAAATGGGTGTGGCATGGTCCCTACTTATCTTTTTGGGGCCCATTTGGAAAGGAAAAATATTGCACATGGAACTCAATTGAGCCAGCATCCAAAGGATGTGGGTGGTCAGGATCAGATATAGGTTGGTAATTGGTTGCAGTCCCTAGATCTATTCCTTGAATCCTAGAGGAAACAAAGAAACTTAAACAAGTAAGGACAAAAGAGAAGCAAGAGGACAATTATTCTAATTGGAACAATTAAGCAGGGCAGTAGAGAAAAAAACTAGAAGCCCCAGTAAGGCCAGGACATGGGGGAGACCAAAGTCTTATATCCAAGTCACTTCTTATAGTATTTTCTTGGCATGAACTTGATAGGAGTTGTTGATATACAAGCAATGAGATGTGAAGAGGCAAGGAGATAATCAAGAGCAATATGATTATCTAGAACCACATTGGTGAAAGTGTTAAGTAACCCTTGAATATTAGAGGGCATGGGGATAGGTACCAAAGGATGTTTGCCCAAAGTACATATTTGTTTCAGGAATTGTTTGTTATGGGTATTATTAGAGCTATTAATAGGAGGGAGTATATGACCAAGTGTGTAATGACCCAGATACTGATGGGGGAGAGACAGCAGGAGCAGAGTACAATCTGTAATGGGTGTGTGATATTGGGATCAGTCAATCCATAAAGGAAGATATAGCTCCTGCTGATTCAGGAGACCCAGCATTCTAACTGCTTGTGGAAGGGATGTGTTACAGGTACCTTACAGTCATTGGATATAGGGTGTGACCTGAATGATATTTTAGTTAGAATTATAAATGATCAAAATTCTTCGAGCTACCTCTGCTAGATCCTCCCAGAGTAATGTGAGTGGAGACATAAGTGATAGAGCTTCCCAGATCATCTCCTGCCAGAAACAAGGGTCTCTAGCTGTTAGATTTGAGAGTAAACAAGCAATAATTATACCAGGAAGATATACAGTTGATCTTTGATAAGGGGGTTTCCATGCCAGTTTCTCTGAGGATAAGAAGAGGGCAAAAGGAGTTACCAAGTGTCTCTCTTGAGGTTGATGGTGACTTACCCAGCAATTACTGACCCTGCCCTGTCCTATAGAGTTTCTTATTTGAATCAGAGCATTAAAGTTCCAGATATGAAGAATCTGACAACTCTAAGCCTGGAGGGATAGGAGCTAAGTAACAAAAGTAGTAACATATTAGATTTTAGGGGCAATGGAGAAAAAGATAACTTAAACAAATATGACTCAAAGAGAGGGAAATTGTTCATCTATAAGGTGTGTAAAGTTTCCATGGACAGTTATACTCCAAGTCACATCAGGATGTTTTTCTTCCAATGGTTCACAAGAATATTTGATGTCACTTGGAGGATAAGCTGGGGAAGGTACAGGTTTAAGCCTAGAAAGGTATGTTCAACTAGGGAGACCTTCCAATTTCATTATTGTTGAGGTAGAGAGAATGATTGGATACAACTCCTTTCATTTCACTCCCAGTGGATTGGTTCATTGGGTTTTCCAGTTAAATAAACTATATCCCCTGGATTTACAGGAGAGATTTCCCTAGAACAATTATTCCAAGGTTTTGAGAGGTGCTTGTTAGTATACTCAGAGAGAACATCCCAGACAGCACCCAAATGTGTAGCTAATTGAGTAATTAGATGTTGCTCGGGATCTGTAAGAATATCAGATGTCAGGAATGATCTGCCATATCACCGGCTCAAAGGGGCTGAAGCTTCATATTTTCCCATGGGGCAATATGAACTCTTAATAAGTCAACTGGAAGAAGTTTTATATAGTCTTTTTTTCTTGGCCTAATTTAGCTGAAGTACCTTTGAGAGTGCTATTTTTTTTTCACTTTCTCTGATGCCTGTGGGAGCCATGCTGAGTGAAGAAAATATGTGATGTTCAATGCCCGTGCTACTTCCTAGGTTGAGAAACAAAAGTGGGACTCTTATCACTCTGTAAAAAATGTGACAGAACAAAGCATGGTAGTATCTCTTTCAGAAGGACTTTTGAGACTTCCTGGGCGCTCTCAGTTCTACAAAGCTTAACCTCCACCCATGAAGTGAAGGTGTCCACCAGAACAGGGAGGAGCTTAAAGACATGGCAAAGAGGCATGTGGGTGAAGTCTGTTTGCCAATCTTTCCCAGGATGAGTACACCTCTTCTCTGCCAAAGTTTAAAGAGTGTAAGCTTAACCCCACCCTCAGGGTTCACTTGAGCACAACTTTACATACTTGCTGGAGAGTTCTCTTAACTTGTTGTCTCTTATTTCTTACTAAAGAATGAAAGCTCTCTCTTCGCAAGTAAGTGTAATTCAAACAGAAGCTTCCACTGGCTCTCTCTTGGGGCTGAGAGTGTTTGAAACCAACCAGAGGGAGCAATTGTGTATCCCCTTTAACTAAAGTTTGTTCCCAAGAGC
This sequence comes from Macrotis lagotis, assembly GCF_037893015.1. Taxonomy (NCBI): domain Eukaryota; kingdom Metazoa; phylum Chordata; class Mammalia; order Peramelemorphia; family Peramelidae; genus Macrotis; species Macrotis lagotis. The sequence goes on along the minus strand of NC_133658.1, from coordinate 196,029,789 downwards.
TACCAATTAAAGGGATCAATGTAATGGACTGATGTGCTGCTCACTTGGTGGCTGCATCAGTCAGTCTATTTCACACAGTTATATCCAAATCACCTTTCTAGTGGCCTCTACAAAATATGACTGACACCTCTTAAGGTTTTTGAACACTTAGAGAAGGTCTCGAATTTCCAGGCCATTCTTAATAGGGGATTTCTTTGCTGTGAGGAATCCCCTCTCTTTCCAGATAGTCCCATGTGCATTAAAAAATATGAAAGGCATATTTTGAGCCAGTAAAAATGTTTATCCTTTTGTCTTTCCCTAATTCTGGAGCTTTGATAAGCATCACCAAGTCGACTTTCTGGGCAGAGGACACAGGTTGGAGAGGTTTAGCTTCTATAGTATTATGAAGTGTTATAAATGAATGAAAAGAAAAACCTGCTATAGTGAGAGAAAATTGTACATTTTATTAACAAACCTTGCAAGATACACCTTACAAGATACGGGTACATCACCTATGCATGAAGCATGAATTAGCCTTGGAAGTCAGGTAATTTATAGTCTTCAGAAACTCTTTCCCCCTCCCTCTTGGGTTTTCATAGGCTCTCAGAGTTTGAGTTACAATCTAAAAGGCCCACCCATTCCATGACATGCCCCTAATATGATCCCCCCACATCATACCACACATGATATGCTAATGAGCCCCAATCATCACAGGGGGTATGTGAGTTAATATTCAATTACCTAATTGTGCAAACTCAGTTGCATTAGGTCAAGATCTCTAGGTCACTCTTGACCAGTTGAGAACCAGTTTGGGGTTTGGTATCCCTGGAATGGGATTAGGAAAACTCTCCCAGTCTTGTGATTGGCTGGGCCATTCCCCCTTTGTAATGGATTCTCTAAGGGCTCCCCTACACACCCTGTGAAGACCAGTACCCTACATTCCTCACATGGAGGCTAACAATTACATATCCTGATTTTTCTATCTCCCCTTAAAATAAAACTTGACCTTCTGTGTACCATTCTTCATCTTGGTTAGTGAGGAGAAAATCATTTAAATCAGGTCAGCTGGAATAAACTGAATCCAAGGTCTCCTCACAGTTATAAATTAACTACCAGTCAGTGGATTGTTGGGGAGTAGGGTTGAGGGTGTGAGAATTAAGTCAGGTGTATATAATAGAAGGGCTTGGTATTTAGTTAACCTACCACCAGAGAAACAATGATTTCCTTTTGCCTCTGTACACAGTGTGGTATAAGAACTCACAGAGTTTGGCCTAGAGGGAGTTTGATTGCCTCCTCTTCAGAAGGGCTGTGGATGCAATTGCATTAAGACATGCCAGCCACCCCAAAATCACCTTCTCTAGCTATTTTGAAAAGTAAGCAACAAGTCTCAATCCTGAAACAGTGTTTGAGTAAGGACTCCTAAAACCTGTCCTTGCCTCTCATCTACATACAAAGTGAGAGGTTTATCTAAATTAAAGAATGTTGAGGCTGCTAGGTGGCATAGTGGATAAAGCACCAGCCTTGGAGTCAGGAGTACTGGGTTCAAATCTGGTCTCAGACACTTAATAATTACCTAGCTGTGTGGCCTTGGGCAAGTCAATTAACCCCATTTGCCTTGCAAAAAAAACCCTATAAATAAAATAAATTAAAGAATGTTGATGCTAGGGAAGAACTCAGTTGATATTTTAAGGTCTTGAAAACCTTTTCCCAATATGGACCCCAATTCATGGGAGATTGTCTGGGCCTTCTATTGAGTCATAATGGAGCTTGGCAATTTCCCAAAGTTCGGAATTCAAATTCTCCAAAACCCACAGTACCCCAAAAAGGTATGTCACTGCTTCTTAGAGACTTGGGAAGGATAGATAGAATTGTTTGTTTTCTCACCGTATAAAGAGTGATTGGAGTGAGTTCATAGCCCAGATACTTGAGAGATATAGAAGTTTTTTTGAACTTTGTTCATAGAAACTATGCATCCTCTTGAACCTAGAAAATGTAGAGTTTGGACAACAGCTCTCAAATAGACTTTCTTGTTGATGTAGATAGTTACAGACATAGGGAACATTGTAATTGGAAACAAATTTTGTAATCTTTTACACAGTTAAAATCTGTCAGACTGGGGAATATGTAGGAGAAATATCTTTCTAGTCAAGAAATGTCATCTGGGGGTGGTTAGGTGGTACAGTGGATAGAGCACCGGCCCTGGGGTCAGGAGTACCTGAGTTCAAATTCGGTCTCAAACACTTAATAATTACCTAGCTGTGTGGCCTGGGAAAGCCACTTAACTCCATTTGCCTTGAAAAAAGAGGAAATATGATCTGTACCTGTGATATAAATTGACTCCTATTGTTACATTGTTAAATATAAATCGCAACCTCACCTCACTTTCAACTCCCCCAGCTTCCAGCCTTTTATCTGATTTCAGTTTGACCCTTCTATACCAGAGAGTGGGAAAGACTATGAAGTCTGGCCTTGACTCCTCTCCTGGTGTGCAGACTCCTTCAAGTCTCAGTCAGTTCTCCTGACTCTGTCTCTCTCAGTCTCTCTCTCTCTCTCTCTCTCTCTCTCTCTCTCTCTCAAACCTTGCCTAGCCTTTTGTTTTTCACTCCTGTCCTCAATGTGTTTCATCCAGGAGGAGATAAGGTTTACTCTGTCAACAAACAACCAATAGGTCCTTAACCTGTCAGGGGAGAAGCTTGTCTGTAGACATTTCCTCAGTTTCTCTCCAATGCCCATAACCTTATGTGTAGAGGGCCAAAGTTCACCAGAATAATTAAGTAAAACAGTAACAGTGTTAATTAGCTTATCTCCAATTTTCAGCATTACTCTAAATCTAGTCTCCAGTCAATTCTCCCTGGGGGAGGACGGACAGACCAGCACTTTGTTGAAACCATTGGATTTCCTGGGCCATTCTGGGAGTGCTCTTATTTCCATCAACCTAACCAGCAAGGGTTGACACCTAACAGTGAGGCAGTCCAATGGGGAAATTGCCAGAAGGGTACTCACTTTGCCAATGGACCATTCCATTGTGGCCTTGGAAAGGCTAGAGGGGCAGTCACGGAAGTCATGGTCCTTTCCATTACCCTGAAAACAGACCATATTCTTGAGGGAACTATCACCAGCTTGACCCAAATCACCTGTCAGAGCACTTAAGAGTTGGGCAGTTTGCTAGCCACTGCTAACAGTTCAACTTTCTATTTATCGAGATGAAGTTTCTCTTCTGCCTTGGCTATGTCCCTATTGCTGAACATAACCAAAGCTGCCTCCAGCAACTGAGCCATCAATGACTAAATTCCTAAGCTTCCTATGTATGTCAGCTGCAGACTAGCTGATAAAATGCATGGCTAGGATAACACTCCCTTCAACAGAAGTAGGATTCAAGTATAATTTTTCATTGCTTCCACAAGTCTGTTATGGAAAAGGACTGGGTTCTCCTCAGAACCCTGCATTACTTCCCTCAGTTTATTATAGTTTGCTGACTTCTTAATTCCTTTCTTCATACCTTCTATTAGACAAAATATTTTTCTCTTTCCTTACTGGTCTGGAAATCTCATTTGGGATCAGCAAGTGGAATGATTATTGCCGCAGGGGGAAACCTATCTGAATCCCTTTGCCTGGTCTCAGCCATAGAGTCTGCCACCCTTTGAGCTAGGTTCCAGATACTCTGCATTTCTTTATCTGAGCAGCAGTGGAAAAGATGACATTTATGTCTCCCCATGAAAGATCGTGCTGCAAAGAAATTTTCTTAAACTCCTCAGCAAACATTTGGGCATCTTCTGAATAAAGGTCTAATTTCCCTTTTAACTGGCTCAAATCCACCATGGAGAAGGAAATGTGAAGTCAAATCAATCTTTCCTAGGCATCTGGAAATTCTCTCAATTATAGTTGTATAGGGACCTCTCTATCTGTCAGGGTATTTTTCTGAAGGGAAGGCAAAAGGAGGAACTGAAGATTCTGGGTAGTTGAAGATTTAGGAGAGGTTGAAGGAGAGGGAGGATAAGGGAATGGAAGAAGCAGAGAAACAAGAGAAAGTTGGGAACAGGAAAGATCTCAGGTGCTGAAGAGGGAGAATACTGGGGAGGTAGAAGACAAAACACTTCCCCTCCTAGGCTAGGAAGGACTCAAATTGCAGTTCACACTACTTGGAGAGGGTGATCCTGGTAAAGGAGGGATCCTGTCCAAAGTTTGGTGCCAGCACCAGTCTACACCTGAAGGAAATTTTCACTTTTTGGGGGGATGTCCAAAGATGAGTGGAGCTGGTTTTGTTCCACCCTCTCAGGCTGAACTGGTGCATATGGAGGAGGGTCTTCTAAGATTCCACAGAATTGGTTGTAAGAATGATGCAAGGATGGTTGAAAACCTGGTTTTGGATTTGAGGAACTAGAGGTTGAGGAGAACTGCTTGAGGACTCCAAGTTAAAAGGACTTCTCAAGCATTCCCAGCTTGTGCTGGCAAAATGGGAACTGGGAAATTTTCAACTGGTTCAGGAACTGGGGGAGAGATCTTTATAGATTTAGATCATCAAGAATATCTAGCTGTTCTGAGTTCCCCTCAATGAGAGAATTTTGTCACTAACACTTTTCCCCTTGAGAATAGTTCTGGTTGCTTAACTAATACCACAAAAGTCTGAACATAGCTATCCTCCGTAATTCTTCCTTTCTTTCTCCAAAATGTTTCTAACTCACTGATATCTGATATCTAAGAGTGCCATAGACCATTTTTCCTGTCCCTTTAGATTACATCAAGGCTAATTCTGTGTACAAAACTTTACAAGATGGTTTTTATGGAGGACCTATTGCTCCAGTTCTTTCCAACAAGATACATCCTAGAGGGGTACTTAAGTGGTACTGAATAAGATTTCCCTCTATTTTAATTCTAGTAATGCACTTCCTAAACCTATAGATAAATAAATAGCACAGTAATTGAACTTTAGTCTAAAGAAAACCTTGTAAGGAGGCCCAAGCAAGAACACAAAACTACACAGTAGGCTTCTTAATAGGAACCAAGTGAAACTAGGGGTGCTGAAATACCAGCAACCAGTTATTGCCTCTAGCATACTCCTCAACAAACACAATGCTGCTTCTCCCAAAATTATCCCCAGGAACAAAAGAAAGGTAAAAATGAAAAGACTGGTTAAAAAAAATCTAATTTATTTTTTTCCAGTTTCTAGAAACCATGGGTCTGGAAGAGGTTGCTTCTCATCTCTCAGAGCTAGAATGAATCCAGGATCGAAGGGAAAGATCCCTTAATAAGTTGACAAAATGATGTGGGAGAGTTCTGTTTTTTCTATGATGAACTCACAAATCCACCCAGGAATGCAGGTGTAAAAGAAAAAAGAAAAGGCATTTTAACACAAAGAAAGAGATAAAGTTGAGAGACCTTTACAAGTTACTTGGGTTTTAGGTTTTGCAGATTAACCAGACAGGCCAGCTGCTGATTAATTTGGGCATAGGAAATTAGAAGAAAAAAAGAAACCTCTGCACCCACCAGAGTCTCCTTAAATACTGGGAAAGGTGGTGTTTTGGGAGTGGTCCAAGTACAGTATTAGAGAGCTTGCTTTTGGGGAGTACTTGGGGGTCTTTATTGGATAATATGTTTCTGGTCTGGTGTGGAGGGCCAAGCCCTAGGAATAATATTCACATAATCTTGGTGACTTTTTCCATCAAAGATATGTATGGATTATTGCTCATTGTATGGATCCATTGGCTCACCAGTGAACCCTGACCTGGGATAATCTGTGGCTCTGGAGGTGGTTGTAAAAAGTTTTTCTGATAGAGAAGTATGCAGATTTCTAAGAACAAATATTGTAAATTTACTGAGTCTCCTTTAACCAGTCATTCCTGAGATAAGTTTTTGCTATAAAAAGTCTGAGTTTCCAAAAATAAAGTTGCTAGATTTTCACTTCCCAAGCTTGCATATTTGAATATGTTTTTCTACACAATCTAGCTCCCTGAAGTTCATGTTGAGACCCACACCAGAGCTATGGTGGGCTATAGTCAGGGTGGTCCAGGTCTTTGTAGGAAGCATTTTAAGATGACTGTCCTGACTGTGTAATCTCGCAACAAGCTTGACCCACTGATAAAAGCATGGGCAAAGTCAAAGTAATATGCAAAAGAAAGTATTTTAACAGTACAGAAGTTACAAGGGCCAATACTCAATATAGGTTTATAGGATTTTAACAGAGAAACTTTATCTTCATATCAAGGCTATTTTAGTCAGTAACTTCAACTGGGATATTCAGAATCCATGAGAAGTCTTATAAGGGAAAGGAGAAAACATTTCTCTAGAGTTGTTCAATTTACCTTTCATCCTCCTGAAAAATCACTGGCAAATTGATGTCTAAAGGTCTAAACCAATAATAGCTAGACATTTCTATATTGAATTAAGGAAGGTAAACATCATCATAATACTTACTATGAGGATATATTTTGGCAAGTTCTGTTTATGATAATTCTAATACATGCCCATCTCAATTAATGTAATATGGAAGGCCCAGACTTCTTAATTGAATAAAGCAATAAATCTGTCAAAAGAACAAACTATGTTGAAAAAAAAGTTTTCAATAAATTTTGAAAGAATAAAGAGCTTTGGTGATTAGATACTGAGAAATGAAACCTCTTAATAAGTCTTTTGTGTTTGGCTAGGATAATCACGCAATTCTGTGTCTATATATAACACAGGTCAATTCAGAATGGTACATTATGGTAGTATGCTAGTGGTAAAGAAGCTTTAGACAGTCCCATGAAATGGAATTTCTTGAAGGACAAGAAAAAAGTTTCTTTTTTTCTACTCCCTTCTTCACCACAGGCAATTATGTTATATCAGGAGACCTCTCAATACCATATGAAAAGTCTTATGTCAATCATAGCCCAATAGCAATGTATATGGAGCAACAGTGATAGCAATATCCATATTTATAACGGAGAAAGACAATGAAGTCAAAATAGACATATTTAGGATAGACTACTTTTCAATTCTACCAAGGGTACCAATTTCCTTGTCCAAGAGAAAGCTACATTAAAGAAGAAACTTCCAGAGGACCCATGAAGGGAGACAAAAACTGCTAGTAATTATGAGAGATGAATTTAGCTTTGGCCAAATAAGGACTCTAAGTCTGATCCCAGAACTTGGAGGGATAGATTCTGTCCTTGATTTACCTATTTAGAAGATATGGTTTCCAAAAACTAATTAACTTTGATAATAAATGGGAAACATGCCCAGCTGGAGTTCATGAATGACAGTTGGTTCTTGATCTTTGTTACTGAAGAAGACCAAAATGACATCACAATGGATGGAGACAAATTGCAGAGCGTCCAACTGTGACTGCTCAGACTGATATAACCTTGGGATGCTCTACCACGGATTTGGCACAAATAACCTGAATGACCACCCGGGTAAGTACTCTAAACTTATGTATCATACATTTCCTCTGAGCTGCTTCAATTTTGCCCTTCTTATAGAACCCTGTCTGATGGGGCATGCCATGCTGGTTGGCCCTGTGCCAGTGCCTCCCAAGCTGCATAATCAATTCTAAAGTTCCTAAGAGAGACCGGGGTGTTCCTATATAGCTTTTGCTGCCCCCCCCCAATTTGTGCAAGCTTGCTCTAAATGAGTTCTCCATAAAATAGTCTTTTTGGCAAGCATACATTTGGCATTTGAATAATGTGGTCAAACCATTATACTTGTGCTCTCTATAATAATGTTGACTTGCTAGGCAGTTTAGGATTTCAATGTCTAGTATCTTCTGCCAGTGATCTTCAGAATCCTCCAAGACAATTTAAATGGACGTGATTCAGTTTCCTGGCATTATTCTGGAAGACTATAATGTTTCAAGGCATGATCCTCAGAGTTAGTCTTATAACTATGAATGATAGTTGTCATTAGACCTCTAGGGACTCATCTATGAGTATTAATGCAAGTTAGGAGAGTAACTCTAGGGTGAGTGTTATACATACAAGATTCTTGTTATTCTTGGCGTGACTAGGTGGCGCAGTGGATAAAGCACTGGCCCTGGAGTCAGGAGTACTTGGGTTCAAATCCCAGCTCAGACACTTAATAATTACCTAGCTGTGTGGCCTTGGGCAAGCCACTTAACCCCATTTGCTTTGCACAAAAAAATAAACAAGATTATTGTTATTCAGACATTCCAGGCATATCTAACACTTCCTGATCCTAATTAGAGTTTCCTTGGCAAAGATACTATGATGGTTTGTCATTTCCTTCTCCAGTTCATTTTTCAGATTAGGTAACTGAGACAACCAGGGTTAAGTGACTTGCCCAAGTGACACAGCTAGTGTCCAAGGCTAGATGTAATATCAGGTCTTCAAGAATACTGTAACCACTGATGTTGTATCCATTCAATCACCTAGCTTTCCCAAGAGAAGATTAGGATTAATGAAAAATTTTGTATAGTGAAAAGGAGAAATATATTTTTAACTTTCTTGAGAAAATAATAAGCAAAATCTATGATACTTATCATGGAAAGTGACATAGGCTATAATAAGTAATACAAACAGATAAAGAAACCAGGAACTAAAATTTTAGTCAAATTAAATTTATTTGAATTCAAAGTCTTAAAAATTTTACCACTTGTTTTTTCCTTAAGTAATGTTTCTATAAGCACAGATATATTTCTGAATTTTTTTAGTGTGAATTTGCACAAAATTTGACAATTTTACTATGCATATACATATATAATGTATTTGTGTGAGTCACTTAACCCTGTTTGCTTCAGTTTTCTCATCTGTAAAATGAGTTGAAGAAGAAAATGGCAAATAGCTTCAATATCTTTGCCAAGAAAACCCCAAATGGGGGTCATGAAGAGTTATATATGCCAAAAAAATTGGCTCAACAGCAAAACATATATTTAATAAAGTTAGCTTAACTGAATTAAGAGGTACATGTTTGAGTCCTAGCTGAGGTATTAAATTATTGCATGATCTTGCACACGTTGCATTTTTTTTAGTTTATTTTTTCTTGCAGGAGGAAGGAAGAAAGGAGGACAAGGAGAGAGAGAGAGAGAGAGAGAGAGAGAGAGAGAGAGAGAGAGAGAGAGAGAGAGAGAGAATAGCACTTCTGGAATCAGAATATGTTTGTTTCTTAAGGATGAAACTAACTGGGGTTGGAAAAGAGGAAAAGAGTTATCATAAATGTGCTGGGTACTAGGTGATAACAAACCTTTGACCATGGCCAGTCATGAAATAGAGAAAAAAAAATTATTTACTAAGCCTTCAAACAACATATATAAATTCTTCTGATATTTAAAGATCCTTAAAATTTTGTTGCTAACAACATTTTCAGCCTTATTATGTATTACTCCCATTCACAGATTCTATAGTCTAATAATGTTGACCTTCTTGCTTTTATTCATTATTCATGGAGCTCTAGGTTCTCTCCTGATTCCTTTACACTAGTCAACCTTCATGTCTAACTTCACTTCATTCTCAATTATGTCTTTTAGAATTTCACCTTTCCTTCAAAACACACTTCAAATGTCACCATTTACAAAAATCTTCCCTGACACTTCCAACTATTATTCTCTCCTCTCTTCCAATACACATCTCTCTCTTTGCTCTCCATCTCTCTCTCTTTCTCTGTCTCTGTCTCTGTCTCTCTCTCTCTCTCTCTCTCTCTCTCTCTCTCTCTCTCTCTCACATACACACACACTACTGTAATTATAACTACAGCTATATGTACTTGCATACATTTGTATAAATGTCTGTATGCACGTCAATTATTATTTTTTTTAATCTGGTTCTTGTTTGCCATGCTTTCCAGTCTCTCCTGATCCTCATTATACTCTTTTGGATTCATTTTAAGTTTAATGTGGAATACATAGATGTCAGCTTTTGGTTCTGTTATGATACTTTTCCTCTATTACTGTGCACCTTTCTTGTCATTTAATTGTACTTTTAAAGAGAATTATCTTCTTATCTGCTTTTATTCTATTTAAAAACAAGTTAATATATATATATGCACAATATGCATACATGTATATATGCATATATATGAATGGATACCTGCAGATATAAACATACATACATTCTCACATATTCACATGTATGTATATGTATGAATATATATATATATATATATATATATATATATATATATTACCCAGGCATGATGGTGAGCTTCATTAGAGTTAGCAATATGTTACTTGTGTCTTTTTATATCAGTATATTTACACTACTAAGCATTTAAAAACATACTTCCTGATTACTTAGTTGAAGGAATCAAGTTTTATTACTGATTCCATGAGAAAGACAAGGGAAAAGGAAATAGAACTCTAAATCTATGAGGAAAAATAAAAATAATGATCCAGCAAAGGAGGCTTAGGAGTAGCCAGATAGGTAAGAGGAAAAGGAGAGGGGGGGCAGGGTAAGGATTAGCATGAAAACTAAGACTGGAGAGAGTATTCAGGAGAATAGAGCAGTGAAATAGTGATGGGAATTCAAGAAAAAAAAGAAAAATGGTAAACAATTTAGAAAAAAATTGCTAAATTGTGATAAAATTTATACACCCTTAATGAGGGGAAAAGAAATTGGACTTAATGCTTAATTAGAAATTGTTGGGTACAGGAGACAAAGACAAGATGGCTCTTCCCTAAACTCTTCCAAATAGCTTTATTTAATGACTTTCAGCAAATCTTACAGCAGCAGAACTCACAAAAAATTAGAGTGAAACAAATTCCCAGCAGAAGAAAAAAATTGAAGTTCAGCAGGAAAGGTCAATTTTACTAGACCCAGAAACCCTTAACATATCTGAGATGCCTGGATCAGCAGTAGCAGCAGTTTCTATGTTCTCAGTCCAAAGATGGTAAGGGTGCCAAACAACTGGTCAGGAGAAAATCACAGAGATATTTTTGCAAGCCCAGAGACAGACTTCTGTTGTTCTGCCCATATTCAGATCTCAGTCTCAGTTCTAGGTGGCAGTCCCAGGGTGAGGAAAAGTATTAGAACATCAGAGCTTGGGGCTGCAGTGGAGCAAGAACCCTTCTCACAGTTCCAGGGCAGAAATATATGCCTTTTGTTGCTCATAGACCAGAGGATAGACCAAAGAATAGTAAACACAGCTCTCCTTAGAGAGCATACTGCCTTGGAAGAACTAAAAACTTACAGATCTTTAGAACTACCTGAAAACAAATGGACACAACCCCTAAAGCTTGAAACAGTGATCCCTCTACTTTGAAAGCAGAGAAATAGTCTTATAAGGCATTAAAAGTCAAGTAGTGGGTTCAGAAAATGAGAAAGAATAGAAAAAGGGGGGGGAGCATAGCCAATATGGTTGAGTAAAGGCAAGGACTCCCACAGGCTCTCCCCCAAACCATTCCAAATACCTTTAAATGAGTATAACCAAATTAAATTTAAAAATTATTGCACAACCTGAAAGACATGACCAAAACAGAGCCTAGAAGTCATTTTTTCCCAAGAAAATAACCAGGAAAACTGCCCTGATATCCTAGAAGCAGAGAATGAAAATAGAAATTGAAAGAATCCACAATCTCCTTCTGAAAGACATCCCAAAATGTTAACTTCCAGGAATATTATAGCCAAATTACAGAACTCCCAAGTCAAAGAGAAAATATTTCAAGCACCTGAAAAGAATCAATTCAAATATCATAGATCTACCGTCAGGATAACACAATATTTAGCAGTTTCTATGTTAAGGCAAACGAGCTTGGATTATAACCAAGAATCAACTCCCCAGCTAAACTGAACATACTATTTTAAGGGGAAAAGATGGACATTCCTTGAAATAGGGAACTTTCTGAAATGACCAGAGCTAGACAGAAAATTTGATCTCAGATTAAGCATAAAGAGGGTGACTGGGAGGGGCAAGTTAGGAGGGATTTAATGATGTTGACCTACTTGTATTCCTGCATGGGTAGATGATTGATACTGATAACTCATATGAAACTTCTCATTTATTAGAGCAGTTGGAAGGAGCATAGATAGACAAGGCAAAAGAGAAAACTGAATATGAAAGTATAATAGAGGAGTAGCTAGGTGGCACATATCCTAAAGTCAGAAGGACCTGAGTTTAAATCAAGCCTCAGACACTTAATACTTAGTTACCTGTGTGACGTTGGAAAAGTCATTTAACCCAGTTGCCTTCAAAAAAACAAAACAAAAAAAGGGAGTGGAATGCAGGGGTCTAGAAAAGGAAAGAGGAAAGATATATTAAAAAGATGGATTTAATGGGGGTGAAAGGTATGTACTGGGAGAAACAAAATGGGGAGGTAGAACAAGATAAATTATTTCACATAAAAGAGCCAAGAAAAACCTTTTGCAGTGGAGTAGAAGAGGAGAAAGGTGAAGGGAAATGAGTGAGTCTTATCATCAGAAAGGACTCACAGAGGAAATAGCATACATACTCAATTGGGTATAGAAATCCATCTTAATCCAGAAGGAATAAAAAAGAGAAGAAAGGAATGGGGAAAAGGGAACAGAGGAGGGGAGGGGGGTGTAGCTGATAGAACAAAGGCAAGATCATGGGAGAGAGTAGTTAGATGCCACACACTTTTGAAGAGGGACAGGGTTAAAGAAGAGAGAATAGAATTAATGGGGGGGGGGTGAATAGAATGGAAGGAAATAGCTACCATTAGCAACTGTGAGGAAAATATTGAAACAATTTTTCTGATGGACTTATGATATAGAATGCTATTCATCCCAAAGACAGAACTGATAGTATCTGAATACAGAATGAACCATACATTTTTCCCCCTCACTTTATTTTTCTGGAGCTTTCTCTTTCTTTGTGAGGGGTTATGTTGACTTTTACAATATGACTATTGTAGTAAATTTTTCTTGGCTACAAATTTTTAACCATCACCAAGTAACTTGGTTTCTCAAGGGAGTGGGGTGAAAGGAAGGGAGACAATTTGGAGCACAAGGTTATGGAAGCAAATGGATGAAACTTTCTTTTCTATGTAACTAGGGGAAAAATTTAATAACAGAATAAACTACAAAAAGAGAAAGAGTAAATCCTAAAGTGGGTTACAAGGGTAAATTATTGAAATCTCAACCCTAGAGAATCTTAAAAACTATATGCCTAAAGGCATAACCTTGGTCACAGGGCAGGTGCTAATTAAGGTAATGAACTCTTGATTTGACTTGAATATCTGATTCTACATAGAGAAAAACAGGACATTCTCTTAAATGTTTGGGGTGATGTGGTTTGTTGATTTAGGGGGATTAAACAGGGAATTAGGGAAAAAAGTATAACTGCATTAAACATTTTCACTAAAGCTGTAATTAGGTAAAATGAAACATGTGCTTACGTTTTAAAAAAAATTAAAACGAATGGAAAAACTTTGATCATAGAAAGTTACCATGATAACTTTCAAGTAAACCTTCAAGTAAAATATTAATTAGTCTCAGGCCAAGGAAGAGATCAAATATTATTTTGAAAATTAAGTCAGAGAGAGATAAAGGAAAAATTGAAAATTGAAATTGATGCAAGAAAATCATGAGAAAAACTCAGCATCTTGATAAAGGAGACATTGGGGGGGATACTGAAGAAAATATCACCTTATAAATATACTAGGAAAGAATAGGTGGCATAGAGGATAGGGCATCAGCTTTGGAGTCAGGAGGACCTGAGTTCAAATCTTACTTCAGACACTTAACACTTACTTAGCCATGTGACCTTGGACAAGTCACTTAAACCCATTACCATGCCAACCCCCCCCCAAAAAAAAACAGGCTAGATGAAATGGTAAAAGAGGAAAAAAATCAAGAATGCCTTAAAAAGCATGTTTATCAAATGTAAAAAAGGTATATAATAATTCACTGTAGGGAAACAAAAACTCCTTAAAAAAGTATATTTTGTCAATTGAAAAAGGAGGTTCAAAGGTCACTGAAGAAAATAATTTCTTAAAATTTAGAATTGAGCAGTGGAAACTAAGGACTTCATGAAAAATCAAGAAACAATAGAACAAAAAGAATGAAAATAATAGAAGAAAATTAGAAAAATATCCCATTGGCAAAACAACTGACCTGGAAAACAGATGCAGATGAGATTATTTAGATATTATTGGAATATCTGAAACCCATTCCAAAAAAAAGCCTAGATATCACCATTTAAGAAATTTTCACAGATAACTGCCCTGAAATTATAGAAATTGAAGGAATTCACTGATCAGCTCCCGAAAAAGATTCTAAAATGAGAAATCCTAACAATATTATTATAGCCAAATTCTAGAGCATCATGGTCAAGCAAAAAAAATTACACTCAGTGATAAACAATTCAAATATCATGGAGCCAGTCAGGATAACAACACATTTAGAAGTTTATACATTAAAGTTGTACACAATATGTTTCAAAAGACAAAAGTAACTGACTTTACAACCAAGAATCACCCACCCAGCAAGAACATATAATACTTCTGGGGGAAAATGGAAATTTTTTAAAAATGGATGACTTGGGGGCGGCTAGGTGGCGTAATGGATAAAGCACCGGCCTTGGAGTCCGGAGTACCTGGGTTCAATTCTGATCTCAGACACTTAATAATTACCTAGCTGTGTGGCCTTGGGCAAGCCACTTAACCCCATTTGCCTTACAAAAACGTAAAAAAAAAAGGATCACTTTCAAGCATTCTTGATGAAAAGAACAGAGCTGAATAGATTATTTTATTTTCAAATACAAGACTCAAGAGAAGCATAGAAAAAGGAAATCATAAGCAACTTCCTAAGGGTAAACTGTCCACATTCCTACATGGGAAAAATGATACTTGGAAATCATAAGAACTTTCTCGTTATTAGAGCAATTAGAAGGGAAATATTTAAACCAAAAGCATAAGTAAGAGAGAGTGAGAAAAGACAATTCTAAATGATTTCTGATGAAAATTGCTATCCATGCTCAGAGAAAGAACTGATGGTGTCTGAATATAGATTGAATATACTTAAAAAAAACACTTTATATTGCTAGAAGGTTTTCGTGGGTCCATATTTTCATTCACAACATGAGTATTATGAGAATGTTTTCTATGACTACATACAGTGTATATATATAGATAGATAGATATAGATCTATGGAATCCTTGCTTTCTTACTGTGGAAGGGAGAGAATATGGAACTCAAAGTTTTAAAAATGAATGTCAAAGATTGCTTTTACATGTAACTAGGGAAAAATGAAATACTAAATACTTATTTCATTTGTGTTTTTTTAATTAATTTATTTTTTAATCCATTGTACATGCAAATTCTGAACTTATAAAATTTCCTTCCACCTTCCCTTCCCACTCCCCTGCTCTCAGTGACGAACAGTCAGGTTGCCATTGTACATAAATATTTTTGATAAACCTGTTTATAGATTCTCATTTTTGGTATAAAGAATTAGGATTAAGTGAAAGAGATATATGTAAGAGATAATTTTTATAAATTATTGATCAGATCCTGAAGGGTTCCTTTTTGTTTTGTTTTGTTTTTCCTTCTTCTGGATTTGAATAACATTGTCCATAGCCAGTCTAAAATAGTTAACCTGGCTCTCTGAACTGCTAAGAGAATACTAAATACTCTTACAAGTTTAATTGGGAGGAGAGACAGGGTGAGAGAGAGAATAGAATAAATGGGGGGGGAATAGGATGGAGGGAAATACAGCTAGAACTGGCAATTATGGGGAAAAATTATTGAACTATTTTTCTTATGGATTTATCAAAAAGAAAGCTATCCATCCTAAAGCCAGAACTGATGCCATCTGAATACAGGCTGGAGCACATTTTTTCCCTCTCACTTTAATTTTCTGCAGTTTTCTCTTTCTTTGTGTGTGGGGGGCTTACATTTACTCTTACAACATGACTTTTGTAGTAATGTAGAAAAAATTAATTCAAAAAGTTTAATTGCAGAAACATAATAACCTTGTTTTTTATAAAAAAAACAAAGAGAAAATACTCTTTGAAAGAAGGGCAATACAGGAGTTAATTTACTTTTTTTTCAGTTGATTTGCTATAGGAGAAGTGTATTCAATATTGAGACAGAGATTAGGGGAGTGAAAATATCAGAATGTCAAATAGTGGTTCAAAATTTTGGCAAAATTAGTTGTAATTTTACAAAAAATTAATCAAAGTCAGAGAATAGCTTCATGTGACAAACAGGAATATCAAAATGACAAACACTGAAGGTCATAGAAGTCAATTTTTCTAGCCTTCTTTCTTTTGAATGGCAAACATGATTTATGGTTACAGCATATCTAGGTGAACTCTCCTTACAGGTACAATTAAATGACAAGATAGGTGCATGGTGATAGAAAAAAAGTGAAAGAAAAACACATAACAAAGTCAAAACCCAACATTTATGTGTGCCACATCTAAGGAAGAAGACTGACATTCTGGACTGAATCCAAAGAAATATAACTTATTTTGTGAGGCACCTGTAAATCAGGGTATGCTTTAAATTGGTTGAAGACAATGAAATGCTTTCAACTAAGAGAGGACTTAACAGGAACAAACAATTATCTTCAAAAAATATGGAACATTTGTCAATTGAAATTGAAGATTAAAATTGGTTTTTCTGGTCTAAGAATTAATCTGCAAGTTTGAAGGTATTTGTTCCTTTTCATAAATTGAATAGAGTATCTTGGCAGTCTTTAGAAGAAACCTCTGTGTTCTCTTTTGAGGGCTATTTCAGAGATGACTTATTCAGGAATCAGTTTGATAAGATACTTTATAAAGTCCCTTTCCAATTCAGATTCTGTGATTATGAAAATGAAATTGTAGGTTTAAAGTTTTAAGAAATCAGAAGATAATTTATTTCATCGCTTTCTTACATGGATCTTGAAAAAAAATTACAAATAAGAAAATTGAATCCCAGATTTCATTACTCATAATCACACCAGTGCTAAATACCAGAAGTGCTGTTTAAACCAAGTCATTTGATTGTAAATCTCTAGTTCTTTAAATCAATGTATCCAGTCTTTATGGAAGAATGAAAACAATGAAATCTGAGCCTGAGCACTCTGCCTCGTTCATCTTTAGTGCTCCCATAAAATAGCTGATAATATTATCATCCTTTAATTCTTCTTATAATATTCACAGTCAAATTGATGTCTAATATAGCCTCTTAGTCAAAGTAATAATCATATGTGGGAACACAGGCTATTCTAATGGACCACCACCTGGACAGTCTCAGGAAGTGGCACACCGCCCTGAGAGATAAGGTGTGCCAGAGTCCTTGGGAGCTGAACATTCTGCCCCACCGACCAAGGGCACTAGCCATAACTGTGTCTTATCACCTCCTCCTTAACCTACCCCCTTATCCTGTAATGCAAGACGCTGCACAAACACCCCACTTGTACCCCCCAAATTACCTCATTATGCTTTGTTCTACCCCAGAATACCTAACAGTATATATGTAATAGCTAAGCAGTAATAAAAGTGAGCTGGAGGCATAAGGCAGTAGTGGCTTGACTCCTTATTCTTAGCTCCCCTCCAGGAGGGAGGTCACCACTGTGAGCCCCAAGGAAGCAAGTCACAACAATCATATATCAATATAATCAAAAGCAGTTAAAAGCAGTCTCATATATATATATATATATATATATATATATATATATATATATATATATTTGCATACATACATTCACATACACATGAATATGTATATATATGTGCATAAATATGAATTATATGCTAGTAAGATGGACACTGTGTACTCTAAATAGTTAAACAACACACCTGTGTGACAGACAGTGTGAATGTACCTATTGGGAGAGGCAATTATAATCTAGCAGATCAAGAATGAATTCAATTTGTCATATAAGCTCAGCTCTGAAGGATGCAAAGGATTTTTGGATGTAGAGGTAAAGAGAAAATTCATTCTGGCTTTAGAGAGCTGCCTTTGCAAATTCTATCTCTATGGGATAAAATATCATATATGAGGAAAGTCCATAAAGTTTGTTTGGTTATAGAGTCCAGAGAGTATATTTGTAATGAGTCTGAAAAGTTAAACTGAAATAGGATTAGAAAGGGTTTTAACTGCTAATAAAATGAGATTTTATTTTATCTTAGAGGCCATAGGGAAGCACTAGAACTTACTGAGCACAGGACTGACATGTTCAGAATTATCCCTAGGTGTATCACTTTGGCAGTTATAAGGAAGATGTTTGATTTAGGCAAGGAAACCAGTTAAGAGGCTATTAGGAAAGGATACCTTGGCAGTGATGATGGACTGAAATAGAGTGTTGGATATGTGAATGAAGAGAATGTAGATCAATGGGATAGATATGGTAAAAGAATTGAAAAGGCTTACCAAATTATTAGATATGTGAGTTAAGGGTAAAGAAAGAGTCAAGTATAATGCTGAGAGACAAGAAGGAAGATGTACCCTGGTCAGAAATAGAGACAAGAATGGATGGTGAGGAATTAAAGACAAGAAATATTTTTATTGTTTTTTTAAAAAAATATTTTATTTATTTTGAGTTTTACAATTTTCCCTCCATTCTTGATTCCCTCTCCCCACCCCTCATAGAAGACATTTTGTTAGTGTTTCCTTTGGTTACATGTTATACTTTGATCTCAGTTGAATGTGATGACAGAGAAATCATCTCCTTAAGGAAGAAAAATAAAGTATGAGATAGTAAAATTTCATAATGATATATATATATACCACAGTTTGTTAAGCCATTCTCAAATTGAAGGATATTCACTTAATTTCCAATTTTTTTGCCACTATTAACAGGGTATCATTTCTTCAGTGTACAGACCCAGTAGTGGTATTGCTGGATCAAAGGGTATGTACATTTTTGTTGCCCTTTGGGCATAATCCCAAATTGCTCTCTAGTAAATTTAGATGAGTTCACAGCTCCACCAACAATGCATTAGTGACCTAGATTTCCCCCATCCCTTCCAACACTGATCCTTGTCCCTTCTAGTCAAATTGGCCAGTGTGAGAGATGTGAGGTAGTATCTCAGAGATGCTTTAATTTGCATTTCTCTAATAAGTAATGATTTGGAGCAATTTGTCATATGACTATGGATTGCTTTGATTTCCTGATCTGCCTTTGCATATCCTTTGACCACTTGCCAGTTGGGGAATGGCTTGTTTTTTTTGAAAATTTGACTCATTCTTTGTATATTTTAGAAATGATTCCTTTGTCAGAAATACTAGTTGCAAAAATTCTTTCAAAATTTAGTACATTTCTTTTGATCTTGGTTACAGTGGTTTTGTCTGTGCAAAAGCTTTTAATTTGATGTAGTCAAAATTATCTAGTTTCTTTTTAATTATGTTTTCTATCTCTTCATTGGTCATAAACTGTTTCCCTTTCCATAGATTTGACAGGTAAACTATTACTTGATCTTCTAGTTTGCTTATAATATAGTTTTTATGTCTGAATCCTGTATCCATTTGGATCTTATCTTGGTATAGGGTATGATGTGTTGATCTAATCTGAGTTTCTTCAATACTAACTTCCAATTTTCCAAACAGTTTTTATTGAAGAGAGAGTTCTTATCCCAATAGCTGGATTCTTTGAGTTTATCAAACAGCAAATTACTATAATCATTTCGTACTATTGCACCTAGTCTATTTAATTGATACATGACTCTACTTCTTAGCAAATACCAGACAGTTTTGAGGACTGATGCTTTATAATATAATTTTAGATCTCGTAAGGCTATGCCACCTTCTTTTGCACATTTTTCATTGAATCCCTGGAAATTCTTGACTTTATTTCTCCATATAAATTGGCTTACAACTTTTTTCTAAGAAATTAATGCAATTTTTTTTTTAATTTTGATTGGTAGGGAACTAAACAAGTAGTTCAGTTTTAGTAGAATTGTCATTTTTATTATATTAGCTTGACCTATCCATGAACAGTTGATGTTTGCCCAGTTACTTAAATCTGATTTTATTTGTATGAGAAGTGTTTTGCAATTGTTTTCAAAAAGTTTTTGAGTCTGCCTTGGAAGGTAGACTCCCAGGTATTTTACTTTGCCTGAGGTTACTTTGAATGGGATTTCTCCTTCTAGGTCTTTCTGCTGTATCTTGCTAGTCATCTATAGATATGTTGAGGATTTATGAGACTTTATTTTATATCTTGCTACTTTGCTAAAGTTGCTAATTATTTCTAGTAATTTTTAGATGACTTTTTGGGATTGTCTAGGTATACCATCATGTCATCTGCAAAGAGTAAGAGTTTTGTCTCTTCCTTCCCAATTCTAAGTCCTTCAATTCCTTTTTCTTCTCGTATTGCTGAAGCTAGCATTTCTAATAGGATATTGAATAGTAGTGGTGATACTGGTTATCCTTGTTTCACCCCTGATTTTATTGGGAATGCCTCAAGCCTATCCGCATTGAATATAATGCTTGTTGATGGTTTCAGATAGATACTGCTTATTATTCTAAGGAACAAACCATTTATTCCTACAGTCTCTAGTGTTTTTTTTATTAGGAATGGGTGCCGTATTTTATCAAAAGCCTTTTCAACATCTATTTATGTGATCATATGATTTCTGATAGGTATGTTATTGATACAATTAATTATGCTATCAGTTTTCCTAACATTGAACCAACTCTTCATCCCTGGGATAAATTCTACTTGTTCATAATGTATTATCCTAGTGTTAACTTGTTGTAATTGTTTTGCTAAGGTTTTAATTAATATTTTTGCATCTATATTCCTCAGGGAGATAGGTCTATAATTTTCTTTCTCTGTTTTAACTCTTCCTGGTTTAGGTACCAGCACCATATTGCTGTCATAGAAGGAGTTAGGCAGAGTTCTATCTTGACCTATTTTTCAAAAGAGTTTATATATATATTGGAACCAAATGTTCCTTATTTGTTTGATAGAATTCATTTGTGATTCCATCTGGCCTGGATATTTTTTCTTAGGGATTTCTATGATGGCTTGTTGAATTTCTTTTTTCTGAGATAGAGTTATTTAGATTTTTAATTTTCTCTTCATTTAATCTGGGCAACTTATATTTTTCAAATATTCATCCATTGCACTTATATTGTCAAATTTATTGGCATAGAGTTGGGCAAAATAATTCCCAAATTATTACTTTAATTTCTTCTTCATTGGTGGTGAGTTCACCTTTTTCATTTATTATACTAGCATTTTTTCCTTCTTTCTTTTTTTAATCAAATTGACCAGAGTTCATAGTGATTGAATTTCTTAGCCATTATGGAAAGGAGAGGTTTTTCTTTAAACTAGGCTAAAATGTAGGATTTTGAAAGAAAAATACTACAAATTAATATTAATAATCAAATTATTTAGGTTTAATATTAATGATAGTTTTGTTCTTTGAATGATTCAGAGAATTTTCTTGTGAAACCACATAGTTCTTATTCCTTTTATCTAACAGCTTATTTATGACTGTAATTTCTATTCCTAGAATTGGTTATATGGTTATCTATTCCCTATTTCCCCCACTGTATTATTTAATTTTTTATTTATCATTTATTTTCATAAATTTTATTATAACTATATAATAATACATGAAAATTCTGAAATTTGCTTTTACATTTATCTTTCCTTTGAATTTCTGATATTTTTGATTTCTTTGCTCACCTTTTTATTCATTTCACTATTCACTGATTTTTCTTTATATGTAATATATATAGGATTTATTTATAATTGTAATTATTATTTTGCTAGACTTTATTTAATTCCTTTCCTATTTGTAATTTCTTCTTACTGATATAGTATGCACCATCCTTATCTAGTTCTTGAAGGCCAGATATTTTACAATGATTAGGAGTGTATATGAGGCAGCAGGATTTAGGCTCTCTATAGACTGCTCTAGTCTCCATTAAATGAATAAATAATATTTCTGCAAGTGTTGGGGTAGGCCCCCTGTACACCAGGTCCATTTAACCACTTTCATTCTGAGTAATTTTTACAAAGAAAAATTTACTTCAAAAGGTATATTCATGTGTGTATAGTATGTGTTTATGTGAGTGTATATGTGAGTAATTTCTCTATTCTCCAGGGTATGGAAATTTATTCTTTTTTTTTATTAAAATACTGAATTTATTTCACATGTATACTTTGTCTCCCCCACCATTTCCATTTGTCTGACCACCACTACTACTATGCCCTATCATAACATTCCATACATACTTAAATGAAGCAAAGGGTGGAGTTCCATCTTTGAAAACTAAACAGGCATTTTGGACAACACATTCTTGGCAAAGTAATCTGGAAGACATTTATCAGACATGGTAGGGAAAGTTCTCATTCTGCATTATAAAAATGACAGCCAGATATCAACTGTTACAGAAATAAGATGGAAAATTTTAACAAACTGTTCAAACTTATTTTC
This sequence comes from Macrotis lagotis, assembly GCF_037893015.1. Taxonomy (NCBI): domain Eukaryota; kingdom Metazoa; phylum Chordata; class Mammalia; order Peramelemorphia; family Peramelidae; genus Macrotis; species Macrotis lagotis. Next base: position 196,007,549 of record NC_133658.1, on the reverse strand, counting down.
TTAAAGAGATTTCCTCCACAGCTAGAGATCTTGAATAGCCTCCTGATCAGACATCCAGAAGCAATTCTTTACATAGTTGATGAATTTGCCTTCCACTTTTGGGAGGGAACCACCCTTTTCAATGCTTGCTTGCATTTTTGCTTTAATATCCTCTAGGGAAGTAGGTCCTTTGGGAGTCTTGGGAGTCTTGTCTTGCTTTTTGAAGGATTCTTGACGTTTTGATTTTGGTGTAGACAGCTTTGAAGCTTTTCCATTCTGGTTTGATTTTTGTGCATTTTTTGCAGCAGTATCACGAACAGATTTCTTCACTAGAGGGGTCTTTTCTTCACTTTCTTCATCTTCAAAGTCATCATCATCATCATCATCATCTTCTTCATCATCTTCTTCATCTTCTTCAGACAGTTTTACCTTTTTCTGTGGAACCTTGCTACCAACTCCAGGAGCTGATCGTTTGCCAGACATATTCAAGAGTTTCATATCATCTTCCTCTTCATCATCAGATTCTGCATCTTCCTCCAGTGCTACTAGGTGCTGGCCACTCACGTGTACAGGTCCTGAACCACACTTCAAACCTCAATACTACTGGTGGTGTACTCTCAAAGCCACCTAGAGAAATTGTAGGCTGCACAGACATTTTCAAAGATGCCAGTGTTACTTTAATTGGGTTGCCTTCATAGTTCAGTGCCTCTGCTTCAACAATATGCAATTCATCCTTTGCACCAGCCCCTAAACTCACGGTCCTCAATGACAACTGGTGTTCATTTTCATCATTGTCTACCTTAAATTGGTAATCTTTGACAGCCTTTAGTTCACAACCGAAGAGGAAATTCTGGGGCCGGAGGGGGCTCATATCCATTTCCATCAAGTCCTCCATCTGGGCAGCGATACAGAGGAGCGCGGAGACGTGCGTGGAGGAGGACAGGGCGGCCGGGCGGATGGGCTCGAGCTCCCGAGGGGCTCCGCTCAGGACGGAATCGCATGGAGCAGAAATTTATTCTTAATTGAAATTAATGATATCAAATAACCTGGATTGCATTTAGGATTTTTCAGTAGAATCAGTGCCTTCTCTTCCTCTTTTTGCACCTCATGTTCTAAGATTCTTAAATCTCTTCTAGAATCTCTACCTACACCAACATTAATCATATCAAACAAGTATTTTCTTTCATATAAGGAAGAGGGAAGAGATTATAAGTAATAACAATAATGGTGAACATTGAGGAGCAATTTTACCCTACTGCATGAGCTGTTAGTGATGGTCAATAGGATTAGTTGTTTGAGATAAGCTCTCTTCTGAAGAGAGAAGAAACTGTGCATAGAAATATTGTTTGATTAAATCTATCTCTAAAAGGCAAATGAGGGGAGAAAACGATATTTCTTCCAACAGTCCTATCATTTTACAAATACTTTTTGTCATTTCTGGGGGTATGGAAGATAGGTAGGGCTTTTATCCTCTTCATCTAATTCATCACCTAAAATAAAATTTCATGAGCTTGTGGATGAAGAGGTAAAGGATTCTGCAACCCACAGGAATCCCTTTCAATGTTTCCTCTCATAGAGTGTTGAGCAAGAATGACTATTCATTGTTTCCCAGCTTCTGTTTCTCAAAGAAAGTTTCTAAAACACAATCCCAGAAAGTCAAGTTCCAAAGATATTCAGTAACTGTTGAACTCTAGAATGGCATCTGCCTAACTCTCATCTCTGACAGTTCAATCCAGATAAGGAGTATGAAAATCAGATCTGTATAAACATTTGATCACAATTTAACCTTTTCAAATATCTCAAATTTCTCTATATTTTTCTTGTGTCTTCTAGTTGCAAACATTCTCACCAGATATCATTTACTCAACAACAATCTTCTTGTAGGGGAGTTTTTCCTTTGGTGCATGACTAGATGGATCAGTACCTTTAAAGTAGACTGTTTTAAAAAATATTTAGGGATCAAGTGTGAGTGACATATAAGTTCTGATGAATACGATGATCCAAGAAAATTATGAAGGACTTGTGAGGAAAAATATTATCCAATTCCAGAGAAAGAATTGATGGAATCTGAATGAAGACTGATGAACATTTGTTAACTTATTTTTCTAAGATTTTTTCCAACATAACTAATATGGAAATAAGCTTTGCTTGATTTCATATGCATAATTGGTATTACTTTTCTACCTTCTTAATAGGAGTGTTGATGGAGGAAAAGAATATAGAACTCATTTTTTAAAAAATTAATGTTAAAAAAATAAACAATAAATTTAAAAATAAAAGAAATATTCAGGGTCTTTTAACTGTATTACTTTCTGACTACTGCAGTTAATCAGTTTCTTCAAAAGCTATTATTAGGACACATAGATTTTGTTTAGTTTGTCTGTTGACATTGAAAGTTGAAACCTTATTAACTAATCCATATTCCAAAAACAAGTTGGGCCAAAATGAAATCAATCAATTACAAAATCTATTTTTAACAAAGGACATCTATATAAAACACAATGCTTCATTGAAACACTATTAAGTACTGAATGATTGTCCCATTTAAATAAATAAAAACAGGACACATTTTAATATTACATTACTGAATAATGATTATTATATTCACTGTTTATAAATTTTGTGATATATTAATTTTGCTACTTCTAAATATATATATTTATTTTACTAATATTTAAAAATGTTTTAATTAAATTAATTTTAAGTAAGTGATTCAACTATCATGTTGACTTCTAAATCTATATTTGGAATACATACAAATATGTATCTATATATAGCTACAGAGATGATATTGGATCTCTAGGACATTGTACTAAGTAACACAGTGTTCTAGATATACTGTGGAACAACTCCTATAGAGATGCAGTCTGGTAATTGCTCCTACAGATATTACAGCCAGAATTACTGACAAGCCAATAAAGCAAGTTATTGCTAGCAAAGACCTGGAATTGTCAAATGCTTCAACATAAGAACCTAATAGAACTTTATTAATGGAAATAATGTTAAAGAAGAGGCAGTGACTATTGGCTTGTTGTTACACCCTAAGGACCATGGGACATTTCCCTATGAGTTGTAGTTGAAACCTTTAATGTGTTGTCATCCTAATTACAATGTGAACTTTTTGAGAGAAAGGACTGACTTATTTTTCCATTTGTATCCCCAGTGCTTAGCATATTTACTCTAAACATTTGCTAATAAATGCAGTTATTTATTCTTACCTATTTTATAAATGATGATTAACTATTTAAAGGCAATATTTTGAAATGATGGTTGGTATAAGAAGCAATTGTATGTACCATAAAATCTGTTCTTTGACCTCTCATTTGATTGATTATAAAAATTGTGTATGAGTCACCTACCCCCATTAATTTAGCATGAATAATATAGCAGACAGTCAACCAGCCACCTAGTACTTACTAGTTATTATCTTTATTTGATTCCAGAGATAATAGGGAGTTGATTTTTTATTAGGGAATGAAACCTTGCCCCTGAGTTTTAGGATGATAAGTTTTATAAAGTAAAGAAGGATGAATTAGAATGGGAGAGTCTTGATCAATCTATTTATCTATCTATCTATCTATCTATCTATCTATCTATCTATCTATCTAGACAAGGAAAACCAACTAGAAAGCTACTACAGTAGTCCAGGTGGGAGATAATGAGACCTGAACCAGAGTGGTAACAGTATCAGGAGAAGGGAGATACATAAAAGATAATATAAAGGTAGAAACAGCAGAACTTGACAAATGATCAGATACGGTGATCAGATGAGAATGAGGAATCAAGGCTGATACCTAATTTTCAGCCTGGGTATTAGGAGTATAATGGTATGTTCAATTAGTAACAGGGCAGTAAGGAAGAGGGGAAAATTTGGAGGAGGGAATAGTGAGTTCAGTTTTAGATATATTGAGATTAAGATGTCTATAGAACACCCAGTTCAAGATAGTTGGGGATGTGAAAATGAGAAAAAGGTTAGTCCTGAGACTTTGATTTGAAAACACTGGAACTTATTAGTTATATTAGCAAGGTCATGCTACATAACCTCTTGGAATTTCAATTTCCTCATCTAAAAATTTTAGAAAATGTGAATTATAAAGACTATTATGAAGACTATGATCTTAAAAGAGAGGGGAAAGGTCAATTTTTTTAAACTGTACCCTCTAAACTATTATATTAATGAAAATTATTGTTAGATATAAGACTGCCTTACAGCAGTATCAGTTTAAGTAGGTTGCTGAATAACAACAACAAGAATTGGTATGAAATAATAACAAGGAAATATATAGTCAGAAAAAAGAGGTTGCACTTGATAAAACAGTAAAAGGAAAGAAAAATGAGTGACTAAGTAATATAATGGCACTGATGAATACTAATGAAATACCTGCCATCTTTTCAAGTTTTCATCAGATAGCTAAAGTTTCATAAGTTATTTACTCACATTGGTTCTTCTTTTACCTTATCTTCTGACTTACGAATCCCTTGCATTCTAACTGTAAACTTCATGACTAGTGAAAATTCATCTCTTACTGATCAACAGTGATACCCTACTAAGCCCAATACTCTTTATTTCTTAATTACCAATTTTCTTGACAGCTTTTATGTGCTATTATTTCCTGGATTAGTGATACTGATTTCTCATTATTTTACTTTAACTAAATGACTGATATTTCTTAGTATCCATTCCTGAATAATCTTTTAGCACTTATGTGCAAGTCCCCATCAAGTCTAGGCATTCCCTCATGATGTCATTGGTCCTCTTCAAGAACAAAGGATGAACAACATCAAAAATATAAATTCTATCCTACTTTTTACTCTTCCCCTTTGAAATCTCAACTACTCCCTTGGTTTGATTCCTCAGTTTCATATTTGTGATTCATATACACACACATAGAGACATATATGTGTGTATATATATATATATATATACATATATATATACATATGCATATATATGTTTATATATAGATATAGATAGATCAATTAGGATATAGATATACATCCTGAACACCAATATCTTTTGTCAAATGTCTTTTAAATACCTGAAATTGAGTTCAATTGAATATAGCATTTTCCTATCATAAATAGTACTCATTATGTCCCCTGACCTTTTTCTCTTCTAAAAGTTCTTTCTTTTTTTTGCAAATTATTGTCCACATCATCTTCCCAATCACCTAGGTCCATAATCTTGAAGTAACACTTCATTATTTCCTTTCTTTAATCTCCCATATTTCATCATTTAACTTGCATTAACTATGCATTCTACATCCACAACATTGTTCATATCAAATTCTTTTTTGCTTTGCTTTCCTTACCTTCTCCTTATTCAAAACTTTATCATCTCAAGTTCAAATTATTATAATAACTTCACAATAAAGCTGTCTGTCTCATCCCTTTCCCCTTTCCCAGTTCAACTTTTACAAACTTAATAAACTCAGGTCTAGACATGTCATTACCCAGTTCAAAAGAGTTTTTCTTTTGGATAAAATAAAATCTCCTTATCCTGACTTTTAAGGTCCTGTATGTTTTATCTGTAACATATTTTTGAAAACTTATTAACATTTCCCTCTATGCAAATTACATTCCAACTATTATAGACTGACAATTGCTGCCTGAATAGGGCATTATATCTTTCATCTCTGTGTATTCATATAAACATCACATGTATCTCAGATTTCTCAAAGATCCAAATATAAGTGGAGCATAAACACTCAATATAATTAATTTTATTTATTTATTCATTGATAGACTTTTGTGCTATAAACTTTAAATAAAGATTGAATTATAAGTGACTTTAAAATATAACAGGCTTCAAGAATTACTTCTATTCAGTTCTTTTTTAGGGGAAGAATTGTCAAAGTATCATTTGATGAAGTTACTATGTTTTTTTTAAAAACCTATATTTTTAATGCAAAACTCATCAATTTGTCTTTTGTAATCTAATATTGAATAAAAATTCAACTTTCTAATCTCATAAATCTAATCATTTTCCAATACATATCTTTTATATTTAAAAAAGATCATTAACTCAGTATTATCTTCCATTATTCCCATTAAACTACTGGGGTATAACATAAGATACTATATATATTTTAGAGCCTGAAAATAGGAATTAGCACCATACTGTGTACATCATTTTGATTCAGCCACTGAGTGAGTGCAGTAGAGCTGCATTTATTACTTAAGCAATCACTATACTTTTTCAAACTACCAGATACAGATACTGGGTTACACCTGAGGACCACTTAACTGCAGAGGTTTTATTCCAATGATGCTACCCACCAGGAAAATAAATTTCTCTTTAATAATACAATCTATGTTCTGACTGACTTCTCTGTAACTTTTATCTTACTCTTATTATTATTACTTTAAATTATAGAGTATTCATATAATGGTCCATGTTTCCATAGTAATTTCTATTTTATAAAGCCCTGTCCTCCCTTTCTCCCTTCCTTGTTCCCATTCAAAAAACATCATATGAGTTAATTTGTGTCCTTATTTACAGAAAAGAAAACTGAACGATATAGCCAGAAAAGTGTCATTTTTTCACAGTCACTCCTATTGAATAACCAAGTCAAGCCAGGAACCCATATCACCTCATCAGAATCTAATTTTCTTCCCACTACCCAAAACTACCTTGCTTCTCCTTGTATTCTTTTTTTGTTTTAAAAATTATTTATTTATTTTCATCCATTAGTACATGCGTATTTCAAAGTTACAAAATTTCCCTCCACCCCCTTCCCCTCACCAGGGAACAGTCAGGTTAGCATTTTACATACATATTTTGTAGAACGTTTTTATAAATTAGTAAATTTTGGCATGTGGGATTAGGATTAAGGGAAAGAGATACAGAAGAGATAATTTTTATAAAGTGTTCATCAAATCTGGGAGAGTTTTTTTTCTGTGTGTTTTGTTTTGTATTTCTTTCTATGGTTGGGGATAATATAGTCCATAACTGGTCAAATAGAGTTGTTCTAACTCTCTGGACTGTCGAGAGGAGCTGCTTCCATACAGGTTGTTCATCTCATAATGTTGTTATTAATGTTGTTGATAGTTCTATATCCTTCACTTAGCATCAGATCCTTTAAGTCATTCCATGTTCTCTAGAGTCTGACCATTTATGGTTTCTTATAGAACAAGAGTATTCCATAGTATTCATGTACCATAATTTGTTTAGCCATTCCCCATTTATTGTCCATACCCTTGCTACTACAAAAAAGACCTGCTACAAATATTTTGTAATACATGAGACTTCTCCCATTTTTTATGATTTCTTCTGGATATAGGCCTAGAATTGGAATTGCTGGGTCAAAGGGTATGAACAGTTTTATTGTTCTTTAGGCACAATTCCATATTGCTTTCCAGAAAGATTAGATCCATTCACAACTCCACCAGCAACACATCAATGCCCCAATCTTCCACAACTTCTCCAATATGAATCAACTTTCCTTTTTCTCATCTTGGTCAATCTGAGAGGTGTGAAATAATACCTTACAGTTGTTTTAATTTTCATTTCTCTGAGCAATAGTGATTTGGAGCATTTTTCTCATATGATTATGTATATAGCTTTTATTTCTTCATTTGATAACTGTCTGTTCACCATTTATCAATTGGGGAATGTCTTGTGATCTTATAAATTTGATGCAGTTCTCTATATTTTAGAAATGAGACTTTTTTAGAACTCCTGGTTGTGAAGATTGTTTCCCAGATTTCTGCTTTCTTTCTAATTTTGGCAGGATTGATTTTACTAGTACAAAACCTTTTTAATTTAATTCAGTCAAAATTATTCATTTTGCAGCTTGTGCTTTAATTCTTGTTTGATCATAAATTTATACCTTTTCCATGGATTATATAGATAGAGTATTTTTTGGTCTATTAATTTTTCTATGGGGTCACTATTTATGTCTAAATCCTGTATCCATTTTGACCTTATTTTGGTATTCTCAATAGTCCTAATTTTTTGTTAGAAAGTGAGAAAAAACAAAACCCAATTAATAATAATAATAATAATAATAATAATAATAAACATAAATACTAAGGAACAGCGAGATGCTATCAAGTTTTGTTTTACCTGTATTTTTGACAAGACAATGAGGTTAAGTGACTTACACAAGGTCACACAGTTAAGTAATTATTAAGTGTCTGAGACCAGATTTGAACCCAGGTTGAGCTACTCCAAAGCAGGTACTCTATCTACTACACTATCTAGCTGCCCCATACTTACATATTTTGAATAAGTTTTTAAGTTGGAGTCTAAGATCATAGAAAGCTTATATGCTTGCATATTTTTGTTTTGAAAATGAGCCAACAAATAAACAATGTAATAGTTCCCTCCCCTAACTTTAACCTAGAAGTAAAGAGGAGCTAAAATGACTCAGCTGATGTAACAATTGATTTTTGATTTCTTGGTTAGTTTTTCAAATACAGGAGCATGCTTGGAGTTCTTTATTACAGTCCTTTTTGCCTTTCCCTAATTTAAAAAAAAAGACAGTCAAAGCCTGTTGAAATAATTGTATTTCTATGAGTCATTTATTTCTTGGATCATCTTCTGATTTCATAATCTCCTCATTTACAAACATCTATAGGTTTGGTTATAGAAAGATTATTGCACTTAGAGTCACAAATGAAAGTTGAATGGGGGAAAGTCTTTTTCCTTCTTCAGATTTCAGTTTATTCTCCTCTTAAAAGATGATCATTTCATTAAAACCAAACTAGATAATTTTGATTACCTTAAATTAAAAAAGCTTTTGCACAGACAAAACCACTGTAAACAATATCAAAAGAAATATAGTAAATTGGGAAACAATGTTTACAAGTAGTATTTCTGATAAAGGACTCATTTCTAAAACATACAGAGAACTAAGTCAAATTTTCAAAAAAAAAGCCATTCCCCAGTTGACAAATGGTCAAAGGATATGCAAAAGCAATTTACAGCTGAAGAAATCAAAGCGATCCATAGTCATATGAAAAATTGCTCTAAATCATTACTTCTTAGAGAAATGCAAATTAAAGCATCTCTGAGATACAACTTCACACCTCTAAGACTGGCCAATATGACCAGAAAGGGCAATGATCAATATTGAAAGGGATGTGGGAAATCTGGGATACTAATACATTGTTGGTGGAACTGTGAAATCATCCAAACTTTCTGGAGAGCAATTTGGAATTACACCAAAAGGGCAACAAAAATATGCATACCCTTTGATCCAGCAATACCACTATTGGTCTATTCCCTGGGCATATACCCTGAAGAGATTATGAAAAATGGTAAAAACATCACTTGTAAAAAATTATTCATAGCAACTCTGTTTGTGTTAGCAAGGACTTGGAAATTAAGCAAATGTCCTCCAAGTAGGGAATGACTTAACAAACTGTGATATGTGTATATCACAGAACACTATTCTTCTATTAGAAACCAGGAGGGATGAGAATTCAGGGAAGCCTGGAAGGATTTGCATGAGCTGATGCTGAGCAAGATGAGCAGAACCAGAAAAACATTGTATACCCTAACAGCAACATGGGGGTGATGATCAATCTTGATGGACTTGCTCATTCCATCAGTGTAACAACCAGGAACAATCCTGGGGTATATGTGCTAGAGAATACCATCTGTATCCAGAGAAAGAATTGTGAAGTTTCAACAAAGTCCAAAGACTATTACCTTCAATTTAGGAAAAAAAAACATTATTATGGAATTTTTCTATCTTGGATACCTAAACCAAGAAGAGTTAAACAAAGACAATTATAGACCTATCTCCTTGATGAATTAGATATATAAATCTTAAATAAAATTTAGCAAAACATTTAAAACAAGTTATTTCTGGGATAATCCATTATTACCAAGCAGGATTTAGCCCAGGAATGCAGGGTTGATTAAATATTAGGAAAACTTAATATAATTATTTATATCAATAATATACCTATCAAAAATTAAATGATTATATCTGTAGCTGCTGAAAAACCTTTTAAAATACAGCACCCATTCCTCCTAAAAACACTAGAGAAAGTAGGAATAATGAATTGTTCCTCAGAATAATAAGCAGTATCTATCTGAAACCATCAACAACCATTATATGCAATTGGAATAGGCTAGAGGCATTCCCAGTGAAATCAGGGGTGATACAAGGATGCACATTATCACCACTACTATTTAATATCGTATTAGGAATGTTAGCCTAAGCAATAAGAGAAGAAAAAAGAAATCGAAGGAATTAGAATAGTGAAGGGGGACACAAATCTCTCACTCTTTGCAAATGACATGATGGTATACTTAAAGAATCCAAAAACATCATCAAAAATACCCCATGAAATAATTAGCAACTTAAGCAAAGTTGCAGGATATAAAATAAACCCGTATAAATCCTCAACATTTCTATATACAACTAGCAAGATGCAGCAGAAAAGCTAGAAAGAGAAATCCCATTCAAAGTAACTGGAAATAATATAAAATACATGGGAGTCTCCTTGCCAAGGCAGACTCAAAACCTTTTGGAAAACAATTTCAAAACACTTCTCACACAAATAAAATCAGATTGAAATAATTGGACAAATATCAACTGCTCCTGGATAGGCTGAGCTAATATAATAAAAATGACAATTCTACCAAAATTAAACTACTTCTTTAGTGCCCTATCAATTAAATTCCAAAAAATTACTTTAATAAGTTAGAAAAAATTCTAAGTAAATTCATATCAAGAAATAGAAAGTGAAAAATCTCCAGGGATTTAATGGAAAAAAGTTGCAAAAGAAGGTGGTTTAGCCCTACTAGATCTAAAATTATATTATAAAGCACCCGTCATCAAAACTGTCTGGTACTGACTAAGAAATAGAGTAGTGGTTCAGTGGAATAGACTACGTGCAAAGCAGAAAATAGTAATCTGTTGTTTGATAATCCCAAGGAGTCTAGCTATTAGGATAAAAACTCCTGCTTTGATAAAACCTGTTGAGAAAATTGGAAGTTAATATGGAAGGAAACTGGATAAGACCAACACCTCACACCCTATACCAAGATAAGGTCAAAATGGATATAGGATTTAGACATAAAAAACAATATTATAAGCAAATTAGGAGATCAAGGAATAGTTTACCTGTCAGAACCATGTAAAGAGAAGCTATTTATTACTAAGGATGAGATGGAGAGTATAATTAAAAACAAGCTAGACAATTTTGATTAAACCAAATAGGTTTTGCATAGACATAACCAAGATCAAAAGAAATGTAGTAAATTGAGAAACAATTTTTACAACTAGTATTTCTGAGAAAGGACTCATTTCTAAAAGATACAGAGAACTGATTCAAATTACAAACAGAACAAGTCATTCCCCAATTGGGAAATGGTCAAAGGATATGCAAAGGCAATTTACAGAGGAGGACATCAAAGCGATCCATAGTCATATGAAAAAATTGCTCTGAATCATTTATTATTAAAGAAATGCAAATTAAAGAATCTCTGAGATACCACCTCACACCTCTCAGACTGGCCAATATAACCAGAAATGGCAATGATCAATGTTAGAAGGGATGTAGGAAATCTGGTATACTAATACATTGTTGGTGGAGCTGTGAACTCATCCAACCTTTCTGGAGAACAACTTGGAATTATACCGAAAGGGCAACAAAAATGTTCATAACCTTTGATTCAGCAATACCACTGCTGGGTCTGTACTCTGAAGAGATTATGAAAAGGGGGGAAATCATTTATATAAAAGTATTCATAGTAGACCTGTTTGTGGTGACAAAGAATTGGAAATTAAGTAAATTTCCTTCAAGTGGGGAATGGCTTAGCAAACTGTGGTATATGTATGTCATGGAACACTATTTTTCTATTAGAAACTAGGAGGGATGAGAATTCAGGGAAGCCTGGAAGGATTTGCATGAACTGATGCTGAGCAAGATGAGCAGAACCAGAAGAACATTGTACACCCTCACAGCAACATGGGGGTGATGATCAACCTTGGTGGACTTGCTCATTCCATCAGTTCAATCAGTTCAACACTCAGGGACAATCTTGTGGTATCTGTGATGGAAAATATCATCTGTATCCAGAGAAAGAACTATGGAGTTTGAACAAAGACCAATGACTATTACCTTTAATGTTAAAAAAACATTTCTTCCTTAAGAATATATTTTCTCTCTCATCACATTCAACTTAGATCAGTTCATACCATGGAAACAATGTAAAGAATAACAGACTGCCTTCTATGGGGGTGGGCAGAGGGAAGCAAGATTAGGGGAAAAATAGTAAAATTCAATGTAAATAAAATCTTTCTTTGAAAAAAATAAAGTCCTTCATTACCTGGTCCCTTCCTATTTCCTCAGTCTTCTTATACCTTACTCCTTTCTATGTACTTTAAATTAAGTAACACTGGTTTTCTTGAAATTCCTAGAATGAGTAATCCCATCTCTTGTCTCTGAATTTAAACTGGCTGTTCCCATGGCTAGAATTCTCTTCTTTCTCATTTTTGAGGAAAGATTCCTTCTGTTCTCAGTTAAATTTCCACCATCTAGAGGAACTGGAAGCAAATAGTTTCTTTCTGAGATTACTCAATTCACCCTACTGTTTGCATTTTATCCCTATACAGTGTGAACTCTTTGAGGGCAGGAACTGCTTTTTTTCCTGTATATATCCCTAGGGTCAAACATAAACTTAGGGATTAAAAAAACTTGTTGATTGATTGCCTGTATGTAGTCAGTGACAACAACATGAAAAATCCCCCCCCCAAATTATGGAAAAAATTTCAAAATATGAAGACAAACTGTTGTTCCTTCCATTGCTTAATATTATATCTAATAAAACATAAAAGATTTGAAGAGATTGGTATTGAACTCAAATAAAATCTAGGCTACTAACATTACTTAGTACATAAAAATAATTGTGAGCAGCAAATTGACAGTTTTATAATGTTATCAGTGTTTTGTTTTATTTTTATTTTGTAAAATATTTCAATTACATTTTAATCTGGTTTAGTCTTTCTCTGGAGTATTTCAGACCATGTGTTTCATGACCTACATGCTTGAAACCTCTGCTATGCCAATGATCATCTTTTTTTTTAAGAAAGATTTTATTTATTTTGAGTTTTACAATTTTTCCCCTATTCTTGCTTCCTTCCCCCCCACAGAAGGCAGTCTGTTAGTCTTTACAATATTTCCATGCTATACATTGATCTCAGTTGAATGTGATGAGAGATAGAAAAATAATTCCCAAATTATTACTTTAATTTCCTCCTTATTGGTTGCAAGTTCACCTTTTTATGATACGAGCAATTTGGTTTTCTTCTTTATTTTTTTTTATTTAAATTGACCAGAGGTTTATCAATTTTACTGTTTTTTTTCATAAAACCAACCTTTGTTTTATTTATTAGTTCAATAGTTTTCTTGCTTTTGATTTTATTAATTTTTCTTTAATGTTTTAGAATTTCTAATTATCTATTTAATTGGGGGGGGTTAATTTGTTCTTTCTCTAATTTTTTTAGTTGAATATTTGGTTCATTGATTTCCTCTTTCTCTAAATTGTTCAAGTAAGCATTTAAAGATATAAAATATCCCCTGACATCTACCTTGAGTGTATCCCATAAATTTGATATGTTGGATGTTTGTTTGGTATGTTATTTCATTATGGTCATTATCTAGGATGAAATAATAAATTCTTTCTACAATTTGTTGTTTGATCCACTCATTCTTCAAAATGAGATTATTTAATTTCCAATTAGTTTTGGGTCTCTATCTCCCTGGCCAAATATTGCATGTGATTTTTATTGCATTATGATCTGAGAAAGATGTATTCGCTATTTCTGCCTTTCTGCAAAGTATTATTAGGTTTTTGTACCCTACTATATGAACAGTTTTTGTGTGAGTGCCATGTACTGCAAAAATGAAAGTATATTTCTTTCTATCCTCATTCATTTTCCTCCATAAGTCAATCATGTCTAGGTTGCCTAACACTCAATTTACCTCTATAACTTCCTTCTTGTTTATTTTATGATTAGTTTTATCTAAATCTCAGAGTGGGAGGTTGAGATCTCCCATAGTAGAATTTTGCTGTCTTCCTGTTGCTCTTTCAACTTCTCCATTAGGAATTTGGATGCTATACCACTGGATGCATACATATTTAGTATTGAAATTACTTTATTGTCTATGGTACCTTTTAGGAGGATATAATTTCCTTACTTATCTCTTTTAAGAATATCTATTTTTGCAGCTACTTTGTCTGAGATACAGATTGCTACCCCTGCTTTTTTTCATTTCAGCTGAAGCAAAATTTTACTCCAACCTTTTACCTTTACTCTATATTTACCTCTCTGCTTCAAATGAGTTTCTTGTAGGCAGTATATTGTAGGATTCTGGTAATTAATCCACTCAGCTATTTGCTTACATTAAAAGGGAGAGTTCCTCCCATTCACATTCAAAGTTATCATTACTAACTCTTTATTACCCTCTAGGTTATCTTCCCTCTGTTTGTACTTTTCCCATTTTTTCACTTTATCCATATTCCCCAGTATTTTCTTTCTGAATCCCACCACCTTTAGTGTATTTGCCTTCCTATATTCAACACTCTTCCCCTTTTTTCTCCTTTCCCTTTGCTCCTTCTACCTTCCCTTCCTTCTGTTATTTCCCCTTTTCCTAACCCCTCCCCTTTCCCCCTTTCAGTATGTGAAAGGTAAGATGAGTTTCTTAACTGAGTGTATGTATGGCAACTTTAAGCCAAATCTGATGAGAGTAAGATTCAAGTATTCTCACCTCCTCCTTTCTTCCCCTCTATTGCAATAGATCTTTTGTACCTCTTAATATGATGAGATTTGCCCCATTCAATCTCCTCCCTCCTCCTATCTCTTTACTGTCTCCCTTTTAAAGGAGGTATTGTTTGTAAATCATTCTATCTGAGCCACAGAAACGTCATGAGTGTCCATCACTTCTGGCTAAATATTTTCTCTCTAATAGAGTTACAATCCTTGAGAGTTATTAAAGTCTTTCTCCTATGAAGGGATATAGCCAGTTTCATCTTATTGTATAGCAGTAATTTTTTTTTCTTTTATACCACCCCCTTTTTTTTACCTTTTAACATGTCTCTTGAGTCTACTGTTTGAAGTCCAAATTTTCTATTAAGCTCTGGTCTTCTCATCAGGAAAAGTTGGAAATTTCCTATTTCATTAAATGTCTATCTTTTGCCCTGGAAGAGAAAGCTCAGTTTTGCTGGATAACAAATTCTTCCCTGAATTCCAAGCTCTCTTACTTTCAGAATATTTCATTCCAAGCCCTAAGATCCCTTAATGTTGATAGCCAAATCCTTTGTTATCCTTAATGTGGCTCCTTGGTATGTATATTGTTTCTTTTTGACTGCTTGCAGGATTTTCTCTTTTATCTGATAATTCTGGAATTTGGCCATGATATTCCTTGGCATTTTCATTTTGGGATCCCTTTCCAGAGAGCATGGATGTATTCTTTCAATAACTATTTTGCCTTCTGCTTGCATGATATTAGGGAGTTTTCAATCACTAACTCCTGTAATCTTAAGTCCAGACTTTTTTCTCTTTAATGATTTCAGGAAGACCAGTAATTCTTAGGGTATCTCTCCTCGATCTATTCTCAAGGTCAGTGGTTTTCTGATGAGCTATTTTATATTTTCTTCTATTTTTTCATTTTTTTGTTTTGTTTAACAGATTCTTGTTGTCTCATGGAGTCATTAGTTTCCACAGACTCCATTCTTTTTTTAGAGAAGAATTTTCTTCATTTACCTTTTACAACTCCTTTTCCAATTGGTCAATTCTATTTTCAAAAGAGTTTTCCATTTGACCATTTGAGCTTTTGAAAGAATCATTTTCTTTTTGCATTTGTCCAATTGTATTTTCCAAGGATTTGTTTTCCTGTTGCAGGATGTTAGTGTTCTCTTGTGTTTCTGTTCCCACATTTTCTAATTGATTTTTAAACTCCCTCCTGATTTCTTCAAGCAAGTCTTTCTGTTCTGGAAATCAAATTGTATTCTCCTCAGAGGTTCTAGATCTCTCTGAGTTAGGGTCTTTATCTTCTAGGAATTTTTCTATGGACTCTGCTTTCTGCTGGCCTTTCTGCATTTTCCTAAGATCTTGTGTTGGGGAGGGGCTGCTTCACAGAGGTTTTGTGTTGGGATACCTAGAGGCTTTACTCACTGGGTTTGTAACTGAAAGTGGGCTAATCAGTAGGGGGTGCTAGAAGATTTACTCACTGAGTTTAATAACTCCATATGGGCTGGCCAGTAGGGGGCTATTGATTGCTTTCCCTGGAATGTCTGTGACCTTGATTTGAGACCCTCTCCCTTGGCCTGAAGGGTGTGTGCTAGGCTGCTGGATACTTTTGTCCTCAATCAATGTGGGCTATGCCCTGGGGGGAGGTAATTACTCTCCCTATTCACAGCTGAGGGAGCTCTGCTGTTAATGCCTGGGGGGGGGGGGAGGTGGTCTGTAATTGTATTTATTCTGGTAAGAGGGTTCAGTTGAAATGAAGGAATGGAATCTGATATCCTCCAGAGCAGAGGAGCTTAGAGGATAGAAGTCGAGCCACACTCTGTGCTGGAACTTGCCCTCAGTGGAGGGCTTTAAAAATCAGATAGAGAATTTCAAATTTTATCCTATACCTTTACAATCTCAAGAGTATATTGTCTTATCTTCCTGCACTGGTAGGTTTTCAAGTCAGATTTTTCTGATTTGGTATCTTCCATAGTATATGAAAACTGGTTGTCTCTTTATGTAGACATGAACTAGAAAAAAAGCTTTTTCTGGCTTTTTAAATTTATCTCAATCTATTTTATTATTTTTGATCAAGTAGTTGTGTTATAACCACATTTCTCTGCTCCTATTCATTATTATACCTTGAAGAATCTCAAACTAGTTCCAACAATCATTCCTCTTAATAATGTCTTTTTTTCCTCCAGAATTCAAATTGCTTTAAATATGAAAAGATTCTTCTTACCACCTACATATATAGAAGACTAGTTAGGCAAGGATAAACAAGCCACTGTAATCTACACTTGATAGAAGATGGTCATCTCTCAAGCTAAAGTGATGTGACCATACTTTAAAGGAAGCCAGAGGAAGAACCTGGGAACAACTTTAGAAAGAGAATAGAAAATCTATTATGGATGCCTTTATCCTTTTACCTGAAGATAAAATTTGACTGAGAATAACTTCCAGAGAATTAGCCATGTGGTGATAATTAAATCTATGAGAGGGATTATAATTGCTAAGAGAGAGAGAGAATAAAAAGAAAAGATGAGAATTTGAGGTATAATATTTGGCAGTGACAATCATTTTGAAGTTGAAAAGAAGAGAAAATAATAAATTGTAGAAAAAGGAAGCAAGGTGAAAGAGAACAATTGGATTGTAAGAATATAGATTTAGAATCCAAAATTACTTCAAAACTCACCAAGTCAAACTCTCATTTTTTTTTGCAAGGCAAATGGGGTTAAGTGGCTTGCCCAAGGCCACACAGCTAGGTAATTATTAAGTGTCTGAGACTGGATTTGAACTCAGGTACTCCCAACTCTGGGTGCTTTATCCACTACTCCACCTAGCTGCCCCTAAACTCTCATTTTTTAGAAGTGAAAAATGTTAGGTCTACAGAGGTTAAGTAACTTTCTTAATGTTTAACATAGCTAGGCAGGATTCAAATGTAGATTTTCCTAGCTTCAATTCAACAGCATAGTTACTATTCTAAGAAACCTCTCAAAACTAAAATAATACAACTTCAATGAATCTAAGAGAAGAGGGAGAATCGAAGAGGGGGAAGTAAATAATGATCCAAAACTACAGAAGAACAAGGAAGATAAGGACTCTACTTCTATATCCACGAAATGAAAGAGTTGAACAAAATGATTCCTTAAGTCTTTTCCATATTTCAATCTATGGTCCAAATAAAAGACTATCAGGTAATAAAATAAGATAAAATGAGTCCTTAGATTTTTCATAACAGTATCTTAAATTTTCTTGAACATTGTTTCTAGTTTTCTTATTTTACCCATATATTTATGTAGATTTAGATAATACATAGCATGTTTGATGTGTTAAACATAATAAATATATCATAAAGTTAACTGAATTTAAATTGTAAAGTTTCAAAAGTTCTAGACTATATAACAAGAGATTTGTCCCATTCTTTTGGTGTTGAATTGCTTCATTTTCAATTTTCTGTGACTCCTTTTAGGAATTTTTCCTTGTTTTGGGGGTCAATGATATTGAAATTTTCTGTCAGTTCCTTCTCCAGCTCATTTTATAGATGAGGAACTGAGGGAAACAGGCATAAATGACTTTCCCAAGGTCACACAGTAAATGTCAGAGCTGAATTTGACTCCTATTCATTTGACTCCAGGGCCCATCTCCTACTCACTGTGTTACACTATCCAGTTCTTTGTTGTTCAGTCATGTCCAAATCTCTCTATTCCCATTTGGGGTTTTCTTGTCATAAATGGGAAGTGTTTGCCATTTTCTTATCCAACTCATTTTACATGGGTATCAGGGTCTAATTTACCTGCTCAGGGTCATGCAGCTAATAAATGTCTTAGAGCAGATTAGAACTCAAGATGACTCTTCCTGACTCCAGGCTCTGAGTTTTATCAACTGTACCACCTAATTTCTGTTCTTTACATTGTCATTAAGCTAACTTTGTGATCCTACGGAATCATCTAACCCCTGAAGTCTAAGTTTTCTCACCATTAAATTGAAGAGGTTGAATTAGAAAAGTTCAAAGTATTTTCTACTGCCAAAATTCTAAGACTCCAATGTACATAATTTTCCTTGATATTTTCCCCCATACCCAATTTTTTTTTCAGGATTTTTATTCCCAATGCTCTGTTGGTTGAATTACTTTAGAAAGTTTAAGAGTAAAATTCCCTTTTCTGTTCTTTTCTACTCCTCAAGCATACCAATTTTTTATTATAAGGTCATTCTTTTTTTCTTTTTGCAAAGCAAATGGGGTTAAGTAGCTTGCCCAAGGCCACACAGCTAGGTAATTATTAAGTGTCTGAAACCAGATTTGAACCTAGGTACTCCTGACTCCAGGGCCGGTGCTCTATCCACTGCACCACCTAGCTGCCCCATATAAGGTCATTCTTGAATAGATTATTGACACTGCATTCATTTTTATTTTAATAAATCTCCATTGAGGTAATTTGCTAAATTGGAAAGTTGAAAATGAAATCTAGGATCATTAATTTTTCCAGTATCCCTAAAAATCTATAAATTGATATGATGTGATACTATGTAGAGCTACTATTTGTTTTTATTAGTTCTTTTTCAATGAATTCAATGAAATTTGGAATTATATATTTGTTAATAATGCTCAAATAAATGACTACAATTCATCATCAATTTTTTAAAATGTTAATTAAATCAGACTAGCTTGGGTCAGATGTTTTAGTCTTTTTTTTTTTTGACTAGATAGTGTCTACACTTGGAGTACAATTCATAAAAGCACTCTAGTTAAAACTGTTAGTCAACCCAATCATTTTATACAACAGACTGAGAAAGAAAAATAGGAAACTTGGACTCTCAAAAAGAATATTGTGATCTACTTTGTTGTAAATTTGAGTCTCAAATGTTGCTAAAGATGGAAAATGTATACAACATGAAAAACAGTGCAAGAAAAAATTGAGTTAATTCTGTATAATTATAACTAGCAAGCTTGGCCCTGTTAAAAAGAGGGGAAAATATTTTTTCATTGGGTTTTGCTGTGATGCATATCTACGGGTTTGATATTACAAGTACTATAGAATGTTAGATTGGTTTCATAAAATGATTTCTCTTTGCTATTATTTCTTTTTTTAATCATTGACCCAAATTCAATGCTTTCTCAAAGTATTCTAGAATAAATTGTCTATCTAGGTTTGCTTCCCAGGTAAAGTAAGATATTCATTTTTGAAGGTAAGATGATATTTTCATTGTTAAACAATGCTGTTTCCAAAAAAATAATTTTTGGTATAATTGTATTAGCAGAGACCTATATAAGTTTGCTATTTCTTCATGTAACCATTGAGCTTCTGGGAAGGCAATTGCTTACCAAAAAACCTATTAGAAAAGCTTAACTTTGTAGGAGTTCTATAAATTTTTGATGGAGATTAGAAAATTATTTTAAAAAATCTAATTGGATCAACAGTAATCCTGTTGGCAAGTAAACTTAAGATCCAGGAAAAAATGGACCAGGAAATTCTGGTAGTGACTAGCTTAAGTGATGCTTCAAACTCAAGAGGAAATTTCCTTTTCTTATAACATACCATTGCTAGTTTCTGCAGTTCAGTGAATAATAATTCAAAAACTGACAAAGTAGCACACGTAAAAAAAAAAAATTCTTGAGATCTAAAATTTGTTTCCATAAGGTTTACACTAATCACCTGGAGATCTCAGAAATTGCCTCACTTTATACTCCAAAAGCAAGTAGAAAGATACAATAGAAAATTAACTTTTTGGACTTCCAGCCAAGATGGCAGAGAAAAGACAGGCACTGTGATTAAGTGCTCCTCTTTCCCCTCAAAAACAACATGAGAGAAACTTCTTCACAGAAATTCAATCAACAAAACCCAGAAAGAGAAGCCAGGAGAAGAACACCTACCAAGATGGTCTGTCTCAGGTGACTGTGGGTGAATGGGGAGATGAGAAAAGATCAGCATGGGGACCACAGCTGGGGTTGGGGGGAAGCCAGAGGGCCAGCCTCAGCCGTAGAGATGTAGATGAGTAGCAAGTGTGAGACCCAACTTTAGCTGCAGAGTCTCTGTCAGAGGTGGGGGTGGGGGGTGGGGGAGAAGGAGATACGGGAGGGTGAGTTCCACCAGAGTCTCAGAGGGCCCCTTAAGAACCATCTGGACCATGGACCTTAGCTGGAAGGGTTCAGCAGAGGCCTTTGCTGAGAATAAAAAATAAACAGCCCCCACCACCACCCCCTTAGGGAAACAGAGTTCACTCAACAGAAAGAGATTAACTCCCTCCCCAAGGACCCAGCCCAGTATTCAATGTCAACTCAGACACTGCTGCTGAGGACCTCACTCAAGAGAAAGCAACTAACACCTCCTACTGGCTGGCCCTTAGAAATACTAAGCCAAGTGAACAAAGCCTCTAAGATCTTCAAAAGCAAACCTCTGAGAGCCAGCTACCCACCTCCCAACACAAGATGAAAAAAGGCCAGAGAAAAGGGTGGGGGCATAGAGAAATACTTAGAAAAACAAGATTCTAACCTAGAGAGATCTAGCACTGCTGAGGACAATATGAATTGGTCTCCAGTCCAGAAAGACTTCCTTGAAGAAATCAGGAAGGAGTTTAAAAATCAAATGGAAAACTGGAAAAAGAAACTCAAGAGAAAACTAACATCATGCAACAAGAAAACAAATCCTTGGAAAATACAATTAGACAAATACAAAATTAAAATAACTTTCCAAGATCTTCAATTGGGAAAATGCAAAAAGAAAATGAATCTCTCAAAACTTCACTCGAGCAAATATAAAAGTCCTTCAAAAATAGAATGGACCGGTGCAGCTAGGTGGCGTAGTAAATAAAGCACCGGCCTTGGAGTCAGGAGTACCTGGGTTCAAATCCGGTCTCACACACTTAATAATTACCTAGCTGTGTGGCCTTGGGCAAGCCACTTAACCCCATTTGCCTTGCAAAAACCTAAAAAGAAAAATAGAATGGACCAACTGGAAAAGGAGTTGCAAAAGATAAATGAAGAAAAATATTCTTCTCTAAAAGAAAGAATGGAATCAGGCTGAAACTAATGACTTCATGAGACAACAAGATTGTGTTAAACAGAACTAAAAGATTGAAAAAATAGGAAAAAAATGTAAAACATCTCATCAGCAAAACCACTGATCTTGAGAACAGATCAACATGGGAGAATCAGAGAATTATCAGCCTTCCTTCAAACAATGAAGAGAAAAAAAGCCTGGACTTAATATTACAGAATATAGTGATGGAAAATTGCCCTGAAATCATGGGACAAGAGGGCAAAATAGTTATTGAAAAAATACATTAATCCCCTCTGGAAAGAGATCCTGAAATGAAAACACAAAGGAATGTTTTGGCCAAATTCCAGAACTATTAAATAAAAGAAAAAAATCCTACAAGCAATCAGGAAGAATAAATTTGAATACCAAGAAGACACAGTAAGGACAATGCAGGACCTGGCCTCAGCAACATTAAGGAATCTAATGGCCTGGAATGAGATATTCCAAAGAGCAAGCAATCTTGGAATGGAGCTAAGAATCCACTACCTGGCAAAACTGAGCCTTCTCTTCTGGGGAAAAAGATGAACATTTAATGACCTGGGAAACTTCCAAGATTTCATAATGGAAAGACCAGAACTAAATCTAAAATTTGGGCATCAAAGAGGAGACTCAAGAGACACATGAAAAGGTTAAAAAAAAAGCTGCTATACAATAAGATGAAACTGGCTATATACCCACTTGGGAGAAAGAGTTTAATAATTTTTGAGAACTAAAACTCTACTAGAGAGAATATACATAGCCAGAAGTGATGACACTCATAAATTTTCTCCATCTCAGATAGAATGATTTAAAAATAATAGCTCCTTAAAAATGGGCACAGTAAAGAGATGGAAGAGACTGAATGGGGTAAATCTCAATACATCAAGAGGTACAAAAGACCTATTGTAATTGAGGGGAAGAAGGGAGGTGGTGAGAACCACCTGAATCTTCATCTCATCAGGCTTGGCTTAAAGTTAACTTAGACATACTTAGTCAATGTAAGAAACTTATCTTACCTTTCAAGCATTAAAAGGGAGAAAGGGGAGGGGGGACAGGGAAGGGGTGAAAAAGGGGAACTAACAGAAGGAAAGGAAGAAAGGGAAAAGGGAAAAAGGGGGAGGGAGTTGATATAAGAGGGCCAATGCAATGAAGGTGGGCAGTCTTCAGAAACAAAACACTGAGGCATATGGATAAAGTGAAAAAAGGGGAAAATACAAACAGAAGGAAGATAACATGGAGGGTAATAAAGAGTTAGTATTGATAACTTTGACTGTGAATGGTATGAACTCTCCCTTAAAACATAAGCAAATAGCAGAGTGGATTAAATACCAGAATCCTACAATATGCTGCTTAAAAGAAACCAGTTTTAAGCAGAGACATACATATAGACTAAAGGTAAAGGTTGGATCAAAGCATATTTTGCTATAGCTGAAGTGAAAAAAGAAGGGGTAGCAATCCTTATCTCAGACAAAGCAGCTGCAAAAATAGATATTGTTAACAGAGACAAGGAAGGAAACTATATCTTCCTAAAATGTACCAGAGACAATAAAGTAATTTCAATACTAAATATATATGCACCCAATGGGACTGCATCCATATTCTGAGAGGAGAAGTTGAAAGAGCTACAGGAATACATAGAGAGCAAACTTCTACTAGTGGGAGACCTCAACATCCTGCTCTCAGATTTAGATAAATCGAATCATAAAATAAACAAGAAGGAAGTTATAGAGGTAAATAGATTGTTAGAAAACCTAGATGTGATATAAATATGGAGGAAACTGAATGGAGATAAAAAGGAATATACTTTTTTTTTCTCCAGTACATGGCACTTTCACAAAAATTGATCATATGATAGGACATAAAAACCTAATGGTCAATTGCAGAAAGCTGAAATGGTGAATACATCTTTCTCAGATAATAATGCAAAAAAAAGTCATATGCAATATTGGCCCAGGGGCATATAGACCCAGAACTAATTGGAAATTAAATAACTTCATTTTAAAGAATGAGTGGACCAAGCAACAAATTAAAGGAAGAATTAATTATTTCATCCTAGATAATGACAATAATGATACAACATACCAAAACTTTTGGGATACAATCAAGGTGACTGTCTGGGGATATATTATATCTTTAAATGCTTACATCAATAAATTAGAGAAAGAAGACATCAATGAACTAAATATGCAACTAAAAAATTAGAAAAAGAATACATTTTAAAAAACCTCAATTAAATACCAAATTAGAAATTCTAAAAATTAAAGGTAAAATTAATAAAAGCAAAACCAAGAAAACTATTGAACTAATAAATAAAATGAAGAGCTGGTTTTATGAAAAAAAAAACCAATAAAATTGATAAACCTCTGGTCAATTTGATTAAAAAAAGAAAGAAGCATAAACAAATTTCTACTATCATAAATGAAAAAGGTGAACTCACTACCAAGGGGGATAAAATTAAAGTAATGATTCAGAATTACTTTGCCCAACTCTATGCCAATAATTTTGAAAATCTAGGTGAAATGGATGAATATTTGCAAAAATATAAGTTGCCAATATTAAATGAAGAGTAAATTCAAAACCTAAATAACCCTATCTCAGAAAAAGTAATTCAACAAGTCATCATAGAACTTCCTAAAAGAAAATCTCCAGGGTCAGATGGATTCACAAGTGAATTCTATCAAACATTTAAGGAATAATTGCTTCCAATTCTATATAACCTCTTTGGAAATGTAGGACAAGTGGAAATTCTTGCTGCCAATATAGTGCTGAATCAGGAAAATCTCCCTGATGAATGTAGATGCAAAAATCTTAAATAAAATCTTAGCAAAATGATTACAACAAGTTGTTACTAGGATAATACAATATGATCAAGTAAGATTTATCCCAGAATTGAAGGGTTGGTTCAATATTAGGAAAACTGTTAATATAATTAATTATATCAATAACTTACCTATCAGAAATTGTATGATCATATCAATATATGCTGAAAAAGCTTTTGACAAATACAACACTCATTCCTACAAAACACTAGGGAGTGTAGGAATAAATGGTTTGTTCCTTACAATGATAAGTAGTATGTACCTGAAACCATCAACAGGCATTATATGCAAAGGGGATAGCTTTGGGGCATTCCCAATAAAATCAGTGGTGAAACAAGGATAACCATTATCACCATTACTATTCATTATCCTATTAGAAGTGTTAACCTCAGCAATAAGAGAAGAAAAAGAAATTGAAGGAATTAGAAGAGGGAAGGAGGAGACAAAACTTTCCCTATTTGCAGACGACATGATGGTATACCTAGACAATCCCCAAAAGTCATCTAAAAAACTACTAGAAATAATTTGCAACTTTAACAATGTAGCAGGGTATAAAATAAACCCTCATAAATCCTCAACAATTCTATAGATAACTAGCAAGATACAGCAGAAAGAGCTAGAAAGAGAAATCCCATTCAAAGTAACCTCAGACAATATGAAATACCTGGGAGTCTACCTGCCAAGTCAGCCTCAAAAACTTTTTTGAAAACAATCACAAAAAACTTCTCACACAAATAATATTAGATTTAAATAATTGAGCAAACATCAACTTTTCATGGATAGGTCGAGCTGATAAAATAAAAATGACAATTCTACCAAAACTAAACAACTTATTTAGTACCCTACCAATCAAAATTCCAAAAAAAAATTACTTTAATGAGATAGAAAAAGTTATAAGTAAATTTATATGGAGAAATCAAAAGTCAAGAATTTCCAGGGATACAATGAAATAAAATTCAAAAGTAGGTGGCTTTGCCTTACCAGATCTAAAATTATATTTTAAAGCATCAATCCTCAAAACTGTCTGTTATTGGCTTATAAATAAGGTCATAGATCAGTGAAATAGGCTAGGTGCAATAGCAGGAAATGATTAAAGTAATCTACTGCTTGATAAAGACATAGAGTCTAGCTATAATTACTCTCTCTTCAATAAGAACTGTTGGGAAAATTGGAAGTTAATATGAAAAAAAACTTAGATTAGACCAACACTTCACACCCTATACCAAGATAAGATCCAAATGGATACAGGATTTAGAAATAAAAAACAATATTATAAGCAAAGTAGAAGATCAAGGAGTAGTTTACCTGTTGGATCTATGGAAAGGGAAACAGTTAATAACCAAGGAAGAGTGAGAGAACATCATTCAAAACAACCTAGATAATTGTGATTATATTAAGTTAAAAAAATTTTGCACAGAAAAAACCACTGTAACAAAGATCAAAACAATGTCATGAATTCAGAAACAATTTTTGAGACTAGTATTTCTGACAAAGGACTCATTTCTAAAATATACAGAGAACTGAGTCAAATTTTCAGAAAAAAACGCCATTTCTCCAATTGACAAATGGTAAAAGGATATAAAAAGGTAATTTACAGCTGAGGAAATCAAAGCAATTCATAGTCATATGAAAAATTGCTCCAAATCTTTAATTATTTGAGAAATGCAAATTAAAGCATCTCTGAGATACCACCTCACACCTCTCAGACTGGCCAATATAATCAGAAAGGAAAATTATCAATATTGGAAGGGATACAGGAAATCTGGGACACTAATACATTGTTGGTGGAGCTGTGAACTCATTCAACCTTACTGGAGAGAAATTTAGGATTATGCCCACAGGGCAACAAAAATGTGCATTCCCTTTGACCCAGCAGTACCACTGATGGGTCTATACCCTGAAGAGATGATGAAAAAGGCTAAAAACATCACTTGTACAAAATTATTCATAGCAGCCCTATTTGTTGTGGCAAATAAAATGGAAATTAATTGAATGTCTTTCAATTGGGGAATGGCATAACAAGCTGTGGTATATGTATGTTATGGAATACTATATTTATATTAGAAACCAGGAAGGATGGAAATTCAGGGAAGCCTGGAAGGATTTGCATGAATTGATGCTGAGTGATATCAGCAGAACCAGAAAAACATTTCATACCTTACAGCAACATGGGGGTGCTAATCAACCTTGATGGACTTGCTCATCCCTTCAGTGCAACAACCAGGGACAATTTTGGGCTATCTGCAATGAAGAATACCATCTGTATACAGAGAAAGTAGTATGGACTTTGGACAAAGACCAAAGATATTACTGTCAAATTAGAAAAAAATTATTATTATTATGTAATTTTACTATCTCATACTTTATTCTTCTTCCTTAAGGATTTCTCTGCCATAGCATTCAACTGAGATCAATGTATAACATGGAACCAATGTAAAGACTAACAGAATGCCTTTGGGGGGGGGGAGGTATGCAACTATGGGGAAAAATTGTAAAACTCAAAATAAATAAAATCTTGCTAAAAAAACAAAAATTAATTTTTCTGCTTTCCCAGAAAAGATATAGGTTCCCACACTATTTAACAGATAAAACTTGAATGATTAAGCCCATCAGAAGAACTGAGGTGATTGGCCTATTTGAATTTGAATATCTCTCCCTGCATTATTAATGATTATGAATATTTTTTAACTATTTTATTTTTTATTCTCATTTTGTACAAATTGTTTTACATTAATAAAATATTCTTGTTGAAGGGTAAATGAAATACCCCCTCCCCCATAAATATAGACTGGCTTGAGTGATAAAGTAAAGGGGAGAGAAAAAAATTAAAATTAAAAAAATAATAGTAATAATTGTAGGTATGGCCAGGTGGTGCAATGGATGAAGCACCAGCCCTGGAGCCATGAGCATCAGAGCCCACATCCAGCCCCATAGACCCAACAATCACCAAGCCGTGGGACATGTAAGCCACCCGATTCCCACTGCCCTGCAAAAACCAAAAAGAAAAAAAAAAGACCCAAAATAAAATAAAATAGTAATAATAGTAGGGGTGGCTGGGTGGGGGACAGAGCATTGGCCCTTGAGCCAAGAGTACCCGGGTCCAAATCCGACTCAGACACCCAAAGATCACCCTGCTATGCGTGTCCAGGCAGGCCACCCAGCCCCATTTGCCCTGCACCCGTCCCCAAATAATAATAATAAAAAATGTGCTTCAGTCTTTGTTCCAACACCGGCAACTCTGTCATGGGTGGATCACATTCTTTATGGTAAGTCCATCGCAAAAGTTACTTCCATATTTTCCACTGTTGCCATTGCTGATCACAACTCCCTACTTTCATGTGTACTATATTTTCTCTCTCCTTTCACTCTGACTCTACTGTAGGGTATCTGAGTGGCACAGCAGACAGATCCCTGGTCCTGGGGCCAAGAATCCCTGAGCCCCCCCTACCACCCCTTAGGCCCAGCATCCACCTGGCCCTATGGTCCCAGACAGGCCATCTAATCCCAGCCCCGTACAAGAAGTAAAAAAGAAAATGTGTTATATCTGACCACTCTCCCCACCACGGTCCATCCTCTCCTCCTTTATTCACATCCCCACCTCTGCTCCCCCCTCCTTCTTACTCCAGATGTCTATACCCCATTGAGTAGATATGCTGTTTCCTCTCCTAGCTACCTCTGATGCGAGCAAAGGTTCACTCATTCCCCCTTGCCTCCCCCTTCCATATCATTGCAATAGCTCATTGTAATAAAGAAAAATCATAATATGTGAAATATCTTGGGCTATTCTGCCTCTCCTTTTTCTTTCTCCCATTACATTTCCCATTTTTCTATTGACTCCATTTTCACACCATATTTTATCTTCAAATTCATCTTTCTCCTGTTTCAACTATAAAAACTTCCCCTAGCTGCTCTATTTACTGAGAAGGTTCATATGAGTATTATCAGTGTCAATTTTCTATGCAGGAATACATGCAGTTCATCATCATTAAGTTCCTCATATTTTTCCCCTTCTCTTCCACTTCTATGCTTCACCTGAGTCCTGTATCTGAAGATCAAACCTTCTGTTCAGCTCTGGCCATTCCAAAAGGAATATTTGAAATTCCCCTGGTTCATTGAAAGTCCATCTTTTTCCCTGGAAGAGGACATTCAGCCTTGCTGGGTAGTTCATTCTTGGCTGCATTCTAAGCTCTTTTGCCTTCCGGTATATTATATTCCAAACCCTATGAGCTTCCAATGGTAGTTGCTGCTAAGTCCTGTGTGATCCTGACTGCAGCTCCATGATATTTGAACTGTGTCCTTCTGGCTGCTTGTAATATTTTCTCTTTGACTTGGGAGTTATGGAACTTGGGTATAACATTCCTAGGGGTTGGTTTTTTTGCGATCTCTTTCTCTGGGGGATTGGTGGATTCTCTCCATTTCTATTTTGCCCTCTGCTTCTAGAATATCAGGGAAATTTTCCTGTAGTAATTCTTTGAAAATGATTTCAAGGCTCTTTTCCTGATCATGACTTTCAGGTATTCCAATAATTTTTAAATTATCTTTCCTAAATCTGTTTTCCATATCAGTTTTTTTTCAATGAGATATTTCACATTTTCTGCTAATTTTTCATTTTTTTGGTTTTGAAGTATTGATTCCTGATTTCTAGTAAATTCATCAGTCTCCCTGAATTCTATTCTTTTTCTAAAGGATTTGTTCTCCTCGGAGAGTTTTCTTATCTCTTTTTCCATCTGGCCAATTTTGCTTTTTAATGCATTCTTCTCCTCCATGACATTTTGAACTGTTTTATCCATTTGACCTAAGCTGGTTTTGAGCATGCTATTTTCTTCAGCATTTTTTTGGATTTCCTTGACTAAGCTGCTGACTTCATTTTCATGTTTTTCCTGCATCTCTCTCATTTCATTTTCAAAGTCTTTTTTGAGCTCTGTCATAGCCTGATCCCAGTTTCTGTTTTTTCTTGGAGGCTTTAGATGCAGGAGCTTGTGCTTCCTTATCTTCAGACTAAGTATTTTGATCCTTCTTGGGCTCATTTGCAAAATATTTCTCAATGGTGTTCCTATTATTTCTCTGCTTGCTCATTTTCCCAGCCTGGGCCTGGTTTTGGGGTGCTTCCTGAGCTTTTGGGACACTCCCACAAGAGTCTCAGTGTGTGAGGCTCTGTCCTCCCTCCTGGTCTGTGAATGACCATATGTGCCCCCCCTCTGCCTTGGGGCTGAGGTGGGGGGGAGGCCCTGCTGTTCTGTTGGGGGGGGGGGCCTAGACTGCAATCAGGTTCTGAATGTGTTCAGAACGCCAGAGTCATGTTCCAGGGACAGAGGACAGAGCTCTGCAGTCTCTCTCTCTCTCTCTCTCTCCATTCCCCTCCCTCAGCTCAATGGGCTCATGCCCTGGGGGCTCCTGCTCATGAGCTCCGCCTCCTTCTGTTCCTGGATCTGGGCAGCTGAAAGACCAGGCTGCTGGCTGTGTGACCTGAGGTCTGGGCTCGACGTGTTCGTTCTGGCAGAGGTCCCCTACTGTTCCCCCACTTTGTGTTCGGGGCTCCCCAGGGTGTAGCTCAGAAGACTCCCCTGCTGCTGTGAGCTGGGGCTCCCAGTGTCCTGGGGCTGCCTCCAGGAAGCTGAAGTTCTTTCACTCTGGTGGGCCACCCTTCTGGTGGGCCACCCCTCTGGCAGGCCACCCCTCTGACCCCGGCAGCAGAGCCTTTTTGCTCTTTTCCAGGCTACCTTGAGTAGAAAGGCTCTGCTGCTGGGGTCAGAGGGGCGGCCTGCCCTCTGCCCGGTCCCTCTTTTCGGGTTCTGTCTCTAGAAAGTTTAGGGTCCTTAGCTTATACGTTTTATCAGAAAGCGCCTAAGACTCGATCCTTTCTTGTCGCCATCTTGGCTCTGCCCCTGATTATGAATATTTGAGTATAAAACAAATAAACATGGGAGTGTACAATAAGTAATTGCAGAGATTAAAATTGGCTACTATTACCTATTATTTCCTGTTGTTAAGCTATAGTTCAATTAATTTTCCATAAGGACTTTTATTTCTGGCCAGATTCAACATTTAGACCTTTTGATTAATGAATATATTCATAATGTGGAGATATGTCTTATGAGTGGTCTTAAAATCATTGGCTTACTTCAAATATTGGTGTTGTAGGTGTTTGGAAGGAGGGTTGTTTATAACTAGGGCAGTCCCAGATCAATTTGATAGTTCTCTGGTCTGCTTGTTGAAATTATACAAAATAGATCTTCAAAGGTATTTGATGATACCTCCTTACAGAGTTTGGCTACACAAGTGGCACCAAGAAAAAGGATTAAATAGACTGGGTAAAACTATCCCCTTCCTTTTTACAAGAAACCCACAGTATCAATAAGATACATTTTCTTTAGAAGCTCCATCTTCAAGGCCTTTTGGACTTGGGATGAGTAAATCCATACATCTGCTTTGGCTAATTACTGCTTTCCATGTGAAAACTTTCTTTACCTCCCAGCAAATTTCCTAATTCCCCTCTAATCAACTTTCATTACCTTGCATTAATTTTGTGCATATTCTTTTTGTCTTTATATATGTATTTTTGGTATCCCAAATTAGAAATCTATAAGCCCCTTGAAGATAAGAGCTATTGCATTTTTCTCTTTGTATATTTAACAATTGGTACAGTGTCTGGCAAATAACGGACATTTAATAATTCATTAAACATTGATTATTATATGTTTTTTGCAGTATATCTTTTAGTACCCTTGTGTTGCTGCCTCTTAATTGGGAAAGTTTAGTTTCAGAACCTATTTGAGGGCATAATTGAACTCAAATATTCCTGACTCCAAGACTATCAATTTTTTTACTATACCATCTCTATCTCTATAGGAAATAGATTTTATTACATCTTTTACCACATGCTAAAATAAAATAAAAGTAGAAATGGAATCTTTGTATTTAAGTTCCAGTCATTAAAAAAATAGTAGAACTAGATCAGATCCTTCTTATGGTTTTAAGTAAAAGAATAGTTTCCTTTTTGTTTTTAAAATAAAATTCCATCTATTTTGAATATCACATACATTTTTATAATTTATCAATCACTCCTCCTCTTCCCAAAAAGCAAGCTCTTAGAAGAAGGAATTTTTTTTTTTAAGAAAAGGAGGCCATTGGGGCGGGTAGGTGGTGCAGTGGATCAGACACTGGCCTTGGAGTCAGGAGTACCTGAGTTCAAATCCAGCCTCAGACACTAAATAATTACCTAGCTGTGTGGCCTTGGGCAAGCCACTTAACGCAATTGCCTTGAAAAAACTAAAAAAAAAAAAATAGGTAGCCAGTTTACAAAAACATTTTAATTAACTAAGTCCTTCATTTATTTTAGAGTCTTACACCATTGGTAATGTTCCACACTTGCAGTCTTCTAATTCTGAAAAGAAATATAGGGAGAAGGCTAATCATATCTTCTTTTTGCAGTCAAGCTTGATCATTGTATTTTTATTGAATCCTATTTATCTTGAATTGTTACTGTTATTGCTGACGTTTCCATTTATTAGTGTAATTATTAGGTATGTTGTTTTCCTTTTTCTGCATTAGTTCATTTATCTCTCTAATCTTCTCTTTAGGTATCATATTTCCATAATTAAATCATGCAAGAAATGTGACTAAATTTTTAATATTCTTTAACCTGAGATTCCTACTGCTATTCCTAACGATATCTTTAATGAGTTAATAGCAAAAACTCCAAAATAAATCAAATTATTTGTTGTAGAAAATTAGAGAATTAGAAATAAAGTAGATATCCATTAATTGAAGAGTGATTAAGCAAAATGTAGTAAATGAATGCCAAAGCGTATTGCCATGTTGCCTGAAATGTATATGATTAATACAGAAAAGCATGAGGCAACTTAAATAAACTAATGCAAAATGAAATAAGCAGTTTTATAAAAGTCTTTTGATGTTGAATAGGAGAAATGATTTTTTAAATTCAGACATCTTCATAACTGATCTCCATTTCCTACAGACATTTAACTAATGGGAATGAAATGCCACAATAAAATCAAAAGAGCCTAAAACCTATTTCCACCAGTAAATGTTTGATCTTCTTGCCAGTATAAGATCTATTGATAAAAATAAATTATACAGATTTACAGTATTAGCTTTGTGGTAAAATTTTAGAGAATAGTGGAAGATCATAATCCTCATAAAATAGGAAGACCTCAAAGATAAGAAATTGAATTTACAAAAAAAATGACAAAAAAAAAACAATTATGGTAGACTATCCAAAGACTCAGAAAGAAGATAATAAACAGTTCCTACCTAAAGTGAAAAAGATCTATTATTACCTTCATATTCTCTATCAATAATGCTGGTATCAATATATTTGTATTGTAACATTAGTCCTTGCTTTGCTGCTGGAAGTAAAAATGTTACTTATGACAACAAAGATGAGAGAACCTGGTAAGAAAAACATGGGGTGTTCTGTGTTAAAGAGGGAAGAAACCTTCTTTTGAGGACCTCAATAGCCAATATATCTGGAGTAAGAATGAAATCCTAGCACTTGAAAAGTCAGATAACAGTGGGGTAGCCAAAATAAAAGCAATATAAAAGACTGCCAGAAAAACATAGATACCTCCATTTGCATATATCTAGATTTTGCATCTCTAGGAAAAAAGTAATTATGAAAATATACTGTCCACATTATTGAGGGCATTTGGAAGGAGACAAAAGAAAGTGGCACATGCTATTTTGTCAAATATTTAAAACTGTGCAATTAACTAGAACTCCAAATAGCATTTTACTTCTTAGGACATCTCATAAAATATAGTTCTGTCTATGTATTTAATATATTAGATTTTGAAAAAGCTTTAGAGGCCATTTTGCATACTCCTTTATTTTAAGATAATGGAAGAGGTCCAAAGCATATTAGTTACTTACTATAGGTTTCTCAGTTAATTAATGTCAGTACAAGAAATTGAACAGAATTTTTCTCATTCCAAGTCCAGTGATCTTTCTGCTATATTGTACAACCTCATTTTCTGTGTATCCATATCCAAGTAAAGCATTGCCTTTCTTTGATATTTTAGCAATTATTTTATGAATTTTTGTTAGATTCATGACTTGAAATATATGTTTTCAACCCAAGTAATTTGTTCCTCATTACTTAGAAATAGCACACCATCCATTAAATGATGATAAATTTGTTAATTCTCACATTCAGTATAATCTGCAAATAAATGATTCTCTAAGACAGGGTTAGAATGCTATTGACAATTTTAAATGAGAGTAGACTTTTTAGAAAAAAATGACAAGAGAATTTATTGCTATGAGGTTATCATTCATTGGTCAATAAGACTTCAAGCTGTGACTTTCAATGGAATTCTCAAACATCCATATGTTAAAATGTGACATGCCTAAATTGAGAGTTGTATAGAAGTTCTAGAAAGCTGACCTTGAAGTCACAAAGATCTGTTCTCAAGTTCTGCTTCCTACAAATAACATCCATATTGCATTCGACAAGTCACTTAACTTCTCAGTCATCTAGATAATTTTATAAGGTGTCAGATGAGATTAATAAAAAAATAAAATACATAATTAATAATTTATAAATTAGTCTAGAAAATAATAAATTAATGGTAAATGGTTTTATTATTTTCTAGACTAATTAATAAATTATTTGGAAAATCAAAGATGCCCATTGAGGTAATTGAATTTTTGAATTCCTTTGAAAAAGTGGATGCCTAGTAAGTTGGTAGACATTTACTGAGGAGGTGGGCTAGGAATCTTTAACTCCTTTTTGAAAATATAGCTTGAGCATTATAATCAGCTATCTCCTGCCATCTACAGAGGTAAATCTATTTTATTTTTCTTTTTTGCTCACTATTCTTTGTATTTTGAGTTTTATCATTTTTGCCCAATCTTGCTTCCCTCCCCTCACCTTCCACAGAAGGCAGTCTGTTAGTCTTTATATTATTTCCATGGTATACATCGATCTAAATTGAATGTGAAGAGAGAAATCATGTCCTTAAGGAAGAAAAATAAAGTATAAGGGATTGCAAAATTATATAACAAGATAACTTTTTTCTAAATTAAAAGTGATAGTCTTTGGTCTTTGTTTAAACTCCACAATGCTTTCTCTGGATACAGATGGTATTATCCATTGCAGACAGCCACAAATTGTCCCTGATTGTTGCACTGATGGAATGAGCAAGTCTATCAAAGCTGATCATCTCCCCCATGCCACCATCAGGGTGTACAATGTTTTTCTGGTTCTGTTCATCTTCCTCAGCATCAGTTGATGCAAATCCTTCTATGCTTCCCTGAATTCCCATTCCTCCTGGTTTCTAATAGAACCATTTCTGAATACCACCACTTTCATTGTGTTTGCCTTCTTATATCAATGCCCCTCCCCTTTCTTTCCCCTTTTCCCCTTTTCCCTTTCCTCCTCCCCTTTCTTCTGTTAGTTCCTCTTTTTCCTCCCTCTTCCCATCCCCCCTTCCCTTTCCGCCTTTTAATGCTTGAAAGATAAGTTTCTTAACTGAGTGGGTGTAAATTAACTTTAAGCCAAGTCTGATGAGAAGATGATTTGGGTGGTTTTAACCTCCTCCTTTCTTCCCCTCTATTGCAATAGGTCTTTTATACCTCTTAATATCATGTGATTTACCCCATTCAGTCTCCTCCATCCTCTCGTCTCATTACTGCCCCCCCCTTTTTAGGGAGGTATTGGTTTTAAATCATTCTATCTGAGTCACAGAAAAGTTATGAGTGTCCATCACTTCTGGCTATCTATATTCTCTCTAAGAGAGTTACAGTTCTTGAGAGTTATTAGAGTCTTTCTCCCAGGACGGGATATTGTCAGTTTCATCTTATTGAATATCAGTCTCATGGATAAGTCATGAGTGTCCATCGCTTCTGGCTAAACATATTCTGTCTAATCGAGTTACAATTCTTGAGTTATGAGCATCTTTCTTCCAAGTGCGGATATAACCAGTTTCAACTTGTTGGATAGCAGGTTTTTTTTTTTCTTTACCCCCCCCCTTTTAACCTTTTCATGTGTCTCTTGAACCTCTTGTTTGATGCCCAAATTATCTATTTAGCTATGGTCTTTTCATCAAGAAAAGTTGGAAGTCCTTCCAGTTCATTAAATGTCCATCTTTTTCCCTGGAAGCGAAGGTTCAGCTTTGCCTGATAGTAGATTCTTGGCTACATTCCAAGCTTCCTTGCTCCTCAGAATATCTCATTCCATACCCTTCAATCCCTTAACATTGATGCAGCCAGGTCCTGCATAATCCTTCCTATGGCTCCTTGGTATTTAAATTGTTTCTGTCTGGATGCTTGCAGGATTTTCTCTTTTATCTGATAGTTCTGGAATTTGGCCACAATATTTCTTGATGTTTCATTTTAGAATCTCTTTCCAGAGGGGATCAATGTATTCTTTCAATAACTATTTTGCCCTCTGGTTCCATGATATCAGGGCAATTTCCATCACTAAATC
Source organism: Macrotis lagotis (assembly GCF_037893015.1). Classification (NCBI taxonomy): domain Eukaryota; kingdom Metazoa; phylum Chordata; class Mammalia; order Peramelemorphia; family Peramelidae; genus Macrotis; species Macrotis lagotis. The sequence goes on along the minus strand of NC_133658.1, from coordinate 195,971,590 downwards.
CTGTAAAATTAAGTTCAGGCTTCTTTTTTTTCTCTTCAATGTATTCAGAAAATCCTATAATTGTTGATTGGTTCTCAAGGTCAGTGGTTTTGTTGATGAAGTATTTTACATTTTTTCCTATTTTTTTTTTGATCTTTTGGTTTTGTTTAATGGAATCTTGCTGTCTCATGAAGGCACTAGTTTCCACAGATTCCATTCTTTTTTTAGAGAAGAATTTTCTTCATTTACCTTTTGCAACTCCTTTTCCAGTTGGTCAATGCTATTTTTGAAGGAGTTTTCCATTTGCCCAAATGTAATTTTGAGAGAATTTCTTTCTTTTTGCATTTGCCTTATTGAGGATTTGAGAGAATTATTCTTGTTTAGTATTTGTCCAATGGTATTTTCCAGTGTTTTGTTTTCTTGTTGTGAGATGTTAATTTTCTCTTACAATGTGTCAATTTTCTCTTGAGTTTCTTTTCCTAACTTTTTGAATTGATTTTTAAACTCCTTCATGATTTCTTCAAGGAAATATTTCTGGGCTGGAGACCAATTCATATTCTCCTCAGAAGTGCTAGATCTCTCTAGGTTAGAATCTGATTCTTCTAAATATTTCTCCATGGGCCCCCCTTTCTCTGACCTTTCTTCATCTTTTTAGGATCTTGTGTTGGGGTGGGGAGGCTGGCTCTCAGAGGTTTGCTTCTGAAGATCCTAGAAGCTTTGTTCATGACTTAGTAATTCCAAAGGCCAGGACAGTAAGGGATTTTGGTTGCTTTCTCTGGAGTGATTGAAGCCCTCTCCAAATTCTGGAGGGAGTAAAGAGGACCAGCAGGGTCTGAGTTGACCTTGAACAATGGGCAGGAAACCAATCTCCCATTCAGCTGAGTGTACTCCTCACAACTTTGCCTGAGGGGATGGGGGGCAGAGTGGCTACCATTTTTTCCTGGAGTGCTCCAAAAGTGTGGAGTTCAGGTTCTGCACTGAGCTGGATTTCCAGGCATGCAGATCTCTCCTCCCCCTGACTAAAGACTCCATGGCTAAAGTTGCTTCTGAAACCCCGCCCCCACCAAAGTCTCTGTGGCTTCCCCTCCCCCCTCTAGTGTCACTGTCCTGACCCTCTGGTCTCCTCTCCTGGTTCACCCATGTTCCCCTGAGACAGACCTTGTTTTTAGATGTTCTTCTCCTAGCTTCTTTATCTGTGTTTTTTTATTAAATTTCTGTTAAGAATTTTCTTTCATGTTTTTTTTGAGGGGACATAGGGAGTGCTTAACGCAGTGCCTGTCTTCTCTCTGCCATCTTGGCTGGAAGTAAGGTAAATCTATTTTCAGCTAGACCACTGATTGATTTTCTCCTTTATGAGTTAGATCACCATAACTTCTAATGGAGGTTTTAAAGAACAGGGACTCATTTCATCTGAGCAAGAAATTTCCTAGACTAGATTCTGTCTGTGCTCTAAAGAGTAGTAAACTCTCCTAGTTGGTTGAGGTCCAGTCCAAGATCAAGGAGCATGTTGCCTGTGGATTAGAGATGTCCTTCAGTCAAGTCCTACAGAGACTGACTAATTTCCTAAAGGGAATGGACCCTAAACAAAGTAATATAAGAGAAAAAATTTAAACCTAATTTAATAATTGCTATTAATAGTCAAATAATAATATCTCTCACAGAGAAGATACTACTTTTCATTTGTAAAATGAGATTCCTCAGTTGGGATTTCCAAATACCAATGAAATGACAGATATAATTCTTTTTCCCCCTATATTTGATATGATTCTAGCTTTTTTGCACTATTTTAGAAATGAGAGATAGGTCATAGGAAAAAAGAAAAGGAAGAAATGCTGACATTTAAAACAAAATTAAAATCTATTTTTACTGGTTCTCTCTTGTACTGAAATTTCCTAAAATTGAAGAGTTACAAACTTCAATACAACCTTGAAAATAAGTTTAAAATGACCTTTCTACCAATTAAATAACTATTCCTTCAACTTTATGATGCTGTCAGTTGGAAGTAGGGAATGATGTATAGACTTGAATAAATGAAGGAAAATGCAGTTGTAAATGAATATTAAAGTTATGTAATGGAAATTTTAAGCTTTCCCTATATCATAGAGACCCTAAAGATGTATACTATAAACTAATGGTAGAAAAGTACACAAGAGATAATGATAGAAGGAAAACCTATTATTATCTAATAGGCAAAGAAGGCATATACCCAGAGGGACCCAAAGCATATGTGACCTAGTAATATTAATAGTTGTCCTTCAATTTTGAAGATGACCAAGAGAATCAAATTAATGGTGGCATGACTTGCACAATATATTTATTAAAGTGAGGGGTATGCTGTGCAAAGACACCCTTCTCCCTTGTCTTTTTCAGAACCATTTCACCTCATGTCCTGATCTGATAGGAAACAGGATTTCTGGTGATGGTCTGAACACTGCAGGAATCCTTGGACTTTTTGTGGTTTCCTCTCCCTTATCAATGAGGCACCTTGGGGCTATTACAATGTTAGACAAAATTCCAGTAAGTGATATTTGGCAACAAGTTTGGGATAACAGAACATATCCAAATCTTCCTTTTGAGGGACTAATGATCAGGGTGAGATTGACCTTTCATTCAAAGGTCTAATTGTGCAACAGCCCAGAAAATCCAAACCTTCCCAGAAGTTGCTCAGAAGATCATGGGAACAATGCAGGTGGATTGCTTATCAGCATCATTTATGGTCATGACTACAACACTATCTGATCATCTTACTCCTTTGACTTTTATTCTTGATTAATGAAAACATCCTTGTCAAATGTTCTGGCTCTGCTCCATCTTGCACCAGTTCAAGAATTTTACTTCCAGTGGTACAGTATGAATTCCCCTAATTGTCCCTCTTAATCATAGTCTCAGTTCCAAAAACTAACAAAAATAGAACCTGAGTCCTATTCATTATTTCTAGCTTGGATATTCAGGTGATTCAGGTCTGGTTGGAACACTAAATTTTTCAAAGTAAATGCTTTGGACCCTGCTGGAACTCAGTTAAGAACATCAAGGGAGCACTGAAAGGCAGGGACTGGCACAGGTAGGGCTTGTTTCACAGAGCACCACTGAAAAATCACAATACAGAATCAAGACCCTGTAATTGGACGGACTATGGGACCCAGGTCAAGATCATCTAGTACACCTAGGTAATTTCTCAGTCTTTCTCTGTCTTTATCTCTATATGTTCTGTCTCTGTTTGTTTGAATTTCTCTGTTTACCTCACTATCTTAGTTTCTTCTGTGTTTTCCTCTCCTCTTTTTAATTTCCCTCTTTGCTTCTCGTTTTCTGTCTCTGCCTCTATCTATCTCAGTCTTTCTTCCCTCCTCTCCTTTCTCTCCCTCTCCCTCTCTTTCAGTGTATTAGAGTGAAAGCAGGATCTTTGACAATTTTTATACATTTTAAAGGAACAAGGTTAAGTGGGAAATGGTAATTCTCTGAGCTAGAAGACTGGAGTATTCTACAAAGCAAAGTCAGGGTCAGCTTAGTAAATCAATTCATATCTATATGTGTCCCAAGTCCCTTGGGACATGCAGAAATGTTTGACTGGAATTGAAGCTCTAAAGTTTAAACAAAGTCTCAGGGATAGAATTTTGCTAATAAGCAAATGCGATGAAGAAAGAACAACAAGGTCAGGGATAAGATTTGGTTTCATGTTAAAGAACAAGTAAGTATGATGGGCAATTGTGAAATTATAATGGTTGAAGAGATAAGGAATGCTTCAGGGATTAATTTGAATTGAGATAAAAATTAAAGGTTGCTAAAGTTCATTCTCACTATTCTAACTTACATACCTGAATATGGACACATATCTGGAATGGAATGAAACTATAGATTCTTTCTTGAGAATTGGAAAATAATGATTAAATTCCCTTTACCTTTCCTCTATTCATTTTTTTTGCAAGGCAATGGGGTTAAGTGGCTTTCCCAAGGCCACACAGCTAGGTGATTATTAAGTGTCTGTGGCTGGATATGAGCTCAGGTACTCCTGACTCCAGGTCCAGTGCTCTATCCACTGCACCACTTAGCTGCCCCGCTTTCCTCTATTTCTCTCTGCAACTAAGAAACATTTTCTACATAGATTCTCTACTTTTATGCTCAGGTAGTTTGCTCTTTATTATTTCAAATCCCTAAAGTTTTCCTCTTCTGCTCTCCCTCCCCCAATAAAAATATAGATAACCGGAAAGTCATACCTAAGAGAAAATAAAAGAAAACATCTTTCCACAAAATTCCAAAGATAAGAGTCAGTGGAGTGAATACTCCTTTCTTTTGTTCCTTTTATATTGCCAATCCTTAACATAGTATCATTTAGTCATTTCCCATGTAAGTATTCATGGCCTTATGTTCATTATTATTATCCAATTACTTTTCTATAGCTACCTGTAGCATAATAGAACCCCTAAATCGAAAATTTTCTAAAATAGTTTACAAAACAATTGTCAACTTAAATGAACTGAAGATGGAGAGAGAACAACAGAGTTGGGACAAGACTTATTGGTAGTAAAAAAGAATTAAAAAGCACTTTTTAAAAGAATTTGGTGGACTGGAGGAAATGGTCCTTACTTCTCTTGGTCTCATTGTATAGAAGAGAGGAATCAAGATCAGCTACTACATTGATGGCAAATTCTTCAACTTGAAAATTATACAAGCTAAAACTAAAGTGCATTTTTTGTTGTTTGTAGATTAATGTGCACTCATTGCAGCCTCTGAAGCTGAAATGCAACAAAGTATAGCTTAATTCTCTGTTACTTGTGCTAATTTTTGCCTAACAATTCATTAACACCAAGAAAATACAAGTGATCGATCAGCCAACACACACCATCCATATGGAGAACCATCAGTTATAGCAAATGGAGAAGTTTTGAGTACTGTGGACAAGTTCACTTACCTGTCCAGGGATGTACACATTGATGAGGTTGACATACACATTGCCAGAACTAACTCAATGACTGGTAGACTGCAAAGGAAACTATGGAAAAGGAGTGTTATTATTAGACTGACCACTATTCTGAAGGTCTACAGAATCACTTTGCTGTCATTGTTGTCTGTGAAATCTGGACAGTCTACCAGTGACATTCCAGGAAATTGAATTAATTCCATTTGAATTGTCTTAGAAAGATTCTGAAGATCCTGGCAGGATAAGATACCAGATATTGAGGGTTTTTTTTCTCAAACTAAACTGCCAAGCCTTCAAACATTATTACAGAGAATGCAATTACTATGGGCCAGCCACATTGTTAAAATGACAGATATACACATACCAAAAAACTATTTTGTGGATAACTCACACACACAGTAACAATCACATGGTGGTCAGAAAAGGTGATACAAGGACACTCTCAATGTCTCTCTTAAGAACTTTGGAATTCATTGGGAGACAAGGGAGATTATGGCATAGGACCACCTAGCATAGTGTGCCCTCATCAAAGAAGGTTCTGTGCTCCATGAGCAAAGTAGAATTGAAGTTCAAAAGAAATCTGATACAAATGTATAGAAGGCATTCTAAATATTCACATGACCTCTCTGTCTTTATCTGTGGTAGAGCATTCTGAACTTGTATTGATTTGATCAGACACAGAAAGATCTACTGCGATTTGATGTCTTTTTGGTCCTCTCTAAGAATGAAGGACATCAACCAACCCTAATTAGATGGAGGATGTTAGATTTGGAGCTAACAAGACTGGGAGAAAAATCTACTTCTCTTATACTTAATAACTATGCAATCCTGGGCAAATCATTTAACTTCTGTGATCCTCAATTTCCCTGGTCTATAGTAAGGGTATAATAATAAAAATTAACAGAAATGTGATGAACATATAATTGGTTAATATAAGTAATTTGTAAGTCAACATAAATATGAATTATTATCATTATTTACTATACAATGGAGATAATTGAAACCTGGAAAGGACCTTAGACATCTGAGTGTAACCAATCCTTTCTAAAGATTAAATGTGGTAAAGTACTTTTCTCAAAGTTACATAGGACATAAATAACAGAGTGAAAATTCAAAACCATGCCATCCATTGCCAAATGCAATGTTTCACATCTAGAATCCAGTGAGCATTTGCTATACTAAGTTTATGTTATCTTACTACAGGTAATTGTCAAAGAATTCAGTAAAAAATGATTTTTGTTTGGATGTCTTGTCACTCTCCAGTATGAATTCTAATGTTAAAAAGTTGAAAACTTATGGCTAAAAATTTTTACATGCTTTACATTCACAATAATTTTCTCAAGAATGAGTACTCTAGTAAACAGTACAGTGAAAACTTCTAGAGGTTTTTCTGAATGAACTGCATCCATAGTGTTTCTTCTCAGTGAATTCCCTGTTGTACCAATGAGGATAAGGCTGGAGGTAGAGTATATAATTGGTATCCCTTTTAGCTCTAAGATATGATATTTCTAAAGGCTACCTCTCAGTTACTTAGATTCACATCTAAGTCTAAACTCCTGCTATTATGATCTATTATGAAAAATAGAAAAATTTCCTGAGGCTATCATCTGTAGCCTCAGTCTCCTATACCTAACTGAGATCCAGGTAAACCATGTTTGGGGAGGGGCTCTCTGTGACTTTTCTCTCAGTCATTTATCATTTCTCATTAAGAACTGAATATTTATCTCTTCACAACTAAATGAAAATTCTCTCCTCATCCCTAATTACTCTGAAGGTAGCTCAAAGTTGTACTCCACTCTGACACTTCCAATATAAGCCTCTTCCCAAAATTTATTTGTTAACAACTTGACCTCTAACCTCATTTGCAAAGATACATCAATTACAATCATTTCAATAAAGTGGTAGAACCTTAGATTTTACCTACTTGAGGAATGCTAGACCTTCTATCTGCCATTCCTCCAACCCCTCCTCTGTATTATTTCTCTTAATTAGAATGAGAATTTCTTGACAGAAGGTATTGCCTAATTTTCCTATGTGTATTTACACATATATCAAAATGCTTGTCCCATAATAATGTCTTAATAAATAAATTAGATAAAATAATATCTAAATAAATAAACCTATTCTATTCAATTCTTCTTGCCTAAATTATATTGCCTTCCCTACAGACTTTAGGAATGGTTTATGGCTGTTCTAATACACTTGAAATACCCATTCTCACTTGCTCAGACTGGGTAAACTCAAATTGCATGAACATTTAGGCGATCCTGTTAGCATTTTTTCATTTCTGTCTCCTTGAAAAGAAGTTGCCTTATTGCAGAATTACAATGAGTTTTGGTCTGAAAGGTCATTTTAATGTCACACAGAAAAAAGATCTCTAAAAAGCTGAGCTTACTTAGTTCGAAGAGTTTCAGTCATTTCCACTTTCTCTATTTTCACAAATTTCACAACTGTATTTTAAAAAAAAAGTCCATTCCCTCCAGGTGGATACTTTGATGTTTTCCTTAAAAAGCTGAACTGGGAATGTGAGGTGGCTTTGACAGAGCTTTTTGAATCTCTTAGAACATGAAAGGGAAAAACCAGGGCTGTGTGTTAGTGCCACCATAAGGCTGTCATGCTAACCAAAGGGATCTTTAATCTCTACCCTTAGAGGCAGGGATTTCAAAAAAACATCATTTTTTTTTCTTCTATCCTATTTTAGGATTTTAATTGGCTGTATTCATCTCAGGAAGTAAACAGAAAGATAAAAAAGCGTGTTCATATGTGCTTGTGCATATATGTATGTGTATTTGTGAGTGTATAAATATGGTGGCCTGGAGTGAACTCTCTCTTCCTGTCCCCAAGGTGAAAGAGATGCTAAAAGTCCAAGTTCATGATCATCGAATGCCCCCTAGTGGAATTAGTATAAAAGATACCATTAGAAAAAGAATTTGTTTATTGGAAACCTAAAAAAATCCTTCCTCCAAAATCTACAACTCCAAATGATATTTGCCTAACTCATTTGTATCTTCCTAGTATTCACTTTATAAATCTCACCTTGCTTATCCAGGTGGCTGCTTTCAAGGAGATGATTTGAATAGCTCTGGGGAACACTGAAATCCCCTCCCAACTGGTGTATAACTGATGATTGAAATTCCACCACCACCATTTTGTCTTTTTAAGTTTATACATTGCGCTGCTTCAAAAATCCAGATGGCATTTGGATTTACTTCTATGACCTACGGAATCATAGTCAATCATTAACTAATGACTGGATATGAACTGAGAGGATAATTTTCTGTTCACTTAGAGAAAAAGAACTTCCTATTAATATATTGCTAGTATTTATAAATAACACTTGAAAGTCTGCAGAATATATTATACTTATTATCTCAAGGCAAGCACTATTGTGACTAGATGGATTCTTTTATCTATAACCCCTGCAGGACCTGCTACATAGCCAAAGAATAAGAAAGATAGAAAGAGATGACACAACTTTCTTTTATCTTGAGCTATTCCTTTTGATAAAAAAAAAGTGATAATGAGGATCTTTAACTTCCCTCTCAATAATCCAGGAGCTAGATACTGCTATTAAATTGACTTTACAGAAGAGGAAACTGAGGCAGAGGGAAAGATAGTTTCCCAAATTCCCAAATGAAAGAAGTGAGATTTAGACTGTAGATGAATTATTTAATACCTACCTCAATTTCCTCATTTGTAAAATGGAAATAAAAATAACTTTCACCTTCCAGGATTGTGGTGAGATTCTGAGGATCAACTGAGATCATTATAATAAAGCACTTAGTATTTGCCACATGGTAACCACTATATAAATATGTGCTATTATTATTCTTATTATCAGAGGGATAGGATTCTAAAGACAACTCATCTACTTTTTGACTCTATTCCCTGAGAAATAACTTCCTTTCTCTGGGTTCAATGCCTTCATCTGTATAATGAGAAAGTTGAATTGATAATCCTATAATCACTTTGAGATCTACATCTGCAGGAAATTTTTACTCTTTTAAATTTTGCCTTGGGTCTAGAAGGGATTAATTTGAGGAAGAGAGAAAAGGGGAGATATAAAAAAGGGGAACACTGGGCAGCAACTGGTCCAGTCAAAGTACTCCTGCCTGTCCATTCTCAAAAATTTCTTTCATCTTGAATTTTCAAAGGCAGAAGCAAAATAAAAGGAACTTCAATTTCCTAAGTATTTTTTTAGTCCACAAAGCTCCTGCTAGTACTTAGAAGGGAAATAAACTTTTAGTCAAGAACATAGTTAAGGGGCAGCTAGGTGGCTTAGTGGATAAAGCACCGGCCCTGGAGTCAGGAGTTCCTGGGTTCAAATCCGGTCTCAGACACTTAATAATTATCTAGCTGTGTGGACTTTGGGCAAGCCACTTAACCCTGTTTGCCTTGCAAAAAAACCTAAAAAGAAAAAGAAAAGAACATAGTTAAAACTGACCGCCTACTTGTAATATAGGACTTTCTTTTCAGCCAAGTATAGCTCTTCTCTTTTTGTCATACATGTAGAAATAAGTTTTCTATCCATTTCCCTAAAATGTCAATTTAAGAAATGGTCCAAAATCCCTTCCTTTTGCTATTGTTTATTCATTTTACATCCTTTCAGGCATGTTCAGAATCCTACACTTTAGTGAGAAAATTTTGTGAACTCTTTTATGAGTTTCATTTCACTTTCTTGTTGAATTCTTTGGGTCATCATAAGCTTACTCAAACAGGTGTTCTGTAGTTTAAGATTCTTGAGTTATTCTAGGGGACAATCCACCACCTCCAAATTCCTACTGAAACTACCAAACTTTACCGTCATCCTTTTCTCCCAAGATTCTCCCTGTCCATATGCATTTCTTTAAATAAAAGTTTATTTAAAAAAAAAAGGCTAGGAACTCCTAAAGGTAAAATTCAGCTGCCAAGATCATTTCTAAAGCTATAATGACCCACCTTTGGGCTCATTGTAGTTGATAAATACTTCCTTCCCTTCCCACCATACACTAATTTCTTGCAATTGATATTATTGCTGATGCTATATTTTTTTCCCAGAGCTTTGTTTCTGCCACTTGTCCTCATAGTTTACACTCTGGTTACTATGACATACTTTATTGAGCAATGTTAAACCATGTTCCAGAATGTAATGGAAAAAAAATAGTCTTGGCAACCTGAAACCTTGAAGGACATTCTTGACACAGTTGACTGCTCCTCTAAGGGATGAAACTCTCACAAAACTGAAGGTTAAGGAGGGGTGGTTCTTTAGAGATTTAGTAGAAAGAGGTTCTTTTAATAGCTAAGCACTATTGTGACTAGATGGATTCTTTTATCTATAACCCCTGCAGGACCTGCTACATAGCCAAAGAATAAGATAGATAGAAAGAGATGACACAACTTTCTTTTATCTTGAGCTATTCCTTTTGATAAAAAAAGTGATAATGAGGCTCTTTAACTTCCCTGAGATATCATAGTATCTCCACTCTAGCATTTGCTTCAGATAACTATTTCTTTGATAATTGTTCTTTTGAGCCATTCTGGATATTTTAAGAAAAAATAAATATGAAAATGAAAAAAGATAAATTAATCATTAGTTTGATATAAATTTGAGTGGATCTGATAATATTGGAGAAAGACAAAACTACTTCTACTAGAGATAGTAAGAAGTTACTAGGGGTGGCTAGGTGGCACAGTGGATAAAGCACCAGCCCTGAAATCAGGAGTACCTGTGTTCAAATCAGATACTTAATAATTACCTAGCTGTGTGGCCTTGGGCAAGCCACTTAACCCCATTTGCCTTGCAAAAATCTAAAAAAAAAGTTACTAAACAGAACTATCTTCCATTTTCCAAATGCTCTTTTCCACAAGTCTAATCATTTCCTCTTTACTTATGTAGTTCATGTAGCTATGATCAAGGTTTGGTGTGGTTCTGTCTTCATCTGAAATTCTTTACATTAATTTCTTCCTTAATTCTCACTTCTGTGTCTAATCAAGTAAGCTAAAAGTCTATTTAAATATTAGATTCTATGAATTTCAAGCCAGCAAATAATCCAAGTGGCAACCTTGGGGGGGATGGGAGGGCTTGAAAAACAGTATGCTATAGGGGAAACTTCTTATCATATAAGTCCTGTTCCCATTTTGTTACAATCTAGCCAAGGTTGAATGTTTTAGTAGATTTTTGCCTTGTTCAATTTGAAGCCCCTGCCCTTCCTTAATTTCTTTTTCTTTTTAAATAAAAAATTTGCCTTTCATCAGTTAGCACTTGGTTACAGTTCCTCCAGATGTTCATATCTGTTTCATAATGTTCACTGAATTTAACCTTCTGTGTTAGAGTTTTTTACAGAATTTAGTTATGTCCTCAAAACTCCAAGAGTAGAGAATATAATAAATGGTCTTTAGTTAAGCTTTCTTTGAGTACATATTTTTTGTCTCTGAGGATGCATTCCTGTAAAGCAATACTTTTTACTCACTACAATAGTAAATAAAAATTGCACGTTGACTAAGAAAAAGATATGAAATAGTTTGAAAGTAAGCAATTACCAGACTTGCTGCTTTTAAAGAAGCCAACAAAATGACTAGAAAAGAAAAGCTAGGGTGGCTAGGTTGGAGCAGTGGATAAAGCACTGGCCCTGGAGTCAGGAGTACCTGGGTTCAAATCCCATCTCAGACACTTAATAATTATCTAGCCTTGTAGCCTTGGGCAAGCCACTTAACCCCATTTGCCTTGCAAAAACCTAAGAAATAAAAAGGACCAAATTATTGAGAAAGTGGTTTATAGCAATTGTTTTCTAATTCAGCATTCTAATTCTAATTTTTCTAATTTGAACCTGGCTACTTTCTACAATTATCCATCATATTTTCATTAGGTCTAAGAAACTCTCCTAGATGTTAGAAATACAAATATTAAAACTTAATTATATTCCATGTCCAGGGAACTTTCTTGCTATCTGACAAAATTAATGAGTACATAAATAAGTCACCTACAAAAACTAAAAATAAACCCATGCAGATATGTGTGTATGTGCACATGCATGCACATGCATGTGTGTTCTGGGGAGAAAGAGAGAGAATGGGAATATATATAATGTGAAGGCGCATGTATATATATATATATATATAGCTGTGTGTATTGCATGTGCAAATGAATATGGGTGCAACAGTTGGCCTTGTTGCTGCCCTAGTAGTCACAGGAATAAAAATTCAGTCTCTGGTTTCACAGACCACAAAAGTTGGAATGAAATTTTAAGATATTCAATTCCAACTCTGCATTTTACAAAGGAGAAAACTGAAGTAAAAAGAGTCAGACAGTCTAGACCAAGGCAATTGCCCAAATTAATTGCAACTTTCTCAATGCCAAAAGGGAGAAACTTCTTGAAAGTCATTTGGAATATAGATATGTATGCATGTATGCATGCATGCATGTTTGTATATAAATATATACATACGCAATTATAGCCCAACCTGTGTGCATGGTATAATATACATGTATGTATTTATATGTAAAAATCTATTCACATAATGCATGTATGAAAATGTGTGTACATAATACACATATATATGAGCATTGTAAAATCGTTGCTAAAATTTAAAGTTGTTATCATTCATGCTATTTCTTTTAATGATAATATTTTAAAAATTAGTATATAAAAGCAATGTTTAATAAAAGAAACAGCAAGAATTGGTCAGAATGGCATATGTTTTTGTATTTTCTTTTTTACATTTTTCATTTTAAAGTTAACAGGATTGGGGTGGCTAGGTGGCACAGTGGATAGAGCATGGATAGAGTGGAGTCAGGAGTACCTGAGTTCAAATCCGGCCTCAGACACATAATATTTGCCTAGCTGTGTGGCCTTGGGCAAGCCACTTAACCCTATTGCCTTGCAAAAACTAAAAAAAACTAAAAATAAAAATAAAGTTAACAGGATTGTGTGGAGTCATACAGTATGGACCATCTAAACAGCAACAACAAAACACTGGATGTGCTTGATACTAAGCCAAACTGTTGAAGAAAAAGTGGAAATAAAGAAGTTCCACTAACTATTGATTCCCAAGGAATCTGGTAGTAATGAAATAAGTCAATTTCTTCCTTTCACCAGAAAAAAAAAAGTTTAACAAGAAGGAGCCAGTTCTTTCACATGAGAGAAGTTAAAATTGGCAGAAGCTAAAAGATATGTGACTTTTGTTATAATGTTTAATATTTCCAATGCAAAAAGTGCCTATTTAAATTCCTTAGAACATTTGTATATATTCAAAAGTTTGTCTTGGGTTTTGTTTCATAAGTTTTCCTTTTTATATAACTTTGTCCTAAATTTGTCTTTTTTTTTTTTTTTTTGGTTACCAAGGGAGATGCTTCAGTCAGCCTCTGGTATTGTTCTGGCTTTCAAGGACATGACACTCACCTGCTTCTCACCAACTTTTGACACAATCAAATGGGTCTTATCATATCAATAAAGGTAAAGACAAAAAGACCAGATTTCCTGATTAATAAATTAATCAGAGGTGTAAACAAGTTATGAAGAAGACCTTAGTGAATTTGGAAGGAGTGAAGTATTTGGATCATTGCATAAGCACAGATGGTTGTTACCCAAGAAATATTTCTTTTGGTTTTTTGCAAGGCAATGGGGTTAAGTGGCTTGCCCAAGGCCACACACCTATGTAATTATTAAAGTGTGTGAGACCGGATTTGAACTCAGGTACTCCTGACTCCAGGGCCAATGCTCTATCCACTGTGCCACCTAGCCGCCCTGAAGAAATATTTTTTAGTTGTTATTTGAAACAGCTAGGTGAAAAGAATTCTAAACTGGAGTCAAGAAGACCTGAATTCATATATGGCCTCAGATACTAACTAACTCTGTGGCCATAGGTCAAGTCATTAACTTTCAACTGACTCAGTTTCCTCAATTGTAAAATGTAAAATCATCTCATCTATATTTCAAGGTTGTTGCAAATATTAGATACTTAATGAATACTTGTTACCTTCCTTTCCCTTGTTCTCTCCAAAAAATAAGACAATATAGAAGTATTCTAGAAACAGGTCTATCTACTGGCAGAGAATTTATAACTAATACAGTAAGATGGAATTTTTTTATTTCATTTTATTTTATTATTACTATTTTTTAGAGAGGGGAGTCCCTCCTCCTGATTGTCCCAGGAAAACAGTGAAGACATGCATCAGAACTATCATTCATTTCCGTAGTGAATTATCACAATGTCCCCCTAAAAGTATTGACTAACAGTAGCATCTAACACACTAGACATTAGGAGGAAAGGTAGATTAAGATCTCTAGGAAGGAACTACTTTCAGAGTCAAACTTCCTTTTAAAACATAACTTAGTTGTTATGTCCTACCTCATATGAGTTGCTAACACTACATTCTTGAAATTACCGTACTATATTCTCTGTACAATTTGAGTATATAGAACTGGGAATTTTATCTCAACCCCCACCCCCCAGCTCTTGTGGTTGAATTTAAATTTTATAGGTTACCTTTACTTTTTTGTCTTTATTTACTAAAAAAGACTAAGTTGAACATAACATATATTTTATAAATGTTTTCACATAATGTTAGAAGCATAGAATTAGAGCTGGAAGGAGATAACCTAATACAATGCTCTCTCTCTCTTTTTAATTTATAGATAAGAAAATCATGCCTCAGAGAGGTTAAGTGACTTGCCCACACTAATAAGTATCACAGACAGGATTCTATCACGTCTTCCTGATATAGCATTACCATATTGCTGAGTTGAACTGAAATGAATGAAGTGATAGGAAGAAAAGAACATAATTTCCATTGGAAATTCTTTGTCAGTATCAGTTTTTTGCTTCAGTTCAGCCAATTTAATTTTTTGTTGATGAAAATTGGTAAAGTCATATATTGAAAATTCTGCTGACTTAAAAACCCATTTTCCCAGACCAGGTTGTCAATCAGTGGTGGGAGGAGGTGTCACCCAGTCCCTTAATATTTGTCACATAATTAAATAACCTCTTACCTGTTTGTTTCCTACCATAAAATTGTCACATATTCCTACCTTGGGGAGGAACTGAGATGCAAGGGACCAGAATTTTTTGCTGACATCGATCTATATGAATTATCTTAATCTCATTACAAAAATATTCAATAAAAACTGGCTCCATCTCTTAGCCATCATTGATCTTCAATGATTGGTCATCAGCATGTTGCTACCGTGACATATTTATGTTACAATAAAAATACCTTAGTAACAGATAAAATGGAAGTAACCCCTGGTCCAAAAGGAGAACTTGGAATGAGCCAGAGACTAATTACCATTTACAAAGATTTTAACTGCATTAATTAGCTGAGTAGCTTGCAAGCCAGAGCAGAGATAAAAGTTCTCAACTGCATAGAGTATTTATGAGCATTTGAGATGTTCATAGCTAACTGGGGGAGTTAAAGGATACTCAATAGGTCAGGGATGTGGAGGTTCAGGGAGAAGACATCTGCAAAACCAACAAATCAAAAAGTAATGTTTCCTGCTCTATATGTTAGAAACTAAGATGTCTGCTTTTTAGATAAGTTGGGAATCAAGATGTATCATGTGCTTTCTGAACTGTTTAAGAATGATTTCAACAGTTTCAGGCATTTCTGAATTCAATTAGTATTTACTCACAAGTGATCACTGTTATGTCCACCAGTCTTGAGCTTCAGAAGTCCCCAAGACTGACTAATTGTGCTACTCCATTGTCTGTTTCCCCTATGAAAAATAGAAGCTCTAATATATTTAATGAGTTATTACAGAAATTACAGGACCCAGGTTCACACTTTAAATAAACTCCTTTTAATTCTTTGTCCTGAGTTCATTGTTTTTTTTTAACCAGAGATGAAAGCCCAAAAATAGAATTTTCCTTTCAGCACATAAACCTTGGAATAGTTTAACTGAGAGCCATTATAAGAATTTAGAGTAGAATTTGCCCTCACTATCGATAATGCATAGCTATATCACAGTAGAAGGATTTTTTAATAGTATTATTTCAAATTACAGAAATAGTTTCAATATTTATTTTTGTAAAATTTTAAGTTTCAAATTTTTCTCCCTTTGTTCTTTTATTTCTCCTCCCCAAGACAGCAAGCAATCTGAAATTGATTAAATATGTAGAAATATATTAGACATATTTCCACATATTGTTGAAAGTAGTATCATGGGAAAAAGGGAAAAACTATGAGAAGGGGGAAAAAACAATGAAAATAGAATGCCTCAATCTGCATTCAGATTCCATAGTTCTTTCCCTGGATGTGATTAGAATTTTCCATCACCAGTCTTTTTGAATTATCTCAGATCATTGCATTGTTACAAAGAACTTCATCTATCATTGCTGATCACTGCACAATGTTGCTTTCATTGTGTAAAATGTCCTCCTGGTTCTGTTCACTTCACTTAGTATCAGTTCATGTAAAGTCCTGGTTTTTTTGAAATCTATCTATTCATCATTTCTTTTTTTAGGGTTTTATTTGGTTTTGGTTTGTTTTGGTTTGGTTTTGTGAGGCGATGGGGTTAAGTGGCTTTCCCAAAGCCACACAGCTAGGTAATTTTTAAGAGTCTGAGGCCAGGTTTGAACTCAGGTTCTCCTGACTCCAGGGCCAATGCTCTATCCACTGTGCCACCTAGCTTGCCCTAATCATTATTTCTTATAAAAATAGTATTCAATAACAGACATATATCACACCTTATTTAGTCATTACCCAATTGATGGACAATCCCTCAGTTTTCATTTCTACTACAAAAAGAGCTACTATAAATACTTTTGCACATGTGAGTCCTTTTCTTTTTTTTAATGTTCTTTTTGGAATATTTATCTAGGAGTGGTATTCCTGAATTAAAGTGTATGCACAATTTTATATCCCTTTAGGCATATTTCAAAACTTTAAAACTGGTTTACAGATTGGTTGGATCAGTTAACAACCTCACCAGCAAAGCATTGGAATTCCCATTTTTCCTTATCTTCTCCAACATTTATCATTTTTTCTAACATATTAGCTAATCTGTTAAGTGTGAGGTTGTACTCCTTAGAATTGTTTTAATTTGCAATTCTCATCAAGAGTGATTTAGAATATTTTTGTATGATTAAAGATAGCTTTAATTTCTTCATCTGAAAACTAACTATCCATAGGCTTTGACCATTTATTAGTATGAAAATGACCTGTACTCTTGTACTCTTCTGGATTTGATTCCATTCTCTCTATATATTTGGAATCTCTATAGTATATATTTAGAATATCAAATATATATATATATATATATATATATATATATATATATATATATATATACTTTATCAGAAACACTAGTTGTAAAAAAAATGCCAGTTTTCTGCATTCCTTTTAATGTCAGTTGTGTTGGTTTTTGTTCATGCAAAAGCTTTTCAATTTAGTGAAATCAAAATTATACATTTCCATTTCATAAAGTTTATCCATTCTTTCCCTTCTCTTGGATTTGACAACTTAACTATTCCTTGCTCTCCTATTTGGCTTATAGTATCTCCTTTTAGGCCTAAATCATGTCCCCATTTTGACCTTATCTTGGTATAGAATGTTAGATGTTGATCTGTGACTAGCTTCTGCCATACTTTTTCCTAATTTTTCTGGGAATTTTTGCAAATAGTGAGTTCTTATCCTAGAAGTTGGAGTTACTGATACATGCTATGACTAAGAGCCTCATGTTAACTTGCCAGGATACCATCAATGCTTTGCCACATTCCCCTTTTACTCAAGTGAGACAGATCTTTCCTGAAGGCCTTCAAAGATTTCTTAAGAAGGAAAATGGCTTTATTCTGTCTTTTTTTGTGGATTCTGTCTCTCCACAATCCATATAGATGTTATTTTGAAAGGAAAATGGGAAAAACTCAGACAACTTCTTGGCTTCTCTCAGTCATCTTTTTCTACCCTATATGAGAAGTTTTAAAATAGCCTTTTTTGCTATTTGAAGCTATAAAAAATGTTCATTGGGACAAACATCTCTAAATTCCTTTGTTTTTCCCAAAGTTAGAAAACTTAGGAGAGAATTGTAAAGAGACGATGATGTAAAAATCAGTTATAAACTTGTTTAGCTAATAAATTTCTTGGTGGGAAATCAAAACATCTCAGAATATCTTATTTTCATAGTTTCTCTGATAAGTGCTTTACAATTAGAGAAAGAATTATTTATACTACATGGAGCACAGTTACACTAAACTCTTAATTAGCAAGTTCTGTTTTGTTTTGCTTTTTTACTTGTGGCAGGAATTTTTTGACAAGCTGGTAAAAACAGAAAGAGTAAGACATTACACATAAGTGTTTATCATAATTTTACATTTCCTCTCAAGGCGTGATATCTGGGTTTTTCTATCTGCAAAGAGATCTGTCTGCATCCAAATATACAGGAGAGGAAATGCCATCACAAAAGTGTCATGTAGAAATTAGATATAATGATATTCCATTTCAGGCAAACTCATTATTATGCACTTGGGAACTGTAACTTCAATATATGGAACTTAACATTTTATTTTATTGAAGTTCCACATAGAGGAAAACCGGCTTCTCCTGTGGGTATCATGTGGTGCTTACTGATTAGAAACTTATTCAAAGTTCAGCATTAATTATGTTGTTACATTACATTCTAGCTAGTATCCAAGTACATTTTTCGTGAACAATAAGCCATTTTAACGTAGCATCTTTGATTTTCCCCCCTTTTCAAAAATATTTCTCATCAGAAAACTGTCAAAAATCCATAATGGCCCTCCCACAAGTCATGCAAATTATGGGGTTTCTTCCAAAGACTTCACATCTTTTTGGTCTTACTGAGCTTTATCTGAACCTCTGGGATAGCTATTCCAAAAACTACTTAAAAGAAAATATTTGAAGTAGAAAATTATTTAGCAGCCTGCTTCAAGATGGATATTTAGAAATTATCTATTCAGGTCCAAAATTTCGGAACTATAGGTTTCAACTCATGAACTACTATGCATTATGATTAATCAGAATATATTCATTAGAATGTAATTTTTTTTAAAGCAAAAAAAAAAAAACTTTTATGGCTCCTTCTTGCCTCTAGGACAAAATACAGACTGGAAAATAAAGTCCTCCAAAATCAAATTCCCACTACTTTTTTGGTTGGTTTTATTTCAAATCAATATCCTTCACAAATGCTCTATCCTTTCTAACTATGTGGCTAGCTCTTGCCTAAACAGAAGATGTTTCTCCATGTCTGTAAAGCAATATTTTCTCAACTCTGTTGTGAAGAATTCATTATTTCTTTCAAATCAGTGATACCATCTCTTACACTCCTTCTTTCCTGATCCTTTAGCTGTATTTTATCATTTAAAAATAATTTTATTTTCATTCTCATTTATGTCTTCAAGTAGAAAGCAAACTCATTGAGGATAGTGATCACTTCCTCTTTGTTTTTATATCCCGGGTGTTTAGCATAGTACAACAAGCATTGTACTTTCTTAGAAAATAAGAAATATATAGTTCAGTTGAATTTTTAAAAGTTTCTTTAAATTTGTGACAATTGTTTAAATGTCTAGGAAAAATAGTCTATGAGACATTTCTGTATCAGAAAATTTCAAGTGCATATTTGTAGTTTACTAATTAAATAAAAATCTACTAATCACATGAGCTACTAATGTAGACAAAAATTACTTTGCATTCACAATTTTCTTTGCATTAGATAATATTCAGGGTTTGGTTATATAAGATTAATGAAATTAATTGAGGTGATCATTAGATGACTTCGCTATAGTGATTATGATTGAAATTTGCCATCTTATCTAGCTTTTCAGGAACATTCATAAGACTATTTGAAATATTTTTAGTTCAGGCTAGTTCTGGTTTTAAAGCTATCCAAGGTCATACCAGAAATACTCTAAATCATTGTTGATTAGAAAAATGCAAATTAAAAGCAACTCTGAGGTACAACCTCACACCTATAACATCATTTAATATGACTAAAAGGGAAATTCATCAAGGTTGGAGTGGATACTGGAAAATTGGGACACTAATGCACTGTTGGTGGAGTTGTTAACTGATCCACCCTCTCTGTAGAGCAATATCTAGAGATCCTAAAGAGCAATTAAACTGTCCATATCCCTTGATGCAAAAATACCACTACTAGGTCTTATTCCAAAAAGATATCAGAAAAATATTTTTAAAAAACCCACATTTACAAATATATTTATATCAACTCTTTTTGCACTTGCAAAGAATTAAAAATTGAGGGGATGTACATCAATTATTTAATGACTGAATAAATTGTGCAATATGATTGTGATGAAATACTATTGCTCTATAAGAAATCATTGGAGAACAGGACTTCAGAATAGTCTGGAAAGACTTCGAGGAACTGATGCTGAGTGAAGGTGAGAAAAACTAGAAGAATATTGTATATACAGCAACATTGGGTCATGATCAGCAATGATGGACTTCTTCATTTCAGCAATGCAATAATCAAAGATAAATCTAAAAGACTTGAGATGGGAAAATAATTCACATCCAGAGAAGGATATGGCATTTAAATGCAAACTAAAGAATACTATATTTAATTTTAAAAATTATCTTCTGTATGGTGTTTTTTCTTTCCTGCTATTTTTTTAGAAAGATTTTATTTATTTTGAGTTTTAGAATTTTTTCCCCATTTTTGCTTCCCTCACCCCACCCCCACAGAAGGTATTCTGTTAGTTTTTACATTGGGGTGTAAATTAATCTAAGTTGAATGTAATGAGAGAGGAATCATATCCTTAAGGAAAAAAAAATAAAGTATGAGATAGCAAAATTATATAATAAGATAACGGTTTTTTTCCTCTAATTTGAAGGTCTTTGCTCTTTGTTCACAGTCCACAATTCTTTCTCTGGATACAGATGGTATTCTCCATTGCAGATAGCCCAAAATTGTCCCTGGTTGTTGCACTGATGGAATGAGCAAGTCCATCAAGTTTGATCATCACACCCATGTTCCTGTTAGGGTATACAAACTTTGTCTGGTTCTGCTCATCTCACTCAGCATTAATTCATGCAGATCCTTCCATGCTTTCCTGAATGCCAATCCATCCTGGTTTCTAATAGAAAAATAGTGTTCCATGACATACATATACCACAGTTTAAGCTATTCCCCAATTGAAAGACATTTACTTAATTTCCAGTTCTTTGCCACCAACAAATAGCGCTGCTATGCATATTTTTGTACAAGTGATGTCTTTAGCCTTTTTCATAATCTCTTCAGGGTATAGGTATAGACCCAGTAGTGCTATTGCTGGATCAAAGGGTATGTACATTTTTGTTGCCCTTCGGCATAATTCCAATTTACTCTCCAGAAAGGTTGGATGAGTGCACAGCTCCACCAACAATGTATTAGTGTTCCAGATTTCCCACAACCATTCCAACATTGATCATTTTCCTTTCTAGTCATGTTCGCCAGTCTGAGAGGTGTGAAATGATAACTCAGAAATGCTTTAATATGCATTTCTCTAATAATTAATGATTTAGAGCAATTTTTCATATGGCTATGAATCGCTTTGATTTCCTCATTTGTAAATTGAATTTGCATATCCTTTCACCATTTGTCAATTGGGGAATGGATTTTTTTTTAAATTCGACTCAGTTCTCTGTCTATTTTAGAAATGAGTCCTTTGTTAGAAATGCTAGTTGCAAAAATTGTTTCCCAATTTACTACATTTCTTTTGCTCTTAGTTACAGTGTTTTTTTTCCTGTGCAAAACCTTTTTAATTTAATGTAATCAAAATTATCTAGTTTGTTCTCTCACTCTTCCTTGGTCATAAACCATTTCCCTTTCCAGAGATCTGACAGGTAAACAACTCCTTGATCTTCTAGTTTGCTTATGATATTTTTTTATGTCTAAATCCTTTATCCATTTGGATTTTATCTTGGTAAAGGGTGTGAGGTGTTGTTCTAATCCAAGTTTCTTCCATACTAATTTCCAATTTTCCCAGTAGTTTTTATCAAAGAGAGAGCTTTTATCCCAATAGTTGGACTCTGGGTTTATCAAACAGCAGATTACTCTAATCATTTCCTGCTATTGCACCTAGTCTATTCCACTGATCCACCACCCAATTTCTCAGCCAATATCAGACGGTTTTGAGAACTGATGCTTTATAATATAATTTTAGATTTGGTAAGTCTAAGCCACCTTCTTTTTAACTTTTTGTTCATTGAATCCCTGGAAATTCTTGACTTTTCATTTCTTCATATAAATTTGCTTATAATTTTTTCTAATTCATTAAAGTAATTTTTTTTGGAATTTTGATTGGTAGGGCACTAAACAAGTAGTTTAATTTTTGTAAAACTGTCATGTTTATTATATTAGCTTGACCATAAACAGTTTGCCCAGTTATTTAAATCTGATTTTATTTGTGTGAGAAGTGTTTTGTAATTGTTTTCAAAAAGTTTTTGAGTCTGCTCTTGCCATTGGACGCCCAGATATTTCATATTGTCTAAGGTTACTTTGAATGGGATTTCTCTTTCTAGCTCTTTCTGCTATATCTTGCTAGTCATATATAGAAATATTGAGGAATTATGAGGGTTTATTTTATATCCTGTGACTTTGTTAAAGTTGTTAATTATTTCTAGTAGTTTTTTAAGATGATTTTTGGAGATTCTCTAAATATTCTATCATATCACCTGCAAAGAGTTTTGTCTCTTCCTTCCCAATTCTAATTCCTTAAATGTATTTTTCTTCTCTTCTTACTGAGGCTAACATTTATATAATATGACATTGAATAGTAGTGGTGATAATGGGCATCCTTATTTCACCCCTGATCTTGTTCAGAATACCTCAAGCCTATCCCTGTTGCAAATAATGCTTGTTGAGGGTTTCAGATCGATACTGCTTATTATTCTAAGGAACAAACCATTTATTCCTGCACTCTCTAGTGTTTTTAGTAGGAATGATTGCTGCCTTTTGTCAAAAGCTTTTTCAGCATCTATTGATAGGATCATTTGATTTGATAGGTATGTTATTGATATAATTAATTCTACTAACAGTTTTCCTAATATTGAACAACCCTGCATTCCTGGGATAAATCCTACTTGATCATAATGTATTATCCTAGTGAGAACTTGTTGTAATCCTTTTGCTAAGATTTTATATAAGAATTTTCCATCTATATTCATCAGAGAGATAGGGCTATAATTTTCTTTCTCTGTTTTGACTCTTCCTGGTTTAGGTATCAGCACCATATTGGTGACCCAGAAAGAGTTAAGCAGAGTTCCATCTTCACCTATTTTTCCAAAGAGTTTATATCCATCTGGCCCTGGTGATTCTTAGGGAGTTCAATAATGACTTGTTGAATTTCTTTTTCTCAGATCGGATAATTTAAGTATTTAATTTTCTCTTTATTTAATCTGGGAAACATATTTTTGTAAATATTCATCAGTTTCACTTAGATTGTCAAATTTATTGGCATATAGTTAGGCAAAATAATTCCAAATTATTACTTTACTTTCCTCCTCATTGGTGGTGAGTTCATCTTTTTCATTTTTAATATTAGCAATTTGGGTTTTTTTTCTTTCTCTTTTTAATCAAATTGACCAGAAGTTTATCAATTATATTCATTTTTTTTTCATAAAACCAACTCATGGTTTTATTATTAGTCCAATAGGTTCCTTGCTTTTGATTTTATTAATTTCTCCTTTAATTTTCAGAATTTCTAATTTGTTAAATTAGGTTTTTAAATTTGTTCTTTCTCTAATTTTTACTTGCATATTTAGTTCATTGATTTCTTCTTTCTCTAATTTATTCATGGAAGCATTTAAAGATATAATATATACTCTGACAGCCAGCTTGAGTGTATCCCATAGGTTTTGGTATGTTGTTTCATTATTGTCATTATCTAGGATGAAATAATTAATTCTTTCTAAAATTTGATGTTTGATCCACTCATTTTTAAAATGAGGTTATTTAGTTTCTAATTAGTTCTGATTCAGTATTATGCATAATTTTTATTGCATTATGATCTGACAAAAATGTATTCACTATTTCTGCCTTTCTGCAACTGATCATTACATTTTTATGCCCTAGTACATGGTCAATTTTTGTGTAAGTGCCATGTACTGCATGCAAAAATGTATATTACTTTCTATCTCCATTCAATTTCCTCCATAGGTCTATAACAACTAGGTTTTCCAACAATCTATTTACCTCCTTAATTTCTTTCTTGTTTATTTTATGATTATTTTTATCTAAATCTCAGAGTGCAAGGTTGAGGTCTCTTCCACTAGTAGAATTTTGCTGTCTACATCTTCCTGTCACTCTTCCAACTTTTCCTCTAAGAATTTGGATGCTATACCATTGGGTGCATACATATTTAGTATTGAAATTATTTTACCTTTTTTGGAGGATATAGTTTCCTTCCTTATCTTTTAAATGCTATCTATTTTGCAGCTGCTTTGTCTGAGATAAGGATTTTTGCCCCTGCTTTTTTCACTTCAGCTGAAGCGAATTATATTTTGCTCCAACCTTTTACTTTTATTCCATATGTATCTCTCTGCTTCAAATGAGTTTTTGGTAAGCAGCATATTGTAGGATTCTGTTTTTTAAATCCACTCTGCTATCCACTTACATTTTAAGGGAAAATTCATCCCATTCACATTCAAAGTTATAATTACTAACTCTTTATTACCCTCTATGCTATCTTCCTTCTCTTTCTATTTTCCCCCTTTTGTCCCTTTATCCATATTCCCCAGTGTTTTTTTCTGAATACCACCACCTTGAGTGTTTTTGCCCTCTTATATCAACCCCCTTCCCTTTCTTTCCCCTTTCCCTTTTCTGCTTCTTCCCTTCCTTCTGTTAATTCCTCTTTTTTCTCCCCCCTTCCCCCTTCCCTTTTCCCCTTTTAATACTTCAAATATAAGATAAGGTTATTAACTTAACTGAGTGTGTCTAAGTTAACTTCAAGCCAAGTCTGATGAGATCAATATTCAGGTGGTTCTCATCTCCTCCATTCTTCTCCTCAATTGCAATAGGTCTTCTGTACCTCTTGATGAAATGAGATTTACCCCACTCATTCTCTTCCATCCTCCCATCTTTTTACTATCCACCTTTTTAAGGAGGTATTGTTTTTCAATCATTCTATCTGAGTCACAAAAACCTTATGAGTGTCCATCACTTCGGTGTAAGTATATTCTCTCTAATAGAGTTACAATTCTCAAGAGTTGAGACTCTTTCTCCCAAGTGGGTATTTAACCAGTTTCATTTTGCTGGATAGCAGTTTTTTTTCTCTACCCTCTTTTTTTAACCTTTTGATGTGTCCCTTGAGCCTCTTGTTTGATGTCCAAATTTTTTATTTAGGTTTGGTCTTTTCATCATGAAATTTTGGAAATCTCCCATTTCATTCAATGTCCATCTTTTCCCCTGGAAAAGAAGGCTCAGCTATGCTGGGTAGTGAATTCTTGGCTCCATTCCAAGCTCCCTTGTTCTTTGGAATATCTCATTCCAGGCCCTTCAATCCCTTAAAGTTTCTGTGGGCAGGTCCTGGGTAATCCTTACTGTGGCTCCTTGGCCTTTAAGTTTTTTCTTTATAACTGCTTGTAAGATTTTTTTATTTTATCTGATAGTTCTGGAATTTGAACACAACATTCCTTGATGTTTTCATTTTAGGATCTCTTTCCAGAGGGGATAGATGTATTCTTTCAGTAACTATTTTGCCTTCTGGTTCCTTGATATCAGGGCAATTTTCATCACTAAATCCTATAATATTAAGCCCAGGCTTTTTTCTCTTCAATGTTTCCAGGAAGGCCTATAATTCTCAGGTTGTCCCTTCTTGATCTGTTCTTAAGATCAGTGGTTTTGCTGATGAGGTATTTTACATTTTCTATTTTTTCAGTCTTTTGTTTTTAACGTAATCTTGTTATCTCATGAATTCATTAATTTCCATAAATTCCATTATTTTTTTTAGAGAAGATTTTTCTTCATTTACTTTTTGCAACTCCATTTCCAGTAGGTCAATTCAATTTTTGAAGTAGTTTTTCATTTGCCCGAGTATAGTTTTGAGAGAATCATTTTCCTTTTGCATTTGCCCACTTGAAGATCCGAGTTTTTCTCATTTTGTATTTGTCCAATTGTATTTTCCAAGGATTTATTTTCTTGTTGTGAGATGTTAATTTTCTCTTAAAGTTCTTTTCCCAATTTTCCCAATTGATTTTTAAACTCCTTCTTGATTTCTTCAAGGAAGTCTTTCTGGACTGGAGACCAATTCATATTGTCCTCAGCATTGCTAGATCTCTCTGGGTTATAATTTGTGCTTCTAAGTATTTCTCCATGGGTCCTCCCTTTCTGTGTCCTTTCTTCGTCTTTTTAGGATCTTGTCTTGGTGTGGGGCTGGCACTCCAGAGGTTTGCTTTTGAAGATCCTGGAGACTTTGTTCACTTGGCTTATTATTTCCAAGGGCCACCCAATAAGGGGTGTTGGTTTCTTTCTCTGGAGTGTTTGAGGCCCTTAGCTGCAGGGTCTGAGTTGACCTTGAACACTGGGCTGGGACCTGGGGGCAGAAATTAATCTCTTTCTGTTGAGTGAACTTTGTGGACCATGCCTTAGCCTGAGTGGGTGGGGGTTGTTTGTTGTTTGTTCTGGGTAAAGGGCTCCATTGAAAGTATGGAGCTCAGGTCCCTGGCCCAGCTGGTTGTTCTCCAGGGGTTCTCTGAAACTCTTGTGCTGAGAATTCACCCTCCCTTAGCTCTTCTCCCGCTAGCCAAAAGCTCTTCAGCTAAAGTTGGATCTTGCACCCACCACTCACTGAAGTTGCTACTGCTGAGGCTGGCCCGCTGGTTTTCCTCAGCTGCTGTCCCAGGGCTGATCCTCTGCTCTTGTCTCCTGGTTCACCCATGGTTCCCTAACACAGACCTTCTTTGGTAGGTGTACTTTTCCTTGCTTCTTGTTCTGGGTTTTGTTGATCAAATTTCTATTAAGAGGTTTCTCTCATGTTGTTTTTGAGGGTAAAGAGGAGCACTTGACATAGTGCCTGTCTTCTCTCTGCCATCTTGGCTGGGAGCCTCTAATTTTTCTCATTTCAATTTGATCCTTCTTTCACAACATGATTAATTATATAGTTTTATGTTTAACAGAGTTATACTTGTATAGCCTATATTAGATTGCTTTTTCTTAGGGGGAGGGGGGAGAGAAGAAAGGAAGAGATAAAAAAAAAAAACATGTTTTGTTGAAAACGATCTTTCCATGCTGTTAGGGAAATGAATAAAATAATTTTTTTGGTTTTTTGCAAGACAATGATTAAGTGACTTGCCCAAGGTCACACAGCTAGGTAATTATTAAGTGTCTGAGGCTACATTTGAACTCAGGTCCTTCTGACTCCAGGACCAATGGTTTATCCACTACTCCACCTAGCTGCTGCTAAAATAATTCTTTTAACAAAGACTAAACTCCATTTAATGAAAATCTTGAATGTAACACAACAGTATGTATAAAGCTGTGCATAATAATTTCTAGTAAAGAATCCTGAGAAAGACAAATTATGTGATTTTTTTATTGCATTGAGTTTTTTCTTTTTTTTAGGTTTTTTTTTTTTTTTTTGCAAGGCAAACAGGGTTAAGTGGCTTGCCCAAGGCCACACAGCTAGGTGTGTCTGAGGCCGGATTTGAACCCAGGTACTCCTGACTCCAAGGCCAGTGCTTTATCCACTCTGCCACCTAGCTGCCTCCACTATGCCACCTAGCTGCCCCGAGTTTGTTTTTCTTAAAAAAAATCATTCTATTTATTTTATTTCATTTTTTTAGGTTTTCCTTTAGGGTTTTTTTTTTTTTTACAAGGCAAATGAGGTTAAGGGCTTGTCTAAACTCACAAAGCTAGGTAATTATTAAGTATCTGAGGCTGAATTTGTACTCTGATACTCTGACTCCAGGGCCTGTGCTCTATCCACTGAGCCACCTAGCCACCCCTATTTCATTAATTTTTGTTCAATTTTAAGATCCAAACTGTCTCCCTCCTTCACCAGTCTATACTTCATAGGTCCTTGGTAGTTGAGTTTAGTATTTACAATCATCACAATAATTTAGTCATTCACAATTATTACTAATTATAACTAACTATTACTTTGATTATCCTAATTGGTGGTAAATTTTCCCATTTCATTTTTTGATGCTAGTAATTTTATTTTGTTTCTTTTTATAAAATCAAATTAACCAAAGTCTTTACCTATTTGTTTTTACATAAAATAAATTCTTAGTTTTATTTATTTGTTCAATAGTTTTCCTACTTTCAATTTTATTAATCTCTCTTTTCATTTTTCAGAATTTTTAATTTTGTTTTTAACTGGGAATTTTAAATTTGTCCTTTTTCTGTTTTTTTTAATTGTATGGTCAATTTATTGATCTCTTCTTTCTCTGCTTTATTCATGTAGGTATTTAAAGATGTAATATTTCTCCTAATAACAGCTTTGTCTGCATTCACAAACTTTGATAAATTGTGTCATTGTTATTATCTTTGATGAGATTGTAGATTATTTTTATGTTTTGTTGTTTGACCTATTCATTCTTTAAAATTAGGCTATTTAGTTTCCAATTAATTTTAGGTCCATCTCTCCATGACCCTTCATTGCCTGAGGCTTTTATTACTTCATAATCTGAAAAGGATGCATTTAATATTTCTGACTTTTTGCACTTGATTGTGACATTTTTATGCCCTAATTTTTGTATATTCTTTTCCATTTGATCAATTCTATTTTTAATTAAAATTTTATTTTGTTTTTCAAATTATATGCAATGGTTATTTTTCAAAATTCATCCATTTACAAATATATGAGTTTCATATTTTCTACCACACTCCATTCCCTCCCCCTTTCCCATGACAGAAAACAGTCTGGCAAATGTTGTACATGTACATTCATGTTTAACATATTTACATATTAACCCTGTCATGAAAGAGAAAGCAGAACTGAAGGAAAAGGGGAAAAAAAGATGAGAAAAGAAGGAAAAACAGAAGAAGTCTTCAAAAAAGTGAACATAGTATGCATGTAGACTACAGTATTATTTTTCCTCTGGATGTAGATGGCATTGTCCATAGCAGGTCTTTCAGAGTGGTCCTCTTTCAGAGTGGTCCTTTATCTCTGAATTACTGAGAGGATCTAAATCCATCATAGTTGATCATCTTACAGTATTGATGGTAGTATATGCAGTATTCTCCTGATTCTGCTCACTTTACCCAGCATCAATTCATGTAATTCTTTCCATGCTTCTCTAAAATCTGACTGTTTATAATTTCTTATAGAATAACATTCATACACCATAATTTGTTCAGTCATTTCCTAATTGGTAGGTATCCCCTAATTTCCATTTTTTTGCAATATAAAAAATAGTTTCTATAAATATTTTAACAAGTGAGACTTTTCCTGGTTTTTTCCCCTTTGGGATATAGACCTAATATTGGTATTTCTGGGTCAAAGGGTAGGATCCGTTTTATTGCTTTTTGGGCATAGTTCCAGATTGCTCTCCTGAATGGATAGATCAGTGTACAACTCCACCAACAGTAATTTAATGTCCCATTCTTCCACACCCTCTCCAACACTGATCATTTTTCTGTTTTGACTCTTAGCCAGTCTGAAAGGTGTGAGGTGGCATCTCATTGTTTAGCTTAAATTTTTCTAATCAATAAACATTTGGAGTATTTTTCAATGTCTATATACAGCTTTAATTTCTTCATATGAAAACTGTTTGAAGATATCCTTTGACCATTTATCATTTGGGAAATTACTTGTAATCTTATTAATTTGATTAGTTTAGAAATGAGTCCTTTATCAGAAAGACTAGCCATGAAAAGTTTTTTCCATCTTTCTTTTTTTCTGTCTAAACTTGGCTACATAGGTTTTAGTGGTGCAAACCCTTTCTAATTTAATGCAGTCAAAATCATCCATTATGCAATGCATAATGCTCTCTCTCTTTCTGGTTTAGTTAAAATTTTCTCCCCTCTCCATAGATCTCACAAATAGAGTATTCCTTGCTTGCTTACTTTGACTATGGTATCACCCATTATGTCTCAATTCTGTAACAATTTCGAACTTATTTTGGAATAGGGTATGAGATGTGGGTTTGTACCTATTTTTTCATATTACTTTCCAGTTATTTTCATAACTTTAACAGTTATGTCAAATGGTGAGTTCCTACCTCAAAAACTACTATAATCTTTTTCTTCTTATTTTTATATATTCTAATCCACTAATCCATTATTCTATTTTTTAACCACTAGCAGACAAATTTTGATGATTGATGCCTTAAAATATTGTTTTAGGTCTGATATGATATAACTAGGTCATCTATCTTTGCTATTTTTCATCAATTCCTTTTATATTCTTGACCTTTTATTACTATTTGGATGCTATTTTACGAGGTCTGTAAAACAGATTTTTTGGGTAGTTTGATTTGTATGGAGCTGAATATGCAATTTAATTTGCATAGAGTTGCCATTTTTATTATATTAGTTCAACTTAATCATGAATAGAAATCTAATAGAAAGCATGACCATCTACATACATGCTGGAAAAGTCCTTGACAGTGATGCAGTGGATAGAGCACCAGCCCTGGAGTCAGGAGGACCTGAGTTCAAATCCAACCTCAGACACAATACTTACTTAACTATGTGACCATGGGCAAGTCACTTAATCCCTTTGCCTTGCAACAAAATCAAAAAGAAAAAAAAAGTCTTTGACAAAATAAACCACCAATTCCTATTAAAAACTAAAGAATATAGGAATAGGGGCAGCTAGGAGCTTACACTTTTTTAGTCCTGAATTTATTTGTGGGAAAAGTATTTTGTA
This sequence comes from Macrotis lagotis, assembly GCF_037893015.1. Classification (NCBI taxonomy): domain Eukaryota; kingdom Metazoa; phylum Chordata; class Mammalia; order Peramelemorphia; family Peramelidae; genus Macrotis; species Macrotis lagotis. Next base: position 195,940,953 of record NC_133658.1, on the reverse strand, counting down.
GTTGTGTTCATATAGTTTCTGGGTTTGTCCTGAGAGGTAGATTCCCAAGTATTCTATGTTGTCTACAGTTACCCTAAATGGATATTTTTTTTCCTATGTCTTGACCCTGGGTTTTATTATTCATACATAGAAATGTTGGGGATTTACATGGGCTTATTTTGTATCCTACTGCTTTGCTAAAGTTGCTAATTGTTCCAAGTAGCTTTTAAGTTGATTTTCTAGGGTTCTCTCAGTATAAGCAAAGAGTGAACATTTTGCTTCCTCAGGAATTCTAATTCCTCTAATTTCTAGTTCTTCTTTTATTGCTAAAGCTAACGTGTCTAATACTATATTTAACAGAATTAGTGAAAAGGGTCAGCCTTGTTTCACTCCTGATCTTATTGGAAATGCTCCTAGTTTATCCCTATTTTATATAACAAACACATAGTTCCAAAAAAACACATTGTTGATTTTAGATAGATACTATTTATTATTTTAAGGAAATCTCCATTTGCTAATATATTCTTTTTTTTTAAATTTTATTTAAGTCACCAGGGTCAAGTGACTTGCCCAAAGTCACACAGCTAGGTAATTATTAAGTATCTGAGACTAGATTTGAACTCAGGTCATCCTGACTCCAGGACTGGTGCTCAATCCATTGTTGCTCCTAGCTGGCCCTATTCCTATATTCTTTAGTGTTTTTAATAGGAATTGGTGTTATATTTTGTCAAAGACTTTTTTCCCTTTTTGGCTTTGTTGCAAGTCAACAGGATTGAGTGACTTGCCCGTAGTCATATGGTTAAGTAAGTTTTGTGTTGAAGTTTGATTTGAATTCAGGTCATCCTGACTCCAGAATTGGAATCCACTCCAATCGTATCTCTATCCACTCACCACATAGCTGCCCCTGTCAAAGACTTTTTCAGTATGTATGTAGATGATTATGATTTCTATTAGATTTCTTATTCATATGTTTATTTGTTTTCTTAAGATTGAACCATCCCTGCCTACCTGGTATAAAACCAACCTGATCATCATATTTTACACTAATAATAACTTTTTGCAAAAACTTTATTTAAAATTTTTATATCATTATTAATTAGGGAGATTGGTCTATGATTTTCTTTGTTTTGGCTCTTCCTGGTTTAGGTATCAGAACAATATTGGTGTCATAAAATGAATTTGGCAGAATTCCTTCTCTGATTTTTTAAAAATAGTTTCTATTAATTATTCCTTAAATGACTGGCAGAATGCACTTGTAACTTCATCTGGGCCTGAAGATTTTTTCCTTGGGAAGATTATTGATAATTTCTTCCTTTTCTTTTACTGGAATGGGATTATTTAAGTATTTTCTTTCCTCTTCTGTTAATTTGGGAAACACTTTTGTAAATGTTCATCTATTTCCCTTAGTCTATCTATTTGTATTAATTTATTTTTCTAAGTATATACAATGGTAGTTTTCAACAATAATATTTTGCAAGGCTTTGAATTTTACATTTTTCTCCCTCCCTCTCTTCTCTCCCCTCTCTCTCTGACAGAAATGAATCTCATATAGACTGTTCTAGAACTATGCTAGACACAGATCCATCTTAATCATGTTGTGAAGAAAGCATCAAATCAAAACAGAAAAATAGAGCATAAAAAGTCACAATAACTAAGATACCTCACAAAAATTGAAGATAGTAATTTTTGTTCTGCATTTAAACTTCAAAGATTCTTCTCTTAATATGGAAGGAATTTTCCATCGAAAGTCTTTTAGAATTTTTTTTCATTATTGTTCTGCTGAAATGAACAAGTGCTTCATAGTATCATCACCCAAAACTTCTGTAAGTGCATATAAATTTCTTCTAGTTCTGCTCTAGTTCAGTCAGCATTAGCTTATGCAAGTCTTTCAAGGCTATTCTAAAGTCTCATCCCTCATGATTTCTTATATAAAAAGTGTTCTATCACTTTCAATTTCACAATTTCTTCAGTCATTCCCCAATTAATGACTATCCCTTCCATTTCCAATTCTTTGTCACAAAGAGCTACTATAAATAATTATGGACATTTGAATTTTTTGCCCTTTTCATTATCTCTTTAAGATACTGGCATAGTAATGTTATTGCTGGATCAAAAAGCATGCAGTTTTGTTGCCCTTTAGGTGTAATTTCTCTCCAGAAAGGTTGGATCAGTTCACAACTCCAACAACAATGCATTAGTTTTCAAGTTTCCCCCAATCCCCTCTACCATTGATTATTTTCCCTTTTAAGCATATTGGTCAATCTGATAGATATGAGGTGGTACACAGTTGTTTTAACTTGCATTTTTCTAATCAATAATGATTTAGAGCATTTTTTCCTATGACTAAAGATTACTTCATCTGAGAAATATATGTTCATGGCTTGTATTCTTATATATTTGATTCAATTTTCTAAATGTTTTATAAATGAGTCCTTTCATAGAAATACTAACTTCCTTTTAATCATAGCTACATTGGCTTTAATTATGCAAAAAGCTTTTTGCATTATAAAATACAAAACTGATCATTTTGAATTTTATAATGTTCTCTGTTTTTTCTTTGGTCATAAACTTCTCTCCTTTCCATAGATCTGGCATGTAAACAATTCATTGTTTCCTTAACTGGCTTATGATATAAACTTTCATGTCTAAATCTTGAACCCATTTTAACCTTATCTATGCCTAGTTTCTTCAATACTATCTTTCAGTTTTCCCAGAAGTTTTCATCAAAGAGTAAGGTCTTATCCCAGAAGCTGAAATATTTGAGTTCATGAAAAAGCAGATTACTATAATCATTTACTACAATTTCTATGCACCTAATCTATTCCACTGCTCCACCACTGTATTTCATAACCAGTACTAAACAATTTTGATGACTGATGCTTTAAGATACAAAGTTGCTAATTGCTTCAAGTTATTTTTAGATGATTTTGTAGGGTTCTCTTTGTATACCATCATATCATCTGCAAAGAGTTAGAGTTTTGTTTCTTCATTACCTATTCTAATTCCTTCAATTTCTTTTTCTTCTCTTGCTAAAGCTTTCATTTCTAATACAGAATTGAATAATAGTGGTAGAGTGAGCAGCCTTCTTTCTCCCCTCTTATTAGGAATGCCTCTAAGCTTATACCCATTACATGATTTTATGACTTTAGATTTTAGATTGATACTGCTTATTTTTTCAAGGAAAACTTCAATTATTCTTATGCACTCAATAGATTGCTATAGTCATTTACTACTTTCTTTTTGATATCTATTCTAATCTAATGGTTCATAACTCTATTTCTTAACTAGTACCAGGCAGTTTTGATTACTACTGCTTATATAGTTTTAGATGTGATACAACAGAGTCACTTTTCATTTGAATTTTTTTCATCAATTGTTTTGTTATCACTGATCTTTTGTTTCTCCAGATGAATTTTGTTGCTTTTTTTCTAACTTTGTAAAATAATTATCTGGTAGTTTGATTGGTATGGCATTGAATAAGTAATTTAATTTGGGAAGAATTTTTATTTTTATTATATTAGCTCAGATTAACCATAAGTAATTGATATTTTTCCAATTGTTTAGATCTGACTTTGTGAAAAGTATTTATTTTTTTTTTTTAGGATTTTGCAAGGCAAGTGGGGTTAAGTGGCTTGCCGAAGGTCACACAACTAAGTAATTATTAAGTATCTGAGGCCGGATTTGAACTCAGGTACTCCTGACTCCAGGACCATTGCTCTATCCACTGCACCACCTAGCCACCTCTGAAAAGTATTTTGTAATTGTATTAATGGAGTTTCTAATTTTATCTTGGGAAGTAGAGTCTCAAGTATTTTATGTTGTGCAGTTACTTTATATGGAATTTTGCTTCCTATTTCTTGTCCTCAAACTTTGTTGCTCATATATAGAATTGTTAATGATTTATGTCTCTTTAGTTTATATCTTGCTGAAGTTATTTCAAATAGTTTAAGTTGATTTTCTGAAGTTCTCTATGTATATCATCATATCATCAACAAATAGTTTTATTTCTTCATTGCCTATTCTAATTCCTTCAATTTCTTTTTCTTCTTTTATTGTTAAATCTAATATTTCTAATACTGTATTGAATAGTAGTGATGATGATGGGTATCCTTGTTTCACTCCTGCCTGGTCTTACTGGAAATGTTCCTAGTTAATCCCCATTACATATAATGTTTGTTGATGATTTAAATAAATTCTACTTATTATTTAAGGAAAAAACTCTGTGTTTCTATACTCTCTAGTATATTTAATAGAAGTGATATTGTATTTTGTCAAAATACAGAATCTTTTGAGATAATCATATGATTTCTTTTGGTTTCGTTGTTGATTTGTTGAATTATATTGAAATATTCCTCATAATGAATCATGCCTACTTAGTATTAATCCTATCTGATCATGATGTATTATCCTAGTAATAACTTATAATCTTTGCTATTTTTAGGTGGTTTTTTTTTTTTTGCAAGGCAGATGGGGTTAAGTGGCTTGCCCAAGGCCACACAGCTGGGTAATTATTAAGTGTCTAAGACCAGATTTGAACCCAGGTACTCCTGACTCCAGGGCAGGTGCTTTATTCACTGCACCACCTAGCTGCCCCTTTTGCTATTTTCTAAAAATATTTTACATCACTGTTCTTTGGGGAGATTGGTCTATAATTTTCTTTTTTCTGTTTTGACTTTTCTTGGTTTAGATATCAGCACCTAATTGGTGTTATGAAAGGAATTTGGAAAAACTCCTTTGACTTTTTTTAAAAGTTTATGTAGAATTGAAATTAATTGCTCCTTAAATGTTTGGTAGAGCTCACTTGTGAATCCATCTGGTCTGGGTTACTTTTTTTTTCCTTATGGAGTTTATTGATGGTGTCTTCACATTCTTTTTTTCTGAAATGGAGTTTTTACAGTATTTTATTTTCTCTTCTGTTATCTGGGTAGTTTACATTTTTCTAAATATTTGTCCATTTTCCTCAGACAGTCAAAAGTATTAGCATATAATTGGACAAAATAGGTCTGGATTATCTATTTAATTTTCTCCTCCTTGGTACTGAGTTTACCCTTTTCATTTTTGATACATGTAATTTGGTATACTTTTTACTCCTTTAAGTCAGATTAACCAAAGTTTTATCTATTTTATGTTTTTCATAGTTTATTTATTAAATCAATGGTTTTATTGCTTCTAAGTTTTCTAAGAATTTAATCACTTTTTAAATTTTCTTCTTGTTTATTACATCGTTGAATTTATGTAATTTTGAGAGAGGGAATTTCAGGTCCCCCCACTATTATACCTTTACTGTCTATGTCTCCTTGAATTCTATCTGCTTCTTCTCTAAAACTTTGAATGCTATATCACTTGATGCATATATGCTTAATAATATTACTTCATTGCCTATAGTGACTTTTTAAGAAGATCTAGTTTCAAGGCAACTTGGTGGCACAATGAATAGAGCATTAGCCTTGGGCAAGTCACTTAACCCCATTGCATTGCAAAAACAAACAAAAAAGGAACTTTCCTTTCCTTGTCCCTTGTAATGAGATCCATTTTTGCTTTAGCTTTGTCTGAGATCAGGATTACTACACCTGATTTTTTTTTAGATTCTGCTGAAGCAAAATATATTTTAATCCACCTTTTGCTTTTACCCTATATGTGTATCTCTCTCCTTCAAATGTGTTTCTTATAAACAATATATTGTTGGATTCTGTTTTTTAATCCATTTTGCTATCCACTCTGTTTTATAGGAGAGTTCATCCCATTCACATTTCAATTTTTTTTTCATCTATTTAAAGCAGTGGGATTAAGTGACATACCCAAGGTCACACAGCTAGGCAATTATTAAGTGTCTGAATATGAATTTGAACTCAGGTCCTTCTGACTCCAAGACTGGTACACTATACACTGTGCCACCCAACTACCCCCTATCCAATTAACATTTACAGTAAAAATTATTACTCTGTCTTGTCCTTCAAATTATGTTTCCCTGTATGTATTTTTCTCTTTCTTTTCCTCTTTTTCCTCTTCACCAATGTTTTAGTGTCTTTCTATTTTAGTTTTTCTTTTAAATTTTGACTTGAAGTTTACCTTTTTCCCTTTTCCCTTTATTCCTTCCCTCCCTCTTATAGTTTCTCCTTCCCTCTTTAATGAGCCCATTGGTGAAGCCTTTCTGGACTGGAGACTAATTCTTATTCTCCTCTTGAAGTTTCACTTGGCTGAGCTAGTGTAGTTTACCTTTATCTCCAAAGCAACTTTCAATAGACCCTACTTTCCTCTGACCTTTCTTATTCATTTGGGGATTTGTAACCTATTCCAAGGTTGTTTTTTTTGGGGGGGTGGAGGAGGATGTGTTTTGCATACCTTCAGTGTAGAAAATCCTAGAGATATGCTTACTGCCCTGGGGTGACTAATGTCAGGGTGTGACTCAGTCAGTGGAATGATAAGGAATATTGGAGGTTCCCTCTCTGCATCTTCAGCACTGAGGAAGTCACTTGCTCACTCCCTTTGGGAAAGGTGGGAACACTGAAGTTGTCTCTGGGCTATCTGCTCTGGGAAACACCAGTTCCTCCCTTCTAGAAAAGCCAGGGACTCTGCTGGGAACATCCAGGGACTCACCTTCTAGACTAGCCCTACCAGACTTGCCACATGCTGCCTGCTGGTCCTTAGCACCCTTCTTTCCTAGGGCACTGGAGTTTTCTAAATCCACCTGCCATATAGCCCAAACTGCAAAAACCTCCACTGGAAATCTCCCCCCACAAACAAGCACCTCAAGTTATTTCCCCTACTCATAGTGCTGCTGATGTTCTGGATCTCTTCTCTCTGCCCTGGATATACCCATAACCCATACTCCCCAACTTCCCTCACCACCACCACCACCCATGACAGATTATGTTGAAAGATGTTCACATTGCTCTTTTGTAGTCCTGTTATTCCAAAATCTATTAAGAGGTTTGACTAATGTAGTTTTTGAGGAAAACACAGGAGAGCTTAACCAAGTTCCTGGCTTTTCTCTGCCACCTTGGTCAGAAATTCTCATTTCATTTATATTGTAAAATTTATTGGCATAGAGTTGAATAAAATAACTCCAAATGATCACTTTAATTTTCATTTATTATTTTTTCATGAAGCCAGGTCTTAGTTTTAATTATTAGTTTAATGTTTTCTTTCAATTTTATTAATTTCTCTTTTGATTTTCAGAATTTCAAATTTGGTATTTAATGGGGTATGTTTAATTTTTTTCCAGTTTTTTTTAGTCTCATGTCCATTTCATCAATCTCTTTCTCTACTTTATTTCCTCTAAAATTCCCCTTACAAACTGCTTTGGCTATATCCCATAAATTTTGATATGATGTCTCACAATAATATAAAGGTAGGTACATACTGACTAGATTGCATCATACAAAAACATCCTGCAGGTTGATTAAAAATTCTGTGGGATATATTCCCTTTGTAATACTGCTTAAAAACATCAAAGAAAATTGACATCAACAAGATCATTTATTGATGATGGAATTAAAAATCTAACATACATTCCATGGAAATTATTATTTCATTTGTTCACTAGGGAAAATTAAAACCCAAAGGCAGACTATATGAAATTTCATTGTGAGCCACCACAGGATTTATTTTGGACAGCTCTGTCCTAGTGCATGATCAATTTTGGTATAGGTGCCATGTACAAAAAGGTATATACTTTTCTATCCCCATTCAATTTTCTTCAGAGATCTATTCATATCTATGTTTTCTAAAATTCTATTCACATTTTTTAACTCTACTCGTGGGGTTTTTTTGTGATTAGATTTATCTAACTCTTAGAGAGGGAAGTCGAGGTTCTTCACTATTATGGTTTTCCTGTCTATATCCCCCTGTATTTGTTCAGCTTTTCCTCCAAGAATTTTGATGCTATACCATTCAGTGCATATATGTTTAATAATGATATTACTTTATTGCCTGTCATAGCTTTTAAGAACTTACAGTTTCCTTCCTTATCCCTTTTAATGTGATCTATATTTCTGATTTTTTTTTGCTTCCACTGAATCATACTATATTTTGTTTCAACTTTTTACCTTTACTCTGTTTATATCTCTCTGATTCAAATGTGTTTCTTGTAAACAATAGATTATAGATTTCTGGTTTTGATCCACTCTGCTATCTGCTCCTGTTTTTTGGGATAGTTCATCCCATTCACATTTCAGTCAAGATTACTAACTCTGTATTTCCCTCCATGCTATCATTCCCTGTTTATAATTTTCTTCTTATCCCCACTCCCCAATGTTTTGATCCCTGCTCTCTTCTCCCTTTTACATTTCTTTTTAATTTCAAATTTAACTTAACTTTAACTTTCACTTTCACCTTCCCTTTTTTCTATTCCCTTCTTCCCCTTTCTTTCCCTGACTCAATCTAGTTCCTTGTAGGATAGGACAGTTTTTTAAACCCAAATAGGAATGTATGTTATTCCCTCTTTTTAGCCAAATCTGTTGAGAGTAGGATTTACAATATGTTCACATCCTCTCTTCTTTCCCGCTACCATAATACATTTTTGTGCCTCTTCATGTGGTGTTATTTATCCTCTAACGTATAAGTATTATATAAATATATAATATATTATTATATGAAATATATAATATAATAAAATATAATATAAGTATAATCCTTACTTTCAGGTCTTTATTGTTTTAACCCTGTCTTATAGTTAAAACCAACAAGTCCTCTGTCAAAATATAGTCCTTTTATCTCTCCTAATAGCAGTACCTTTTATAAGGATTGATTGATTGATAGATAAACACTAATTCCTCACAGTCACTGTCCAAGTACATGCCCCTTTTCTGTCCCATAAGAAATACACTTCTCTAAAGACATAAATAACATCAAATTATAATCAATTTATATCTCATCCCCTTTTCAAGTACCCTCTTAGATATACAATCCTCATGAACCAAAGTATCATGTAAAATTAAAGTATCATGTAAAGTATAATATAAAGGATAATGTAAGGTTCATTAACTCATGAATCATTTATATCCTTCACCTCTAAGTACAATCCCTCTAATTGTAGTTAAAGCATCATGGCAAGCAAAATTGATTCATGATCTATTTACCTCCAGGCCCTCAAAATACATTCTCTCCTTCGGTCCCTGTAAAACCACAACCATAGTACTATAATCCTTATTAATTAAAGTATGGAATTGTGAAAGATCACTCTGTTATCTATTAATATATAATAGTAATTATAGTGATTACTGTAGTAATATAATACTATTATAGTAATATAATATTATTCTTCTCTGTCCCTATTGCATTACAACACTAGTTAACTAAAGTGTCTAGTAAAGTAAGATCTCTTCATGATTTAATTATATATAGGCACTCTAAGGATTGTCCCTCCCTCTGTTCCAATAGAAATCTAACACTTATTATTCCAAACACACTGAAACTTTAACATTGAAGCTGATCAGTCCTATGGAATTCTCATTGTGGTTCCTTAGTAATTAATTATTGCTTCTTTTTCTTGACTTCTTATAGTATTTTCTCCTTTTAATGATAATTCTAGATTTGGTCACAATATTACATGAAGCTTCTATTCTAGGGTCTCGTTTGGAGGAGATCTGTGGATTCTTTTAAGGACTCTTTTTGTTGTCTTATTCTAGGACAGTAGAGCAATTTTCCATGACAATTTCATAAAAGATATTTTCCAGGCTCTTTTTTTTGTTCTAGACTTTTCAGTAGACCAATAATCCATAAATTATCTCTCTGGATCTATTTTCCAGATCATTTGTTTTTCCTAAAGAGCACTTTACATTTTCTTCTATTCTTTCAACCTCTTGGTTTTATTTAATTGAATCTTGATGTCTCAGAGTCATTAGTTTCCATTAGTCGATTTCTACGTTTTAGGGTTTTATTTTCTTCAATTGGCTTTTCTTTTCAGTTGGTTAATTTTCCTTTTTGAGATGTAGATTTTTTCCAGTTTGTTGACTTTATTTTTTTGATGGGATATATTCTTCTTCTATTTGGATATTTTTACTTTTAAAGGAGTTCAGTTCTTCAGTTACTTTTTCATAATTCTCCTACATGGCTCTCGTTTCTTGTTTTTCCACTTCACTTTTCTTCTTCCTCTCTTCTTTGGTTTTTAAAATTAAATTTTGGTGTATTCCTTGGTTTTTAAAAGCATTTTTAGTGTCTTCTTTGAGGTTTTGGATTTGAGGTCAATTCATAGGCACTTCTTTAATGCTTTCTTCATCTGAGATGGAATTTTTATCTTCCCTGTCTCAATAATAGATTTCTATGTTTGCTGCTCTTTGTTTTTCTCATGTTCATAGTAGATTGTGCTGAGGTTGGGAACTGTTCCTTGGTTTATTGCTTGCCAAGTTGTTGCCTAAACAGCCCAGATGTTGCCTATGTAGAGGTTTGTTTACTTCTTTATGCCAAACATTTCCCTGTGTAGTGATTTGTTCCCAACCCAGTCCTGGCTGTTGCCCTAGTGTTTCCAGGTTTGTCTGGGCTTGGGAATCTCCCTGTTGGACTGCTATCAAAGCTAGCTTGCTGAGTCTGGACCTGAACTGTGTGGATCCTAAGAGCCTCCCACTGGCTTTTCCACTTTCCTGTTTATCCTGGGCTATATTTTTCCCTTATCCCCAAAGAGACAGACTTTCATTAAAGATCCTCCACAATATTTTAATTTGAAATTTTTAGCTCTTTTTTTGATGGTATCTATGGGGTCTGTGTAGAAGCTTGCTTCATTAAAATTGTGTTGGGAAAAGTTCCAGGAGTTTATGAATTTCATGCCTGCATCTGGGTTCCTCCCCAGAAGTCCTGGTCAATCCTATTTTTAAAGGAGCTGTTATTTTTTTCATTTACGCAATTGTACTTTTTAAGGAATCATTTTCTTTTTGCATTTGCTTAATTGTATTTTTAAAAGGATTTTCTGTCTTCAATTTTTTTGCTTCCTTTTTCAAGATTTTGAAGTTTTTACACATTTCTTTTCTCTATTTTTATACTTAATTTTTAAAATCCTTTTTTAACTCATCTAAGAGCTCATTTTTTTGGCTGGAAACTAATCCATATTCCCTTCTGGGTCTTCACATGTGTTACTTTTCCTGCTGTAGCATTCTGATAAGGTGTTTCGCCCATTCTTGCCTTCAAAATAGCTTTATATCAACATAACTTTTTTTCCCTGACTTTTCTTGTGCTATGGAAGGGACCCTCTCACAAACTTTCCATGTTTTTAATTCAGAAACAGGCTTTCCACATCGAGCACTCCAGTGACTTGTGCCCTGGGCTTGGGCTTTCTGCATTGAAATAGCTCAGATCTGTTCAGTGGACTGGGGTTTTCTACATTGAAAATGCCAGCAGTTTGCTTACTGTGTGGGTCAATTCAACCCAGTCATACTGGTGGAACAGAGCACTTGGGATACCTGTGTTGGAGGTCTCCTAATTGATCTGCTGTGCCATTGGCCCACTAAACCAGGACCCCAGGGCCCTCCTCTGGATGATTTCCATACCCCAGCTGTACTAGTTTCAGTCACCTAACCTGGTCTCCACTCCCTAGTCCTGGGCACACTCCCTCTCTGCTGGAAAATGTTCTGCTCTGTTATTTTGTAGAATCCATTTTAGAGGTTTGATTAATGTTGTTTCTAAGGGAAACCCAGGAGAGCTAAGCGAAGTTCATGGATTCTCTCTGACACCTTGACTCTGGCCCTCATTTATTCTCACTTCTGACTATGATTTGAGCTTTGGTCTGCATTATCATATCCTTATTTTTATAAAATTCTCAGAGGTTATGTACTCAAACCCCTTTATTTTACAGATGAGGAAACTGAGTCAGATTAATTAAATGTCTCATCAAAAGACATAGAGCTAGACACTTGGACTTGATAACTAATGTTCTTTCCATTATACTGACCTTGAGAATGAGAAAATTCTTCTGTTAGCCACCAGTGAGATGTGGAACAATATTGCCCTAAGTCTACCTTTCTGTGTCCCATCTCAAAGCCTGTAATATCTTCTATGGAATCCCCTACAAATAAAAATATTTGACAAACCTAGAAAACCATATCAAAAAATTTATATTTATCTTTCTCTAACATATCATTCTGAAAATCTCAGAGAAGCTCAGTCACAATCTCTGCTTTTGCTTATTCTACTCTGCCTTGTAAGGGGTTCATCTGTTTCTTCACTAATTAGAAACTGGCAAGCTTTCCTGTGGGTCTATAAACCTCTGTTTTCTGAGTTTCCTTATGAGCATTGTCAGTACTCCAATATCCCATCATAAACCTAATTGGAGCTTGTAGTTGACACACAAGGTAATGTATAATTTCATAGCAATTCCAAAGGTAACAAAAGTTAAAGTTATTATTGTGTTAATAATTACAGCCATTCTTTCTTTTAAGTTGGTCTTGAGCCCTCAAGCATTATTTGAAGAAAAATGACTAATTATGTAATCTCAATTTTTTAATCATCTGATCCCACACACAGCAGAGAGATTCCTTTTGGAATACTTTGAGGACCTGTGGTGAAACAGGGCATTTTTACATTGCTGAGCTGCATATACCTTTTTTTTTTTAGGTTTTTGCAAGGCAAATGGGGTTAAGTGGCTTGCCCAAGGCCACACAGCTAGGTAATTATTAAATGTCTCAGACTGGATTTGCATATACCTTTCTAAATGACTTATGATCAAATTTCCTGACTAGGTATAAATTAAACACATAAGTAAAATATTTTTAGTATATGAACATTACAATGACACAATTTCTTATGTTTGTTTAAGTTAACTATACTTTTCTCCCCTTGGGATTCTATACTCTACAATACACTTAATGCATATATTTATATAACAGTTTTCAATATTTCTGAAGTAGATCATAAATTATGTAATTTAACCCCCCCAGCTGACTGTTTTCCATGTGCCTATTACCAATATAAATTAGTACATACATCAGTTACTAAGCATAATGCCTTGTTAACCTTTCTTTTTAAATTATATTGATACTTTATATTTCATCAGTCACAATTACATCCCAACATACCCTGCCCCAACCTACCTTTTATAATAAAAATAAGCAGCCAAGTATAATTGAGCATCAAACTGCCACATCTGAAGGAGAGTTCAAAACAGTCTACATACAAAGTCTTACACTTCCCTTCCAAGAGGAGAGAAATGTGTTTTACCTTCAATCTGTTGACTCTAAGGTTGATGATTATTATATTTCATCTATGTTCAAGCACCTTTTAGTATTACTTTATTTATAGTGTATTTTATCTCATTTGTGAAAAAATATAGATTTTCTTATTGTATAAACAAATTGACAACTTTAAAAATTTTACTTTTAAGTCTTTAACTGATACCAATTTTCCAAGTATCTCCACATGTCCATTATCTAGTGACATTATTTATTTTTCTACCTTTTGAATATATATATATATATATATATATATATATATATATATATACATCTGTCTATAGATCATCTATCTGCCTGTCTATGCATCCATTCACTCAATCCTTCATATAGCTATTCTATCCATTGTTTTTAATTTATATATCTATTCATCCATCTATCAATAACCATTATGATAAATATGAAAAATTTTCTACCTGCTTTAATTGGAATTAAATAAAGAAATAAAATTATGTAAAAATTGCGCACGTTCCTAGGAAATTTCTATGGAATACTATATAAGACAAAGATTGTGTCACAGGTAGGAGGTTATTATACTAAAAACACTGAAGGTTCCTCCATTTTCTCTCATTCTATTATAATCTAAAGAAGAAGAAAAGAGGAAAGATTTTACATTGACATTGAATTGCTGTTGCTAAGAGTTGTATTTTATCTTGTTTTTAATCCCTTATTTTTCCATTGAATGATCCTTTCAGTTCTTTATCCATACTTCCTCTTTATCTGGTTCTAGACTAATATGCAAGGATCATACCTATCTTGGTATATATATATATATATATATATATATATGTTAGTCATGCTAAGACTTATGTTTGTTAACAGCTAAAATTATGACTTAACAGTAAGACCAGAATCCATGAATAAAGATTCATTTATTTCATTCCACTTTGGGTCATGACTCAGTTATAAAAAAATTTTTTCCCCTACCTATTTCAGCAGAGTTAATACTGTTATTTAAAAGCATTAAAAATTATGAGTTTAGTTCTTTAAAAATTTCCTTTTTCCTTTGCTTCCTTTATCATTTTTCATTCCACTTTTGATTTCAGTTGCTGTTACTGCTACCCTAATATAGTTCCAGGAGCTATTTTTGCTTGTTACTGCCATAGGCATTTCTGTTATTTCAAAGGTGGCAGAGTTCCCTTAAAGAATGACAACAAAAAAGCTCATTTGGGTGCTTTTCAAAGTGGAAACACATCTGCAATGTAAAATACATTGATTTTTTTTTTCATTCTCAAGATATATTGCAATTTCATACATTTTCCCCTGTCTTGTTTGTTTTATCATCTACTTTTAAGTGCTAAAGGAGAAAGGCTTAGAACCAGGTGTTCATTGCTTATGATATAGAAAGATAAATAGATTTTTTATGAAAAGGACAAAAAAAAGCAAGTCAATTTCCATAACAATCTGACTGGAACTATCAACATTATCCAGCCATGATTATTCAGTCCTCTGGGTTTAGTTAGGGAAGTCTCTGACTTGATCAGAGAAGAGCTGGATATGAAGAAGAGTCAATTGATTGCCTTGTTAGGGGTCATTTTCTACCATATTCTCATTAACAGGATGGATATAAATTTCCATTCAGTTTAACTCTTGTATGGGGACATCCTTTGCACCACCTCCTTGAATCATAAACAAAAGAATGAAGGAAAATAACAACAAATTACCTTTCCAAAAATTATAGCAGCCCTTATGAAACAACTCTTGAGTAACTAATGGCTTTATTCCTACTGGCATGGGGAAAAAAAATTGTTAAATGTCTATTGAAGATTTTAAAATGTTAAGATAGAATTAGACCTTTTTAAAGTAATTTATCTCATTATCATTCAATAAATAGTTCAATGATATCTGACTTCTCAATTTTCTTGCTGATAACAGGAGTGAAGTTATTCACAGAAAACAAAAACACATGGTGTTGAGAATATTGGGATAACATTTGTAAGTATAATTTTTCCATTCACTTCTTTAATAATATACTTAAATAGAAGTGACAAATATTTAATGCTTATGGAAATGGTTATTACATGCTGTTTATTCACCAAAAGGCATAATTATGTCCAAAAATGCACTATTTCTTTGAATAAGGATCACATAAGTTAGAAGTAGAAGAAATCTTACAGATGATATAACTCTCATTCTTAATGTATATGTAACATCAAGGCAGATACACACCTATGTGAATGGCAAGAAAAGTTAGCCCAGCTCAAAGTACATTCACAGTGAGACAAGATCCATTCAAAACCATCATTCCTGAGTCAGAAACATTTATTTTATTTTCAACTATCCAAAAGATACATTTTTCTTTTTTTAATATTTTATCTATTTGTTTTTCCAACTACTAGCCACTGTAGCTTTCACCAATCATTTTTTTTTGCAAGTATTTGAGTTTTACATTTTTCTCTCTCCCTTCCTGATCTCCTCCCTCTGTCAGGGAGCAATCTGATATAGGCTGTATATTTATAACCATGCTAAACAATAGATCCATATTGATTATATTGTGAGAAAAGAATCAAAGGGATTCATTTTTAACCAATTAATCTACAAGAAAATTCAACCAAACTGAGCCAGTGACTGTGATTATAGAAATAAAAACACAAAAAAATGAAATATCTCCTGCTTTTCAGGAATTCAGTGCTATTGGGGATGTGGGGAAAATGCATAAATAAATAATAAATACAGAAAAAAAGGTATAAAATAACAACAAAGTAATTAAATACAAAATTGGAAGTAAAGGCACCAGAAGTTAGCAATTTCAGTAAAGTACTTTTGTAAAAGAAATTCTTAAAATGAGACTTGACAGAATCAAGGCATTTTAATGATATAGTTAGTAAATTACAGACCTGGAGAATAGCCAGTATAAAGGCATTTAATAAAACATGATACAAAATAAAGTGACAAAGAACATTTCTCTATAATATAGGGCAAATTTGGGGGCGGCTAAGGTGCACAGTGGATAGAGCACCAGCCCTGGAGCCAGGAATATCTGAGTTCAAATCTGGCCTCAGACATTAATAATTACCTGTGTGACCTTGGGCAAGCCAATTAACCCCATTGCCTTGCAAAAACCTAAAAAAAAATAGGGGCAAATTTTCAAGTTTTCCATGCCACCAGTGGAGGAATACACATAATAGGGGGAAAAATGATGAGGAAATCTGAATACATATTGTTATATGTACAGTTGAATTCTTACCTCTAATACTACATTTTAGCAATATCATTCTAAAAATATGGTTCCACTTCTCTCTCTGCTTTCCTGTGCTATTCCTCTCTCTCTCCTAGGTATTGCATTATCTCAGCAAACCTCATAGAACCTAAGCTTTTCTCTGACTTCCAGAATTCAACTTAGATATCTTTTGGCTTTCTAATATCTTATTTTAAGAGTGATTATAAAACTTCTTCTGGACAAGGATAGAATGAACATTTAGTCCAGACTGAAGACTATGAGACACCATATGAATCTAAGGACATTAAATGTCCAACCAGGCTGTAATTAAATTATTTTTTTTAACCTATCCTTGTGCCTGGTGATGTTTTGAAGTGCATGGAAAGATAAATTTACTGAATTTCTAATTTCATCACAATGAGATTTTTGATCTCTATTAAATATTTCATCAGTTCTTCTATCTATTTGTTAATGCTTCACACAAACAAATTAGATACATTTTTGTGAAGCTAACGCTAAAACACTGCCCACTGCATTTATCAACAAAGGAAGGTGCTAAATTTCAGGTTTTTAAAGCTCCAATAAGGTCCTTCTCTGACTGCTCTTATAGTGCTCCTCTGCTATCTCCAAAACTGTGGTCTGAACAAAATTTAAAGAGAAGAACAAAATAACCTTAAGGAGGATATTGCTTTGAAAACATAATGCCTCTCCTAACAATTGAGCAGTTTTTAGTCATACAAAAGCATTTTCCCCTTGTCTTCATGCTTATTCACTTTCATTCTTCCTCCTTTCACATTTTAGAAAGTACTTACAATTCATTGTGTTGAATAGTTAATCAATTTGTGGTGTATATTTATATGGGGCAATATCTATTTACAATTTGCCTTGGTTATTGTATGTACTTAGTGAAGAGAATGCTGGAGATAGACTTTAAGGCATGACCTTATTATGTTAAGAAGTAGCTAAAGTAAAATAGTCACCTAGAGAGGATTTAATAATTTTTCAAAGTCAAGTGTCTCTAGGCCTTGAATTTCATCTGTGGGTTGCTGCCAGTTGTAAAAATCTCATTTGTATTGAAGTATTTATATTCCTGCCCAGGAATAGTCTAGTATTACATTTGTGTGTGATTTTTATAGAGATAAAACATTGATATCACTTGTTGCATAAACTATCTTGCTTTTTTCCTTTTTTTGCAATGATGGATTTCTAATTTCCCAAAATACATTGAAAGATCATTTTCCTGAACCACTATTTATGTAAATTTAACATTTTGTGAAGAATCTCCTGACATTTAGTAATGTACACACACTTTTCTAATATTCCTTTAAATTTTAATGAATTCTCTGAAGTCATTGAAGATCATATTGCTTCCACAGTTCCTATATTAAATAAATCAGTCAGGTAGCTTATGACACAGGACTAATTAAGTGATATGATTATTGTTCCAAATGTCATTTTATAACATCAAAACTCACTTTAATGAGGATTGATAAGAACAAAAACCCTGTAGAAGTGCTATTTTATAAAATTTTATGAATTTATTTAATGAATATAATTTATAATTGCAAAATATTAATAATATGTAGAATTCATTTAGCACTTTTATGCTTTCTAAACTCTTGACAAATAACTCATTTTATCTTCACAATAAAAGGATGATATATATATATATATATACTAAAATAATATTCCCATTTGATAATTATTAATTTTGCATGATGAAATTAATAAGAGAGAGGTTAGGAATACAGAGAACTGAGAATCATCTTCACAGAGATGGTAATAAAATCCAGGAAAGTTAATGAGTTCACCAAGTAAAATACAATAAAGAAAGAAACAAAAAGGGCTGAGGGAACATTGGTTTGGCATCTACCATTAAGAGTAAGTGATCTGGATAAAAATTCAGAAAAGAACATTAAGGAGCAGTCAGAGAAATAGAATAAAAACAAGATATCAGAATGTCTGAAAAATCAAAAAAAAGAGAGAATCAAAGAGAACAGTGTAATCAAGAGTATTAAAGGCTAGAGTAACTTTAAAAAGAATAAGGATTGAAAAAAAAGATAATTGCATTTGGTCAGATATCTTCAGTAACTTTGGAGAGAATAGTTTCCATTAAATGATTAATTTGGAACCCAGAATATAAAAAGTTAAGAGAATGAAAGGAAAAGAAAAGGAAATATCAATTGTGCATAGATTTTGTAAGAAATTTAAGAATGGAAATGAGGAGATGTGTGAGATAATCATAGAAATAAAAGAAATGAATATTTTTTGAGACATGAAAATTTTATTTTTTAGGTTTTTGCAAGGCAAAGGGGTTGGGTGACTTGTCAGTTAGGTAATTATTAAGTGTCTGAGGCTGGATTTGAACAAACGTCTTACTGACTCCAGGGCAGATGCTCCATCCACTGCGCCACCTAGCCACCCTGAGATATGAGCATTTTTGTAGATAGCTGGTAAGCAACTAATAGCTGTCTAATAGATGCTGTCCTTCAAGATTGGAGGACCAAAATGACATCACAAAGCTAGAGTCAAGATGCAATGTGTCCAAATATAGCTAGTAATACCAATACAAGTTTGAAAGACTAGTACAGTTCAGTCACAAATATTTCATATGCACATTTGGGGTTGAGATATTTCTAAATTTCTACATCTTGTGTTTCTTTTGAACTACCATAACTGGGTTCTGCTTAAAGAGCACTGCATTGTTTTTGATGCAGGCTTGACTTCCTGGATGGTTCTAAAATCTCCTATGTCTCATAATCAGTTCAAAATTCATCTGTCTCATAAACAATTCCAGAATTCTGCTGAGAGATATTGAAAGTGTTCATCTTTTCTTCTGACTTTTATGTGAGAGGTTGTCTTGTGTAAATTCCCTATAAAATATTCTTTTAAGTAAACTTTGGCATTTTAATAATGTGGCCAAGCCATCTGTGCTCTATGAAGAAGAGTTTGAATGTTTTGCAGTTCAGCTTGAAAAAGGACATTTGTGTCTATTACATTATTTTGGCAAGTGATCTTCAGAGACCTTCTAAGAAAATTTAAATGGAAATGACTTTGTTACTTGCATGAGGCTGGTATACTTTCAGGTTTCACAGGTACATGACATTAAGGACAGCACAGTGGCTCTGTAAACCTATATTTGGTTGCAGCCTAATATCTCTCTAAATGAACAAGTGATCACGTTCTTTCCCATCTTTTCCCTAAAGCTTTTCCGCTGCACCATCTCCTCCCAATTTTTAGTCTTTAAGTTCACTTACTTTGGTGTTATACTTTCCAGGGGTGTAGATAGAGATGATGAAGTTGTCATATGCGTTGACAGCATAACTTCTGTCTTTGGGATATTTCAAAGGAAAGAATAAGAGAAGGGGTAAAAGTGGCGCACAGACGATTCTCATTTTTTTTCTTTCTTTTGTTGAAATTTATTTTCATCCTTTTTTTAATAAAAGAAGATTTTATTTATTTTGAGTGTTGCAATGTTTCCCCAACTCTTGCTTCCCTCCCCCCACCCTTCACAAAAGGCAGTCTATTAATCTTTACATTGTATCCATGGTATACATTGATCTAAGTTGAATGTGATGACAGAAAAAACATATCCTTAAGGAAGAAACATAAATTATAAGAGATAGCAAAATTACATAATAAAATAACTTTTTTTTTAAATTAAAGGTAATAGTCTTTGGTCTTTGTTCAAACTCCACAATTCTTTCTCCGGTATGGATGGTATTCTCCATCACAGATAGCCCAGAATTTTACCTGATTGTTGCACTGATGGAAAGGGCAAGTCCATTGAGGTTGATCATCACCCCTCCATGTTGCTATTAGGGTGTATAATATTCTTATGCTTCTGCTCATCTCGCTCAGCATCAGTTCATGCAAATCCCTCCAGGCTTCCCTGAATTCCCATCCCTCCTGGTTTCTAATAGAACAATAGTGTTCCATGACATACATATACCACAGTTTGTTAAGCCATTCCCCAATTGAAGGATATTCACTTAATTTCCAATTCTTTGCCACCACAAACAGGGCTGCTATGAATATTTTTGTTCAATTGATGTTTTTATTGCTTTTCATAATCTCTTCAGGGTATAGACCCAGGAATGATATTACTGGATCAAAGGGTATGCACATTTTTGTTACCCTTTGGGCATAATTCCAAACTTCTCTCCAGAAAGGTTGAATGAGTTCACAGCTCCACCAATAATGTAATAATATCCCAGATTTCCCACATCCATTCCAGAAATTGATCATTGACCTTTCTAGTCATATTGGCCAGTCTGAGAGGTGTGAGGTGGTATCTCAGAGATGCTTTAATTTCCATTTCCTTTATAAGTAATGATTTAGAGCAATTTTTCATATAACTATAGATCACTTTGATTTCCTCATCTATAAATTGGCTTTGCATATCCTTTGACCATTTGTGAACTGGGGAATGGCTTTTTTTGGAAAATTTGACTCAGTTCTCTGTATAGTTTAGAAATGAGTCATTTATGAGACATACTAGTTCTAAAACTTGTTTCCCCATTTTCTACATTTTTTTGATCTCAGTGATTTTGGCTGTGCAAAAGCTTTTTAGTTTAATATAATTGAAACTATCTAGTTTGCTTTTAATGACATTCTCCATCTATTCCGTGATCATAAACTGCTTCCCTTTCCATAGACCTGATGGGTAAACTATTTCTTAATCTTCTAGTTTGCTCATAATATGGTTTTTATGTCTAAATCCTATATCCATTTTGATCTTATCTTGCTTATTATATAATTTTAGATCTGATAGGGCTAAGCCACTTTCTTTTGCACTTTTTTTCATTGAATCCCTGGAAATTCTTGACTTTTCATTTATCCATATGAATTTACTTGCAATTTTTTCTAACTCACTAAAGTAATTTTTTGGAATTTTGATTCATAGGGCACTAAACAGATAGTTTAATTTTTGTAATATTGTAATTTTTATTATATTAGCTTGACCTATCCTTGAGCAGTTGATATTTGACCAGTTATTTCAATATGATTTGATTTTGTGAGAAGTGTTTTGTAATTGTTTTTGAAAAGTTTCTGAGTCTGCCTTGAGAAGTAGACTTCTACATATTTTATATTGTCTGAGGTTACTTCAAATTGTATTTCTCTTTCCAGCTCTTTCTGCTATATCTTGCTAGTCATATATAGAAATGTTGAGGATTTATGAAGGTTCATTTTATATCCTGCAACTTTGCTAAAGTTGCTAATTATTTCTAGTAGTTTTTAAGATCAATTTTTGAGATTCTCTTAGGTATACCATCATGTCATCTGTAAAGAGTGAGAGTTTTCTCTCTTCCTTCCCAATTCTAATTCCTTCAATTTCTTTAACATCTCTTATTGCTGAAGCTAACATTTCTAATACAATATTGAATAGTATTGGTGATAATGGACATCCTTGTTTCACCCCAGATCTTATTGGAATGCCTCTAGCCTCTCCCCATTGCATATAATGCTTGTTGATGGTTTCAGATAGATAATATTTATTATTCTAAGGAACAATCCATTCATTCCTAAGCTCTCTAGTGGTTTTAGTAGGAATGGGTGCTACATTTCATCAAAAGCTTTTTCAGCATCTATTGATATAATCATATGATTTCTGATAGCTTTGTTATTGATATAATTAATTATACTAACAGTTTTCCTAATATTAAACCAACCTTGCAATTCCTGGGACAAATCCTACTTGGTCATAATGTCTCCTCCTCGTTTATAACCTGTAATCATTTTGCTAAAATTTTATTTAAGATTTTTGGATATATATTCACCAGGGAGATAGGTCTATAATTTTCTTTCTATGTTTTAACTCTTCCTGGTTTAGGTATCAGCACTATATTGGTGTCAGAGAAAGAGTTGGGCAGAGTTCTGCCTTAACCTATTTTTTCAAAGAGTATATATAGAATTGGAACCAACTGTTCCTTAAGTGTTTGATAGAATTCACTGGTGAATCCATCTGTCCCTGAATTTCTTTTTCTGAGATAGGGTTATTTAACTATTTACATTCCTCTTAATTTAGCCTGGGTGACTTATATATTTAAATATTCATCTTTTTCTCTTAGATTATCAAGTTTATTGGCATGGAGATGGGCAAAATAATTCTGAATTATTACTTTAATTTCCTCCTCATTGGTGATGAATTCACCTTTTTCATTTATGATACTAGCAATGTTGTTTTATTCTTTCTCTATTTAATCAAATTGACCAGGGCTTTAACAATTTTATTGGCTTATTCATAAAAACAACTCTTGGTTTTATTTACTAGTTCAATAATTTTCTTGCTTTTGATTTTATTAATTTATCCTTTACTTTTTAGAATTTCTAATTTGGTATTTAATTGAGGCTTTTTCATTTGTTCTTTCTCAAATTTTTTAGTTGCATATTTAGTTCATTGATTTCCTCTTTCTCTAATTAATTCATGTAAGCATTTAAAGAGATAATATATCCCCTGACAGCCCCCTTAAGTGAATCCCATAAGTTTTGCCATGTTGTTTCATTTTTGTAATTATCTAGAATGAAATAATTAATTCTTTCTATAATTTATTGCTTGATCCACTCATTCTTTCAAATAAGGTTATTTCGTTTTCAATTAGTTTTGGGTCTATATCTCCCTAGCCCAATATTGCATATGATTTTTATTGAATTATGATCTGAGAAAGATGTATTCACTATTTCTGCCTTTTTCAACTGGCCATTTGGTTTTTATGCCCTAATACATGATCAATTTTTGTGTAAGTGCCATGTGCTGCAGCAAAAAAAAAATATATTCCTTTCTATCCCTGTTCCATTTCCTCCATAAGTCTGTCATATCTAAGTTTTCTAAAAATCTACTTACCTCTTTAACTTTCTTCTTATTTATTTTATAATTAGATTCATCTAAATCTCAGAGCAGGGGCTGAGGTCTCCCACTATTAGAGTTTTGCTGTCTACATCTTCCTGTTACTCCTTCAACATCTCCTCTAAGAATTTGGATGCTATACCATTGGGTGTATGCATATTTAGCATTGAAATTTCTTTATTGTCTATGGTACCTTTTAGAAGGATATAGTTTCCTTCCTTATCTCTTTAAACAATATCTCTTTTTGCAGCTGCTTTCTGAGATGAAGATTGCTACCCCTGCTTTTTTTCACTTCAGAGGAAGCAAAATACATTTTGTTCCAATCTTTTACCTTTACTTTATATATATCACTCCTTTTCAAATGTGTTTCTTGTTAGCAACCATACTGTAGGATTCTGGGTTTTTATCCACTCTACTATTGCTTTACATTTGGAGGGTGAGTACATCTTATTCACATTAAAAGATATAATTACTAACTCTTTATTGCCCTCCATGCTATCATCCCTGTGTTTGTATTTTTCCCCTTTTCATTTTATCCATATTCCCCACTATTTTGTTTCTGAATACTACCATCTTCAGTGTTTTTGCCTTCCTATATTCAACCCTCTTCCCCCTTTTTCGCCTTTCCTTTTGCCCCTTCTACCTTCCCTTCCTTGCCTTAGTTCCCCCTTTTCCTTGCCCCTCCCCTTTCCCCCTTTCAGTACTTGAAAGGTAAGATAAGTTTCTTAACTTAACTGAGTGTATGCATGTCAATTTTAAGCCAAATCTGATGAGAGTAAGATTCAGGTGGTTTTCAACTCCTCCCTTCTTTCCCCTCTATTGCAATAAGTCCAATGTAATGTAATGTAATGTAATGTAATGTAATGTAATGTAATGTAATGTAATGTAATGTAATGTGATGTGATGTGATGTGATGTGATGTGATGTGATGTAATGAGATTTACCTCATTCAGTCCCCTCCATCCTCCCATCTCTTTACTGTCCCCATTTTTCAAGGAGGTATTGTTTTTAAATCATTCTATCTGAGTCACAGAAAATCATGAATGTCCTTCACTTCTGGCTAAGTATATTCTCGCTGTAAGGGTTAAAATTCTCCAGAGTTATTTGAGTATTTCTTCCAGGTAGGGATATAGCTAGTCTCATCTTTTTGGATAGCAGTTTCATGGATAAATTATGTGTCCATCACTTCTGGCTAATTAAATTCTCTCTAATAGAGTTACAATTGTCAAGGTTATGAGAGTCTTGCTCACAGCTGGTGATATAGCCAGTTTCATCTTATTGGAGAGCAGTTTTTTCTTTACCTTTTTTTAACCTTTGCATGTGTCTCTTGAACCTCCTTTTTGATATGCAAATTTTCTATTTAGCTCTGATCTTTTTATGAGGAAATGTTGGAAGTCTCCCATTCCATTAATTGTCCCTCTTTTCCCCTGTAAGAGAAGCCTCAGCTTTGATGGACAGTGGATTTTTGGCTGCCTTCCAAGTTCCCATGCTCTTTAAAATATCTCATTCCAGGCCCTTCAATCCCATAATGTTTATGTAGCCAGGTACTGCAAAATCCTTACTGTGGCTCCTTTGTATTTAAATTGTTTGTTTCCAGCTGCTTGAAAGATTTTCTTTTTTATCTGATTGTTCTGGAATTTGGCCACAACATTCCTTGGTGTTTTCATTTTAGGACCTCCTTCCAGAGGGGATTGATTTATTATTTCAATAGTTATTTTCCCCTCTGGTTCCATGATATAAGGGCTGTTTTCCATCACTAAATCCTGTAATATTAAGTCCAGGCTTTTTTTTTTATTTTCTCTTCAATATTTTCAGGAAGACTAATAATTCTTAGGTTATCTGTCCTTGATCTATTCTCTAGGTTAGTGGTTTTGCTGATGAGGTATTTTACATTTTGTTCAATTTTTTTTTGATCTTTTGATTTTGTTTAACAGAATTTTGTTGTCTCATGAAGTCATTATTTTCCACATATTTCATTCTTTCTTTTTAGAGAATAATTTTCTTCATTTACCTATGCAATTCCGTTTCCAATTGGTCAATTCTATTTTTGAAGGAGTTTTCCATTTGCCCAAATGTAGTTTTGAAAGAATTATTTTTTTTGCAATTGCTCAATTAAGGATTTGAGATAATTATTTTCTTTTTGAATTTACCCAGTTGAGGATCTGAGAGAATTATTCTCATTTTTTATCTGTCTAATAATATTTTCCAAGGATGTATTTTCTTGTTGCAAGGTATTAATTTTCTCTTGAAAGGTATTAATTTTTTCTTGAGTTTCTTTTCCCAATTTTTCCAATTGATTTTAAATCCTTTATGATTTCTTCAAGGAAGTCTTTTTGGACTGGGGACCAATTCATATTCTCATAAGTTCTAGATCTCTCTGGTGTAGGATTTGTTCATTCTAAATATTTCTCAATGGGCCCCCCTTTCTTCTGGCCTTTCTTCATTTTCCTAGGATCTTATGTTGGAGGAGAGGCTACTTTTGAAAACCCCCAGCGGTTTTGTTCCCTTGTAATAGTAACTCCAAGGGTCAGCCAGTAGAGGATGCACTGGTTGCTTTCTCTGGAGTCTTAGAGGCCCTTAGCAACAGGGTCTGAATTGTCCTTGAACAATGGGGTAGGGCCCTGAGCCAGGTAGTTAATCTCATTTTTCAGCTAAGGGAGCTCTGCTGCCTACATGTCAGCCTGAGGAGGTGGGGGGATCAGTTACTGTTTGTTTTAGGATTTCTGACAAGAGGGTTCCACTATAAGTATGGAGCTCAGGCCCTAGCCCTAAGCTGTGCTCTGCAACTCTCTGCTATAAGTGGCCCTCCAGCCAGGCTGGGACTCCCTGGACCTCCCCTCCCCCAGGCAAAGATTCCATGGCTAATGTTGGTCCTCAGACCCATCACTCACCAAAACCTCTGTAGCTAAGCTAATACCTTCACTCCACCCCTTCCAGCTCTCTCTCTCTCTCTCTCTCTCTCTCTCTCTCCACTCCTGCTTTACCCACAGTCTCTTGAGACAGACCTTGAGGTAGATATTCTTTTCCTACCTTCTTTTTCTGTGTTATGTCAATTGAATTTCTGTTAAGAGGTTTCTTTCTTGTTTTTTGTTTGAGGGGAAACCCTCAAAGAAGACTTTCACACAGTGCCTGTCTTTTCCCTGTCATCTTCACCGAAGTCCATTTTCATCCATTTGTACATATGTATATTTCCTAGTTTCAAAGTTTCCCTCCACCCTCCCTTCCCACCCCCCTCCCCTCATTTCGGAATGGTCAGGTTAGCATTTTGCATACATATTTTGTTAAACATATTTACAAATTAGTAATTTTTGCTATGAGGAATTAGGATTAAGGGAAAGTGATACATAAGAGATAATTTTTACAAAATGTTCATCAGATTCAGTAGGGGAGGGTTTTTTTCTTTTTCTTTTGTTTTGGTCTGTTTTTCTTTCTCTGGTTGAGGCTAATGTAGTCCCATAATCCTTCAGATATGGTTGTCCTAGCTCTCTGGATTGCCAAGAGGGGTTGCTTCCATCAACGTTGTTCATCTCATAATGTTGATGTGTAAATTGAACAATAATATTACTTATTATTTTTATAACTTAACTTGTTTAACCATTTCCCAATTAATAGATATCCATTCAATTTCCAATTCTTTACCACTACAAAAAAAGATTGTTATAAATATTTTGGAATATGTATTACATTTTCAAATTTTTTACAGCTTATTCAGGATATAGTCCTAGTATTGGAATTGCTGGGTCCAAGGGTATGAACAATTTTACTAATCTTTGGGCATAGTTCCATATTGCTCTGCAGAAAGGTTTGATCCATATACAATTCCTCCAGCAATGTATCAATGTCCCAATCCTCCTACATCCTCTGCTATATTGATCATCTTCCCTTTTTTTTTCATTTGGACTAATCTAATAGGTGTGAAATAATACCTAATTATTTATTTAATTTGCATTTCTCTAATCAATAATGACTTGGAGTATTTTTTCATAGGCTTATTTATAGCTTTAATTTCTTCATTTGAAAATTATCTGTTCATAACCTTTGACCATTTATCAGTTGGGGAATGAATTGTGAGCATGTAAATTTTATGAGATTCTCCATATATTTTAGAAATGAGACCTTTATCAGAACTCCTGGGTGTTTCCCAACTTTCCACTTTTCTTATAATTTTGGCAGCATTGATTTTATTAGTGTAAAAAGTTTTTAATGTAATATAGTCAAAATTATTCATTTTGCAATTTATAATGTGCTCTTATTCTTGTTTTGTCATAAATGTATCCCTTTTCCATAGATCTGATAGCTAGGGCATTTCTTGGTCTATTAATTTATCTATGGTATCCTTCTTTATATATAAATTCTGTACCCATTTTTTACCTTATTTTGGCATAGGGTGTAATGTGGTTATATGTCAAGTTTTGCCATACTATTTTCCACTTTTCCCAACAATTTTTGCCAAGTAGTGAGTTCTTATCCCAGAGGCAGAGGGTTTGTCAAATAGTAGATTGATGTAGTTGTTTACTAGATTTTCTTTTAAACTATAGTAATCATCTGATGCAAGACTCTATTTCTTAATTGGTACCAGGTAGTTAATAACTTCCTCTTTATAGTTTTGGATCTGGTAGAGCTAAATTCACCTTCCTTTACATTTTATTCCATCAATTCCCTTGCTATTCTTGCAATTTTGTTGATCCAGATTTATTTTGTTACTAGTTGTTTTCTAGCTTAGTAAAGTATTTATTTGGTAGTTAGATGGGTATGGTACTGAATAAGTAATTTAATTTGGGCTAGATTATCAGTTTGATTATATGAGCTTGACCTAACCAGGAGCATTTGACATTTTTCCAATTATTCAGAACTGACTTTATTTGGGTGCGGACTTGATTTGTGTTCATACAGTTTCTAGGTTTGTCTTGGGAGGTGGATTTCCAAGTATTTAATATAGGCTATAGTTATTTTAAAAACAAATTTCTTTTTTCTGTCACTTTCTCTTGGGCATTGTTGTTCACATATAGAAATACTGATAATTTCTGTGGGTTTATTGTATATACTGATACTTTACTAAATTTGTTAATTGTTTCAAGGAGTTTTTCATATAATTTTCTTGGGTTCTCTAGAAATACCATTATATCATCTAAAAAGAGTGAAAGTTTTGCTTCCTCATTGTCTATTCTGATTCCTTCAATTTCTTTTTCTTCTCTTATTGCTACTGCTAGCATTTCTAATACTTTATTGAATAGTAATGGTGATAGTAGGCATCCTTGTTTCACCCCTGAATTTAGTAGAAATGCTCCAAATTTATTCCCATAAAATATAATATTTGTTGATGGTTTTAGATACTATTTATTATTATTACCTTTTTAAGGTTTTTTTTGCAAGGCAAATGGGGTTGAGTGGCTTGCCCAATGCCACAGAGCTAGGTAATTATTAAGTGTCTGAGACCGGATTTGAACCCAGGTACTCCTGACTCCAAGGCCGGTGCTTTATCCACTATGCCACCTAGCTGCCCCATTACGCCACCTAGCCGCCCCTACTATTTATTATTTTAAAGAAAACTCCAGAAAGAAAACTTTCTAGTATTTTTAATATGAATGATATATTTTATCAAAGGCTTTTTCAGCATTTTGAGGTAATCATATGGTTAATGTTGGTTTTATTATTGATATGTTGAGTATTTTCCTAAGTCTGAAACAACCCTCCCTGCCTGGCATAAATCCAGCTAGATCATGGTATATTATCCTGGTTATAACTTGCTGTAATATTATTGCTAAAATATTATTTCAGATTTTTGCATCAATATTCATTAGGGAGATTGCTCTATTCTTTGTGTGTTTTGGTTCTTGCTGTTTAAGTATCAGCACTATGTTGGTGTCATTAAAGGAGTTTGGTAGGACTTCTTCCTCCTATTTTTTAAAATAGTTTATGTAGAATAGGAATTAATTATTCCTTAAATATTTGGTAGAATTCACTTGTAAATCCATCTGAACCCAGAGACTTTTTCTTAGGCAGTTTATTGATGGCTTATTCAATTAGTTTTTTTGAAATGGGGTTATTAAAGTAATTTATTTCCTCTTCTGTTAATCTAGGTAGTTTGTAATATTGTAAATATTCATGCATTTCACTCAAGTTGTCCAATTCATTGGCATACACTTTGGCTCCTATTTATCTTTTTAATTTCCTCCTCATTGGTGGTTAGTTCACCCTTTTCATTTTTGATACTGCTTATTTACTTATCTTCTCTCTTTTTTTAAATCACTTTAACAAGTGTTTGTCTATTTTATTGGCTTTTTCATAAAACCAAATCTTAGATTGATTTATGAGATCAATATGGTTTTTACTTTATATTTTATAATCCCTCCTTTTTATTTCAAAATCTCTAGTTTGTATTAATTGGGGATGTTTAAGTTGTGCTTTTACTATTTTAGTTTAATACCCAATTCATTGATCTCCTCTTTCTCTATTTAATTCATATAGGTGCTTAGGGATTTAACGTTCCTCCTCAAAACTGCCTTGTCTGTATTCAATAAATTTTGGTATGATGTGTCATTATTATCATTTTCTTTCATATAATTATGGATTATTTTTACTATTTGCTATTTGATCCACCCATTATTAAAAGACAGTTATTTAATTTCCAATTAGTTCTTGGTTTATCTTTCCCTGACCCTTTATTACATGTAATTTTTATTGTATCATGACATCAGAAATATGTTTTTATTATTTCTGCCTTTCTGCATTTGATTTCAAGTTTTTTTGTGCCCTAGTACAGGGCCAATTTTGGTGAACGTGCCACATACTGCCGAGAAAAAGGTATATTCTTTTCTGTCCCCATTATGTTTTCTCCAGCTGTATATTATATCTAAGTTTTCTAAGATTTCATTCACCTTCTTAACTTCCTTCTTGCTTATTTTGTTGTTAGATTTGTCTAGTTCTGAGAGAGGGAGATTGAGGTCTCCCATTATTAAAGTTTTGGTGTCTATCTCTCCTTGTAATTCACTCAATTTTTCCTATAGGTATCTGTCCCCCTAGGTGCATACATGTTTAGTAATGATATAGCTTCATTTCCAATGGTGCCTTTTAAGAAGATACAGTTTCTTTCCTTATCCTTTTAATGAGATTGGATTTTGCTTTTACTTTCCCTGAGATAAGAATCACTACCCCAGATTTTTTCAGCTGAGGCATAATACATTTTGCTCTAAGCTTTTACCTTTATCTTGTGTGTATCTCTCTGCTTCAAATGTAGTTTTGTAAACAACATATTGTACAGTTCTGGTTTTTAATCCATCTGCTATCTGCTACCATTTCACCATTCACATTTACAGTTAAGAATACTAATTCTGTATGTCCCTCCATGCTATCTTTCTTCATTTATATTTATCTCTTTCTTTTTCTCTTATTCGTCCTCACCAAAATTTTTCCTATCTTTCCCCTTTGATTTATTTTTTAAAAATTTAAATTTCAGTTTATTTTCACTTATACCTTCCTTTCCCTTTTATCAGTCTCTTCTTCCCTTATCTTCCCCTTTCACAGCCCCCCCCCCCCTTTTCCTGTAGATTGTTAGATTTTTAACACCAAGTGGGAATGTATCTTATTTCCTCACTGGGCTAAATTTATTGACTTGAATTTACACAGCTTTCATATTCTCCCTTTCTTCCCTCTAAAATGATAAATCCGTGCCTCTTCCCTTAGTGTTCTAATATGCTTCATAAACTCCTATTGTTATCAGGATATCATCTCAGATTGCTTACCTCATAAGCAGTATAGACTTAAATTAAATAACATTATAATATAATCATTTTTTTACCTTTCCCCCTTTCCAAGTATCTTTCAAGTACATACAATCCTCTTCATGAGCCAAAATTTCATCCAAAGCCATATCATTTATTGAACTATTTTTGCTCCTTCCCCCAGGCCTATTTTATTTCGTACTTTACCCCCACTCACCCACCCAGTTTACTTAACACTTTGTTAAGAGAACCAAAGCCCTTTTTCTCTACCACTTTACCCCCTCCCCCAGGGTACTTAACCCCTCATTATTTGAACCATCCTGATCTAATTAACTGAAAGTATCTTAAAGATCTCTAAATACTGGCAGGCTATGGAGGTCTCACTGAGAAGGTTAGAAATGATTGTAAAGTAATAGACACTGTCTCAGGTCCTTGCAGTTTGTGATGCCCTCATTAGACAAGGTGCTCAACACCTTGTGATTAAAGACAGTGAAATTATAATGAGATATTTAAGTTAAAATTGATACTCCTGCTTTATTCAGGGGTTTTTATCTCAAACATACCAATGTGATCTTGGACCTCTTCAATTGAGGGAAAAGACCAAATTAAACTTATATCCCTTAGGTTCATCCTCTTCATTATATTCTGCCCTCTCATTGTCCTTAGAGAAGTAAAGTTCTAATGAATTAAAATTGTTATATCTTCCCTTTTAGGAACCAATATTTGTTTAAAACAGTTTTGTTTTTTCAGTATCCTTTTTCATTTAACCTTTTATATGTAACTCTTCAGTTGGCAATTGAATTCTCTGTTCAGTCCTGGTCTTTACGTCAAGAAATTCTTGAAGTCCTGTATTTCATTGAACATCCATCTTTTCCCCTGAAAATATATGCTGAATTATGCAGGGCAAAAGCTTCTGGATTGTAATCCCAGGCCCTTAGCTCTTCAAAATATGTTTTTAAAGTTCTCCTGATCCTTCAGTATTGAGGCTGATAGGTCCAATGTTAGTCTATGTTCACTTTGTATTTTAATTGTTTTCTTTTTGGTGTTTCCAATATTCTCTCTCTTTTTTTTTGAGGGTTCTGAAATGTGGCTATTACAGCCCTTGGAGTTTTTATCTTGGGGTCTCTTTCTGGAAGGATTTTATGGATTCTTTCAATTGGTTTATTGTTATCTTGTTCTAGTAGATTCAGGCAGTTTTCCCTTATAATTTCCTGCATGATGTTTTCCAGATTTTTCTGTTGGTCCAGGATTTCTAATAGTCCAATGATTCATAAATTGTCTTTTCTAGATCTGTTTTCCAGGTCATTTATTTTCCCTAAAAGTTACTTTACACTTTCTTCATTTTTTCAGCCTTTTTATTTTGTTTGATGGAATCTTGTAGTCTTGTAGATTCATTGGTTTCTATCTGTTCAATTCTAGTTTTTTGGATTTTATTTTCTTCAATTACCTTTTTTTGCTTCCTTTTTAAAAGTTATTGAATTCTCTGGTCAACTTTTCAAAATTTTCCTGTATAACTTTCATTTCTTTTTTCCATTTTACTTCTTCCTCTCTTCTTTGGTTTTTAAATTCCTTTTTAAGTTCATCAATGACCTTTTGTATTTGCGTCCAATTTATACACTGTTTTGATACTTCTCGTGTGAGTGATATTTCACAGCTTTCTTCGTCAGACAAGGCATTGCTGTCATCTTTATCTGTGAAGTATTTTTGTATAGTGAGTGCCCTTTTAGCTATTTTGTTCATCTTTGTTGCTGTAGCTTTTTCTCCTGGTGTATATGGAGTATAGATCCATTTTTCTTATTTTGCTGGGGCTGCAGGGAGTCTGATCCCTGGTTATTGTTGGCCAACATGTTGCCTATGAAGTCCAGCCTCGCCTTTCTGAGGTTTTTTGTTACCCCCACCTTTATGTCCAGGTTCTGACTTGACAGAGGACTGTTTCTGAGCCAGTCCAGTCTTCTACCCCAGTGTTTCTGGGTTCAGACATTGTTTGGGGTGGGGATCCTCCCTGCTGGATTGCTATCTAGCTGCCAGGACTCCTTTTATTATTAAACTGTTGGGACCTGGATTGCACTATGGCTAAAAACTTCTTGCTGATTTCCTCTTCTCTCCCACCTCCAGGACTTTTCTTCCCCTTTTCCACCCAAAGAGACAAACCTTCACTGAAGATCTTCCACGATGTCTGTAGTTGAAAACTTCTTTGAATCTTCTCTTTTTCTTGGTGGGATCTGTAGAGCGAGTGTCAGACTACAGGCTTCATGTATCTTTTGTAAGGAAAGTCTCTTGGAGCTTGTTAGCTTCATGCTACCATCTTGAATCCACTCTGGAAGTCCTTGATTCTCATTCAATGGCCTTAATTTTTTCAATAAAATATGAGACAATTTTACAATTAAGATCCTGGGGGATAGGGAACCATGGGAAGTTAGAGCAGGAATTAAAAAGGTTTAGAAAATTAAGGGACAGTAATAAAAATATTGAAAGCTAGAATAACCACAAATGATAATGTGAAAAAAATAATTTCAAAATTTATTATTGTGGAAGTAGAATAGTAGCAGATGATGATAAGATTAAGTGGGTGAACAACTCTGTGTAACATAACTTAATGGGAAATAATAGAGGAAAAACATGAGAAAATCATAATTGTGCATGTAAAGAACAGGAACTAATCCAGATACAATTAGAAAGCTGAAGTCATCATTATTGTTTATATGAAACACAGTTGAAACATAGTCACAGAGAATTAAAAGTCACGATTTGAAGTAAATTTTATGCTTAAAATATACATATATATGAATATTTATGAATGTATATGTTTATGTTTATGTACATATTTAAACAGGTGACAATCACAATAATAAAGAAAAAAATAGGAGAAAAATAGGTCCAGTTAAAACCAGGTTAGCAGGAAAAATAAATTATGTTTAAAGATGTATTGGAGAATGAAACTACACAAACTACACACATATATGTATCTATACATGTATGTATATTTATACATTACATTTATGCATATATAATATGCATATATTTATATATTGCTCTATATACATTTATGTGCCTATTATACATTCATACACACACATATATGTGTATATATGTATATATGTATATATATATATATATATATATATATATATATATATATATGGATAATTATATAGGACCTGAGTACTTTAAGGAAAGGATAATTGATATACAGAGAGAAATAGAGATGACAACAAAAATTTTGGAAGAATTCATCATGTCCCTCTCAAACCTAGACAAATTTCATTTGATACACAAGTAGTACAATAGAAATCTGTAATTATGAGAAATTGAGACAACAAAGTTCCAAACATATCAATTTACTGGCTAAATGAGAAATTGCAATTAAATAGATGGAACTCCTCCAAAATGAAGGATCACCTTGACAGTTCAGGAAGTTTGCTTTTGTAATAATGAGATAACATAATATCTTTGTATTAAGCTATGGTTAGCTATTGCCAGAAAATGGTGGGATTTCTCTATCCCAGAATATCTGAATTTTGCACAATCTTAGAAGTTTTGCACATTCTAAATCAGCACTTTGGAATATACAATCGACCTTATTCTTAAATATTTTATCACACAAAGGCAATGGTAACAGAAAAAATAAAGACTTGTGCATCTAATTATGAAAACACAGAGAAGAGAAAACAGAAAAAAATTTCACAATAATTATTGAATACATCAAATATCTGGATGTTCAGATACCAAAAAAGTATTTATGAATATCATTCTTAGCATGCATTACTGAAATGTTGGAAACAATTTAAAATAATTGGAAGGTGGCGGCTAGGTGCTCAGTGGATAGAGCACTGGCCATGGAGATAGGAGTACCTGAGTTCAAATCCAGTCTGAGGCACTTAATAAATACCTAGCTGTGTGGTCTTGGGCAAGCCACTTAACCCCATTTCATTTGCCTTGCAAAAATCTAAAAAAGAAAAAATAAATAATTAAAAGGAATAATTGGAATTGTCAAAACATGACAATATAAACAAATGATGATATTACATTAATTAAATCTTTATTATCCTATCAAATTAACAATTGTTTACTTTGTAGGACAAGAAAAATTGTTTGGGAAAAACAAAATACCCAAAATTTCAAAATAAAAAAATTAAATGGTAAAAGTGAAACTAGTTTACCAACAACAGATTACAAATGATACCCTAAAGAAGTATCATTTAAACTATTTTGGACTGCCAAAATGAAGGAGAGTTAATCAAAGATGGAGGTAAAATAATCATGAATCATAAGTAATTTAAAACATTATCATGATATTCTGTAAACATAAGAATATGAAATACTAGGTAAAACAAGTACAATATTTGATTTTTAAATTCCTAAAACTTGAAACTTCTGTGAAAAAATGGATTCTGATCTGCAAATTAAAACCTATACCTACAAATGGAAGTTCTTATATAAAAGATGAAAAGGGAAGGAAGTATTTCACAGCTATAAATATGGAGAGAATTATTTTGTCAATGAAGAACAGAGGTATTTATATATATACATATATATATATGTACATACATATATATATATATATATATATATATGTATATGATGAAAAAGAAAGTTTTCAAACACATGCCTTTATAATCTTTTTTTGTAGAGACAAGATGGTGGTGGGAAGTTAACATACTTCCAGAGCTTTTCTCTACCAAAGATAAATGAAGCCTCTATTCTGACATTCACACCACAGATCTCACCAAAAAAAAAGAGAAGATTCAAAGAAGTTTTCAACTGTAAACATTGTGGAGGATCTTCAGTGAAGGTCTGTTTCTTTGGGGCACTAGGAGATGTAAAGTCCAGGAGGCCTGAAAGTAGGAAAGCCAGCAGGAGGCTTTTTACCACATTGCCATCCAGGTCCCAACAGCTTAACAACAGCCATCCTGGCAGCTAGATAGAAAACTAGCAGGGAGGACCCCAACCCCCAACAAAATCTGAACCTTGAGAACACTACCATAAAAAGAAGACTGGGTTGGGAACAAACCACTGCTAATCAGAACTTTGCATAAGCTATTCAAAGGCAAGCTCTGGACTGCATAGGCAACATCTTGGCCAATGACAAGACAGGGATCAAACCCAAGCCCCAGTACAACAGAACAAAACAAAAAACCTTATATCTATACTCCCTATATTCCAGGAGCAAAGCTAAAACAACAAAGGTGAACAAAAAAGCTAAAAGAGGGCTACAAGCTAAATGAATAGAAATGTATAGACAAAGATGATAACAATGCCATATCTGAAGAAGAAAGCAGTGAAAAATCACTCACAGGGGAAGTAGCAAAACATTCTATAAATTGGACTCAAATACAAAAGCTCATTGAAGAGCTTAAAAAAGAATTTAAAAACCAAAGAAGAGAGGAAGAAGAAAAATGGAAAAAAAAGAAATGAAAGTCATGCAAGAAAATTGTGAAAAGTTGAGCAAAAAAATCAACTCTGTTAAAAGTAAAAATAGCCAGGGGGTGGCAAGATGGTACAGTGGATAGAGCATTGGCCATTGAGTCAGGAGTGCCTCAGTTCAAATCCGACCTCAGATGCTTATTAATCACCTAGCTGTGTGGCCTTGGGCAAACCACTTAAACCCATTGCCTTGCAAAAACTAAAAAAAAAAAAAAAAAAAAAAAAAAAAAAAAAAAACTGGAAAGGGAAACTGAAAAGCTAACTGAAGAAAATAAAACCCCTAAAATTAGAATTGAACAAATGGAAACCAATGAATGTACAAGATTACAAGATTCCATCAAACAAAACAAAAAGGTTGAAAAACTTAAAGAAAATATAAAGTACCTTTTAGGGAAAAGGAATAACCTGGAAAATAGATTTAGGAAAGGCAATCTACAAATCATCAGACTGCCAGAAATTCTGGATAAATAGAACAACTTGGTAAATGTAATGCAGGGAATTATAAGGGAAAACTGTCCAAAGGTATTAGAACAAGATAACAATATAACCTTTGAAAGAACCCACAGAACCCCTCCAGAAAAAGACCCCCAGGAGAAAACTATAAGAGCTGTAATAGCCAAATTTCTGAACTCTCAAATTAAAGGAGAGAATATTGTAAGCAGAAAAAAGAAAACAATTCAAATACAAAGGAAACACAATCTGACTCACACAGGACCTATCAACCTCAACACTGAAGGATCAGAAGATTTGGAAGAACATATTTCATAGAGGAAAAGACCTGGGATTACAACCCAGACTACTACCCTGCAAAATTCAGCATATATTGTCAGGGGAGAAGATGGATATTCAACAAATAGAGGACTGCCAGAATTTCTTGACACAAAGAACAGAATGAACAGAGAATTCAATCACACCAAATACACTACTCAAGAGTTGCATAAAAAAAGAGTAAATGTAAAGGGGAAGGAAAAAAAAGCAAAACAAAACAAATGTTGGTAAAGACCATCAAGCTGTATACAGCCCTAACAGGTAAGATATAACACTTCTAATACTTGTCTTAGGATAAATAAAGAGTAGAATATAATTAAAGAGAATTAACTTAAAGGATATGGCTATAATTGGGTCTTATCTCTCCACTGAAGGGATCCAAGATGACATCATTTGTGTTTGGAACAAAAAGCCCTGAAGAAAATCGGGGATGTTAACTTTAAAATTAAGTGTCTCATTATCCTTTGACCCACTTTAATTCTACTGTGCTTAGCACCTTCTAGTAAGGGCATCACAAACTGCAAGCTCCTGAGTCAATGTCTCCAGTAGCTTATAATCATTGGAAAGTTCTCAGGAGTGACCTCCAGAACCTCCCAGTACTTAGAGCCCTTTAAGCATCATTAATTTCAAGGACCTGAGTCAGTGTCTCTATAATTTACAATCATTTGTAAAGTTCTCAGGTGAGACTTCAAATCCTCCCAGTACTTAGAGACCATTAAGATTCTTGCAGTTAATTAGATCAGGGTTTGATTTAACTCCTGCTTTACTCAACAAGGGATTAAATACCTTGGATAAAGGGGGGGGGAGTAGGAGAATGGATAGGCCTTGCTTCACTTAAAACGGTGTTAAATACCCTGGATGGGGGGAGATGGAGGTAAAGTGTGAAAGAAAACAGGCTTTGATTCATTTAACTAGGGGTTAAGTACCATGGGTGGGGTGGGGGGAAGTAAAGTGGGAAAGAATATAGACTTTGCTTCACTTAACAAGGGTTTAAGTACCCTGACCCTTGGTGGGGAAGGGGGGGAGGTTAATATATGTGAGAAAATAGGCTTCAGGAGAAGGGTACAAATAGTTAAAGAAATGATAGGATTTTGGATGATAATTTGACTCATGAGGAGGATTGTGTATACTTGAAAGATGCTTGAAAAGGGAGAAGGGTTAAAATGATTATAATATGATACAATTTGAGTCAATACTGCTTATCTAGCAATCAAGCAAACAGTCTGTAATTATACCTTTATAACAATATGTGCTTATCAAACAATCAAATAATCAAACTGTGACTGATAATACCTGGTTAATAGTATTAGAGCAAGAAAGAAGACTAAGGGAAAAGGCATAGAGATTTATAATTTTAGAGGGAAAGTAGGGAGAATGTAAATGTTGAATAAATTATATTCAATAGATTTAGCCCTGAGAGGGAATAAGATAAATTGCCATTTGGGTTTTTAAAAGCTACCCTATTCTACAGTGAAAGGGGGGGGGGGGCTGGGAATGGGAAAGAAGAAAGGAAGGGACTGATAAAAGGGAAGATGGGGGTATAAGTGAAATTAAATTGAAAGTTAAATTTTTATAATAAAAGTCAAAGGGGAAAGGTAATAAAATTTTGGTGAGGAGGAATAAGAAAAAGAAAGAGAAAAATACAAATGGAGAAAGATAGCATGGAGGAACATAAAGAATTAGTAATCTTAACTGTAAATGTGAATGAGATCAACTGTACCATAAAATGGAAGTGGATAGCAGAATGAATTAAAAACTAGAATCCTACAATTTGTTGGCGTTTTTGGTTGTTGTTGTTTTTAGGTTTTTGCAAGGCAAATGGGGTTAAGTGGCTTGCCCAAGGCCACACAGCTAGATCATTAATAAGTGTCTGAGACTGGATTTGAACCCAGGTACTCCTGAATCCAGGGCCCCTGCTTTTTCCACTGCCACCTAGCTGCCCCTAATTTGTTGTTTACAAGAAACACATTGTAAACAGAGAGATACACTCAGGGTAAAGGTAAAAGGTTGGAGCAAAATATATTATGCCTCAAGTGAAGTAAAAAATTCTAGGTACTGATCCTAATCTCAGATAAAAAAAAAGTAAAAATAAATCTCAATAAAAGGGATAAAGAAGGAAACCGCATCTTCTTGACAGGCACCATTGATAATGAAGATATTTCATTACTAAACATGTATTTATTTAGTGGTATAGCATGAATTCCTAGAGGAAAAGCTGAGTGAATGACAAGCAGACCTTGACAGCAAAACTTTAATAATGGGGGACCTCAAACTCCCTCTCTCAGAACTATATGAATCTAATAACAAAATAAACAAGGAAGTTAAAAAAGGTGAATGAAATCTTAGAAAATTTAGATATGATAGACTTCTTGAGGAAATTAAAGGGGAATAGAAAAGAATATACCTTTTTCTTAGCAGTTCATGGGACCTACGTCAAAATTGACCATATATACCAAAACCTTATAATCAAATGCATTAAGGCAGAAAAAATAAATACACATTTCTTGGACTATCATTCAATAAAAATTACATGTACTAAAGTGTTATGGTAAGATATACCAAGAACTAATTGGAAATTAAATAACTTTATCCTAAATAATAGGTGGATCAAACAGCAAATCTTAAAAAATCAATAATTATATCTAAGAAAATGACAATAATGAGACATCATACCAAAATTTATGGGATGCAGTGAAGGCAGTTTTTAGGGGAAACTTTATATCTCTAAATGCATATTTAAATAAAATAGAGAAAGAGGAGATCAATGATTTGAGTATGCAACTAAAAAAAGCTAAAAAAAAGAACAAATTAAAGATCCCCAATAAATACCAATTTAGAAATTCTGAAATGAAAGGAGAGATATCAATAAAATTGAATACAAAAACATCATTGATCTCATAAATGAAACTAAGAGTTGGTTTTATGAAAAAAATGAAATAGACAAACCTCTTGTTAATCTGTTTAAAAAAAGGAAAGAAGAAAACTAAATTACCAGTATCAAAAATGAAAAGGGTGTACAAACCACCAATGAGGAAGAAATTAAAGAGATATTTCAGAGTTATTTTACCAAACTGTATGCCAATAAATTTGATAAACTGAATGAAATGGATGAATTTTCCAAAAATACAAATTGCCTAGCTTAAGAGAAGAGGAAAAATAAATCACTTAACCCCATTTCAGAAAAATTGAAGAAACTATCAATAAACTCCTAAGAAAAAGTCTCCAATTCCAGATGAATTTACTAGTGAATTTTGACAAATATTTAAGGAACAATTAATTCCTAGTCTACAAAAATTATTTTAAAAATTATAATAGGAAGGGTTTCTACCTTTTTTGTTTGAAATCACCATGTGCTGATACCTAAACCAGGAAAAACCAAGGCAGATAAAGAAAATTATAGACCAATCTTGCTAATGAATATTGACAAAAATATCTTAAAATTTTAGCAATGATATTACAGAAAGTTATTACTAGGATAATATACCATGATCAGTAGAATTTTTATGAGGTAGGCAGGGATGGTTTAATATTAGGAAAACATTCAACATAATTAAACACATCAATGGTTAAACCAACAGAAATCATGTGATTATCTCAACAGATGCTGAAAAAGCCTTTGCTAAAATACAACATCCATTCCTATTCAAAACACTAGAAAGTGTTGGAATAAATGGAGTTTTCCTTAAAATAATAAATTGTATCTGTTGAAAACCATCAACTAATATTATATGTAATGGAAATAAACTCGGAGCATTTCCAATAAAATCAGGGGTGAAACAAGAATGCCCATTTTCACTATTACTATGCAATATAGTATTATAAATGCTAGCAGTATCATTAAGAGAAGAAAAAGAAATTGAAAGAATTAGAATAGGCAATGAAAGAGAAAGCAAAACTTTCACTCTTTGCAGAAAATATAATGGTATTCTTAGAGAAACTGAGAAAATCACAGTAAATGACTATAGCAATCTACTATTTCTCATATCCATAGACAACAGTTTCTGGGATAAGAACTCAGTATTTGACAAAAAAATGGTTGGGAAAACTAGAAGAAGGCATAAATGATGAGACTAGAGAAGCATGGAATGACTTACGAAATCTGATGCTAGAAAGGAGCAGAACCAACAGAATAGTGTACACATCAGCATCAACAATGTGAGATGAACAGCCTTGATGCAAGCAGCTCATCTCAGCAGTTCAGTGAGCTGGGATAACTATATTAGATTGGGTATGGACTATGTTATCCCCATCCAGAGGGAGAAAAAACAAAACAAAAAATAACCCTTCAGCATCTGGTTAATTCTTTATAAAAATTATCTCTTATATATCTCTTTCCCTTAATCACAATTCCTCATACTGAAAATACCTAATCTGCAAATGTTTATCTAAATATGTATGTACAATGCTAACCTGAAGGTTCACATCTGACAGCAGGGGCTGGGAAAGGAAGGTGAAAGGAAATTTTGTAACTTCAAAATATACATGTGCATATGGATGAAAATAAATAAAAGAATCATTGTGGAAGAAGAGGCACACTAAGGGACTATTGGTGTAGTTTCGATGTCATTCAGTCATTTTACACAGCACTTGAGGGTTTTACAGAAAATTAAAATGTGAAAACTTTTAGTTCCAGTTATATAAATGTTAGACACATACCCCAGGAAGATAAAATATTCATAAATATTATTTACTTATATAAACATTTTTATTGTACCTAAAACAGGAAAGAATCAGTATTCTTCAATTGTTCAGTCAGAAAAAAATAGTATGTGACTATAATAGATTTTTCCATTAGAATGTATATTGAATATGAGTAATTCACAGAAACTTGGAAAGAACTGTAGAAATGAGTGTAGTGTGAATTAACAGGATCAATAGAACAATTTAAATGAATATAACAAAATAATATGATGAAAAATAATTATGAATATCCTTAGAACTGTCATTAAAGTAGTAAATAACTTTAACTCCCAGCCAGATAGTTGTCATTGGTAGCTTCAAAAGTCCCAAAATTACACCTGTTTCACACATCAACTGCTATTTGCAAAAGTTCATTTATTTTGGCCCTAGTTGTTATCCTTAAGGATGAAACCACTTCTCTTATACTCTCAGAACTCCTAAACATGTGTTAATTACTCTTGGCAAACAGCCAGCTTAAATCTTGCAATTTCTGGGGGTGTCTAGGTAGCACAGTGGATAGAGAACTGGCCCTGGAGTCAGGAGTACCTGAGTTCAAATCCGGCCTCAGACACTAATTACCTAGCTCTGTGGCCTTGGGCAAGCCACTCAACCCCACTGCCTTGTAAAAACCTAAAAAAAAATTGAAAAAAAATCTTGCAATTTCTGGATACTCTACAAGCTTCATCCTAGGTCATTTTTTCTTCTTTCTCTACACTAGGTTTTGTAGACTTTATCAACTTACTTGGATTTAATTTTCTCTATGTAGATGATCAGTCTTATTCTCTATGTAGATAATTCCAGTCTTGTTCTCTCTCCGGAGCTCCAAATTCTTATCTTCAATTCCACATCAAATAGCTCAAACTCAAAATGTAAAATGAAATTCTTATCTTCCCCAAACCTTTTCCCCCATACTAATTTGCCAACTTCTTTATTAAGTGTCAAGATGACCATCATCTTTCTAGTCACTCAGTTTCTAATCTCAAACTAGTTCTCAACTCTTTGCAGTCTGACTTCTGACC
Organism: Macrotis lagotis; assembly: GCF_037893015.1. Lineage (NCBI taxonomy): Eukaryota > Metazoa > Chordata > Mammalia > Peramelemorphia > Peramelidae > Macrotis > Macrotis lagotis. Next base: position 195,898,198 of record NC_133658.1, on the reverse strand, counting down.
TCATTGTTCAATTGCCATCTCTCCAAAGTCACCAATGATGTTTTAATTGACAAGTAACATTTGACAAAATTGATCACTCTTAATTCCTAGAAGTTTTTGAGATTTGGGTATTCTTGACATTACTCTTATTTGCTTTCTCCTCTTATCAGTTCATTCTATATTTTCTCTTTTGGTGTATTCATCAAATACCATAAATTTAAATTTTCATCTCTATGCTGATGACTCTCTTCCAATATAGTTCTCTCTCCTGAAAGAGTTCTAGTATAGGGGCGGCTAGGTGGAGCATTGGATGGAGCACCAGCCCTGGAGTCAGGAGTACCTGGGTTCAAATCTGGTCTCAGACACTTAACCCCATTTGCCTTGCAAAAACCTAAAAAAAAAAAAGAGTTCCAGTATAGTTCTCTCTCCTGAGAACAAGTTATTATATATATATATATATATATATATATATATATATATATATATGTGTGTGTATATATATATATAATATATATATCAAACTGAAGTCATGTATATATATATGTATATAGATAGATAGATAGATAGATATAGATAGATAGATAGATAGATAGATAGATAGATAGATAGATAGATAGATACACAAGTTTGTACATGAGACTATATTTTTCACCTTTCTCCATTTCCTTATTATAAATTCTGGGCACCATTATCACCCAAGATCTACTTACCCATAATTAATTGATGTTCTTCACTCCTCACTCATATTAATAATTCTTATGTTTCTAACAATTGCCACGTCTTTTTATTTCACCCATTACAAAAACACTAGAATGTATTCTTTTCTGTCTGCCTATGCAACGTATATCCTTCAGACTCTTACCACCTCTCAGATGAGCTATTACAATAGTCTTCTAGCTTGATGTCTCCAGGGTATCATCCTCAAAAGGAATTTTCTTTAAACCAGGAAAAGTGGTTTTTAAAACATAAATCTAACATCACTGCAGCATTCAAAATTTCTAGTGGCTTTCTATTAGCACTGCAAATAATGGTATTTAAAACCATTTATATCTTTTCTCCAAGCTACATTTATAACCTTATTATAGAATACTCTCCTGTGCATTTGTATGCATATATTTACATGCAAATTCACATACACATATGTGGTAAAACAACTTTCAAATATCTTTGATTCCCTACTTCTATGACATTACACTGTGTCCCTCCTAGCATCCCTGTTCCCCTTATTTGTGGTCAAACCTGGATTTATCTCCTAACTTCTAGGCTTATTAGCTATGGAAAAGTCATTTTGTCTTTTTTAAACGTTAATTTTTTCATCTGTAACATGGTGATACAAGTATTTACATTATCAAATTTGAAGGGCTATTGAAAGAAAAGTGTTTCATGAATCTCTAAGAATTATAGAAGTAGAAAATGTTATTATCTGTTAATTATTAACTTAAGAGAAAAAGAATCAATTTTACTTATTTTATTTTATTTTTAGTTTTTTTTAGTTTTGTTTTTTTTTTTTTTGTCAAGGCAAATGGGGTTAATTGGCTTGCCCAAGGCCACACAGCTAGGTTATTATTAAGTGTCTGAGACCAGATTTGAACCCAGTTACTCCTGACTCCAAGGCTGGTGCTTTATCCACTGCACCACCTAGCCACCCCATTTTATTTTTATTGATGACAATAGTATTGTATTTATGAGACTACTGCTATTTTAAAAAATATTTATTTATTTTCCTCCATATGTACATGTATATTTTGTATTTTTTTTTTAATTTAAGGCAATGGGGTTAAGTGACTTTCCCAAGGTCAGATAGCTAGGCAATTATTAAGTGTCTGAGCTCAAATTTGGACTCAGGTCCTCTTGACTTCAGGACTGGTGCTCTATCCACTGTGCCACCTAATTGCCTCTACATGTATATTTTTAAGTTACAAAATTTCCTTCCATCCTCCCTTCCCACTCTCCTCCCCTCAGTGGAAAACATTCAAGTGTTAGCATTGTACAAACATAAACATTTTAGATTTACATCTTCACATAAACATATTTATAAATTAATAATTTTCAGTGTGAGGAATTAGGATTAATGGAAAGTGTATGTGAATGGTGAGAGGGACTACAATTATTAATATTAATACTCTGATGATGACTATGATGAAGACAACACTGGTGACTACTTTGAATAATTCTTCTATTAGGTGTTTTAGTGGTATTCCTGATAATAGTTTCTAATATCAGTGTTTACTTGTAAAACTTGATACTCTTCTTTTTTTTAAGGTTTTTTTTTTGCAAGGCAATGGCATTAAGTGGCTTGCCCTAGGCCACACAGCTAGGTAATTATTAAGTATCTGAGGTCGGATTTGAACTCAGGTATTCCTGACTCCATGGTCCGTGTTCTATCCACTGTGCCACCTAGCCACCCCTCAAATATATTAGAAAGGCTATTTAGAGTCCTAGCTTAACAAATACAGTTGCCACAGTAACAGTCCTTTCTTGATTCCCTCATTCTTTTTTTAATTTAGTTTTATTAAAGATATTATTTGAGTTTTACATTTTTCTCGTAGTCTTGCTTCCCTCCCCCCTCCCCTCCACAGAAAGCACTCTGTCAGTCTTTACTTTGCTTCCATGTTGTACCTTGTTCCAAACTGGGTGTGATGAGATAGAAATCATGTCCTTAAAGAGAAGAGAAGTCTAAGAGGTAACAAGATCAGATAATAAGATATCTGATTTTATTCTAAATTAAAGGGAATAGTCCTTGCACTTTGTTCAAACTCCACAGCTCCTTATCTGGATACAGATGGCACTCTCCTTTGCAAACAGCCCAAAATTGTTCCCGATTGTTGCAATGATGGAATGAGCAAGTCCTTCAAGGTTGAACATCACTCCCATGTTGCTGTTAGGGTGTACAGTGATTTTTTGGTTCTGCTCATCTCACTCAGCATCAGTTCATGCAAATCCCTCCAGGTTTCCCTGAAATCCCGTCCCTCCTGGTTTCTAATAGAACAATAGTGTTCCATGACATACATATACCACAGTTTGCTAAGCCATTCCCCAATTGAAGGACATTTACTGGATTTCCAATTCTTTGCCACCACAAACAGGGCTGCTATAAATATTTTTTGTACAAGTAATGTTTTTACCCTTTTTCCTCATCTCTTCAGGGTATAGACCCAGTAGTGGTATTGCTGGGTCAAAGGGTATTCACATTTTTGTTGCCCTTTGGGCATAGTTCCAAATAGCTCTCCAGAAGGGTTGGATGAGTTCACAGCTCCACCAACAGTGTAATAGTGTCCCAAATTTCCCATAACCCTTCCAACAATGAACATTATCCTTCCTGGTCATACTGGCCAATCTGAGAGGTGTGAGGTGGTACCTCAGAGAAGCTTTAATTTGCATTTCTCTAATAATTAATGATTTAGAGCATTTTTTTTCATATGGTTGAGGATTTATGAGGGTTTATTTTATAACTTGCAACTTTGCTGAAATTGCTAATTGTTTCCAGTAGTTTTTTATATGATTTCTTGGGATTCTCTAGGTAGAGCATCATGTCATCTGCAATGAGTGAGAGTTTTGTCTCTTCCTTCCCAATTCTAATTCCTTTAATTTCTTTTTCTTCTCTAATTGCGAATGCTAACATTTCTAATACAATATTGAATAGTAGTCGTGATAATGGGCACCCTTGTTTCACCCCTGATCTTATTGGGAATGCCTCTAGCCTCTACCCATTGAGTATAATGCTTGTTGATGGTTTCAGATAGATACTGCTAATTATTTTAAGGAACAGTCCATTTATTCCTACACTCTTTAGTGTTTTTAATAGTAATGGATGCTGTATTTTGTCAAAAGCTTTTTCAGCATCTATTGATATGATCATATTATTTCTGATAGTTTGTTGTTGATATAATTGAGTATACTAACAGTTTTCCTAATATTGAACCAACTCTGCATTCCTGGAATAAATCTTACTTGATCATAATGGATTATCCTAGTGATGACTTGTTGTAATCGTTTTGCTAAGATTTTATTTAGGATTTTTGCATCTATATTCATCAGGGATATAGGTCTATATTTTTCTTTCTCTGTTTTAACTCTTCCTGGTTTAGGTAACAGTACCATATTAGTTTCATAGAAAGAGTTAGGCACAGTTCCATCTTTCCCTATTTTTCCAAAGTGTTTATATAGGATTGGAAGCAATTGTTCCTTAAATGTTTGGTAGAATTCACTTGTGAATCCATCCGGCCCTGGAGATTTTTTTTAGGGAGTTCAGTAATGGCTTGTTGAATTTCTTTTTCTGACAAAGGGTTGTTTAGGTATTTAATCGCTTCTTCATTCAACCAGGGCAACTTATATTTTTGTAAATATTGATCCATTTCAGTTAGATTATGAAATTTATTGGCATAGAGTTGGGCAAAATCATTTTGAATTATTACTTTAACTTCCTCCTCATTGGTGGTGAGTTCACCTTTTTTTAATTTATGATACTAGCTATTTGGTTTTCTTCTTTCTTTTTTTTAATCAATTTAATCAATTAATCAATTTTATTGGTTTTTTCATAATACCAACTTTTGGTTTTATTTATGAATTCAATAGTTTTTTTGCTTTCAATTTTATTAATTTCTCCTTTAATGATTCCCTCATTCTTTATTCCACAAGTTCTCAGAGGAAATCAAGAGAAAGGTACTGCTACTAGAGAATGGTTGTGAGGCATAGAGGTAGAAAACTATGTGACTAAGGTGTAATTTTCTCTCCTCATAGAATCCTCTAGAAACTATTGCTATGTGTTGTTCTTTGCTGGGCCCTTTCTAGAGGTCTGAATCTATCTTTTCTCATTGCTTCTAGTTCGTTCTCTATCATGGTATCTCTCAACTTCCCATTCACACACTGTTGTTCATTGAAAAAAGGAAACCAGTCACTAGTTTGAATTGATACTGATAACGAACTATTTGGGGAGTTCTCAAGGTTGCTACATTGTTGGTTGCATTTTGAAAATGCCCCCTTTTTTGGTAAGAACTTCTATCTGTGTGCAGCATCTCTCTCTTTTCATAACTGAATGCCTTGCTTCCTATTGCTCTATAGATTGCTAAGTGGTACAGTTGATAGAGCTCCTAGTCTGAATTCAGAAAGAACTGAATGCAAATTTGAGCTCTACTCTTACTATGTATATGACTCTGGGAAAATTACTTAACCTATCTGCCTTCTTTTCCTCAACAGTAAACAATGGAAACCACCCCCTTCCTTGGGAAGTACTTAGTACAATATCTGGCAAATGAATGAAAACTTGTTCCTTTCCTCCTTTCTACGCTTTGATGACATGATCAGTGGGGAGCAGTGATTTCCAAAAAGGTGGAACTTTCCTCCCCACGCACCTCTTTTTCAGAGGTCTGAAATCCTCAGCTCCAAAATTCAGTCTTTTCCAACTAAATTTGTTATCCTCAGACAAGTTCTTTGTTTTTATAGGCATTCCCTTAAGTATGATTTGATATTTTTCAACCAATTACAAAATACTTCCTTTTAAATTTTCTGTATTTATCAAATAACCTAAAGCCCTCATGGTTTTTTCACACTGAATTGATAACCTATTTACAACTAGATTCAGTCATCATGTTTGGGACTCTGTAATTATCTGGAATGATATGGTTTCCCACCTTGAATTAGAGAAGCAGTGTTATTTATTAGAAAGGCAGAAATGAGACAAAGCCTTCTCCTCTAATTTGAGTTCTCTCAAGATATTGTATTGAACACTCTTTTTTTAGTTTCTCCATTTGTGAAATGCCATTAACAATCCCTTATCCCTTACATTGCATGTATAATTCTGAAGGGAGATAAAATTAATATGGAGTGACTTAGAAAAGAAACAACATATAAATCCAATATGCTATTTTTGGCAAATAATGAGTTAGTAAACTTTCCAAACTATGAAAGTCTTTTAAAGGTCTGTGACTTTTACAAAAGGAAATCCAGCAGAGAAAATGATTGAGATGGGAAAGGAAAAAAAAAGAAGAAAGGAAAACCTTTCTCTTGATTTGGAGTTGACAATTCTGGAGCCAATTTTTATTTATTTACTTATTTTGACAAATGACTCTTTGCTTCTTCCAAAGCTGTCATCAGTTTAACTCCATGAATTAACTGCAGAATCAATTTTTTATTTTTTTTGCACTTTGGAAAGGTAAGCAATGTAGGAGAAAAACCTAATATATTTGAAAGGAAAAAAATCTCTCACATTTAATATAACATTTACTAAAGTTTAGTATGGGATAGTTGGTGATGCGATGGATAGGATGCTAAACATTCATAGCAGACCTGTTTGTGGTGGCAAAGAACTGGAAATTAAGTGAATGTCCTTCAATTGGGGAATGGCTTAAACTGTGGTATATGTATGTCATGGAATACTATTTTTCTGTTAGAAACTAGGAGGAATGGGAATTCAGAGAAGCCTGGAAGGATTTGCATGAACTGATGCTTAGTAAGATGAGCAGAACTAGAAAAACATTGTACACCCTAACAGCAACATGGGGGTGATGATCAACCTTTATGGAGTTGCTCATTCCATCAGTGCAACAACCAGGGACAATTTGGAGCTATCTGCAATGGAGAATACCATCTGTATCCAGAGAAAGAATTATGGACTTTGAACAAAGACCAAAGACTATTACCTTCAAATCAGAAAGAAGCCCCATTGTTTTATTATGTAATTTTACCATCTCATACTTTATTTTTCTTCCTTAAGGATATGATTTCACTGTCATCACATTCAACTGAGATCAATATATAATATGGAACCAATGTAAAGATGAACAGATTTTTGTGGGGGGTGGGGGGAGGGAAGGAAGAATGGGGGAAATTTGTAAAACTCAAAATAAATTTTTTCTAAGAAAGAGAGAGAGAGAGAGAGAGAGAGAGAGAGAGAGAGAGAGAGAGAAAGTGAGAAAGAGGGAAAGTTTGTGTGTGTGTGTGAGAGAGGAGTCTATTGTGACATGACATTCTGTATGAATTCATATTGACTGAATGACTTTTGCTTCCCTTTATAATTTTTCACAAATCATGTCATATTCTGCAAAGAAATTATATTGGCATCAATGAAAGAAAAAGAAAATTGTCTATTCATATCCTTTGATCATTTATCAATTGGGGAAATGACTTGTAAACATAAATTTGAGAAAATTTTCCATATATTTTAGAAATGAAACCTTTATCAGAACTCCTAGCTGTGAATATTATTTCTCAGCTTTCTGCTTTCCTTCTAATTTAGGCAACTTTGATTTTATTAGTGCAAAACTTTTTTAATTTAATAGAGTCAAAATCATTCATTTACAGTCTATAATGCACTGTAATTTTTCTTTGGTCAGAAATTTGTCCCCTTTCCATAGGCCTGATAGAGTATTTTTTTGGTCCATTAATTTATCTCTGGTGTCTTCCTTTATGTCTAATTCTAGTACCCATATTGACCTTATTTTGGTATAAGGTGTGAGACATGGGCCTAGTTTTCGTCATACTGTTTTCCAGTTTTCCTAACAATTTTTTGTCAAATAGTGAGTTCTTATCCCAGAAGCTTGTTGTCTTTGGGTTTGTCAAACAGTAGATCTCTGTAGTCATTTATTGCAGTTTCTTTTGAATTCTAATGCCCTGATACATTACTCTATTTCTTAACCAGTAACAGACAGTTTGATGATTGCCATGTTATAGTATGGATTTTAGAACTGCTAGAGCTAGGCTACTTTCCTTTACATTTTTTTTCATCAGTTCCCTTGCTATTCTTAACCTTTTGTTGCTCCAGATGAATTTTTTTTATTATTTTTTTCTATCTCAGTAATACAATTATTTGGTAGTTTGATTGGTATGGCACTGAATAAATTATTTAATTTGGATAGAATTGTCATTTTTATTACATTAGCATGACCTAATCATAAGCAATTGACATTTTCCCAATTATTTAGATATGACTTTATTTGGGTGAGAAGTGCTTCATAATTGTATTCATACAGTTTCTGGGTTTGTCTTGGTAAGTAGATTCTCAAATATTTAATGTCTATTTTTACTATAAGTGGAATCTCTTGTTCTTTGGTTTTGTTATTCACCAATAGAAAAGATGATGATTTATGTGAGTTTATTTCATATCCTGAGAAATTTTGTAAATTGTTTCAAGGAGTTTTTTAGATGGTTTTCTCCAGTTCTCCAAGTACATCATCATACCATCTGCAAAGAGTGAAAGCTTTGCTTCTTCATTTGCCAATTCTTATTTCTTCAATTCCCTTTTCTTCTCTTATTGCAATTGCTTGCATTTCTAATACTAAATTGAAAAGTAATGGTCATAATAGGCATCCTTTTTTTTACCCCGATTTGACTAGAAATGCTTTGAGTTTATTTCCATCACATATAATGTGTATTTATGGTTTTAGATAGATATTATTTATTATTTTAAGGAAAATTCCATTTATTCCTAAACTTTCTAGTGTTTTAATAGGAATGTATGCTGTATTTTATCAAAGGCTTCTTCAGCATTTATTGAGATAACATATGATTTGTTTGTTTGTTTTGCTATTAATATTTCAATTCTGTTGAGTATTTTTCTATTATTGAACCATCCCTGCCTACCTGGCTAAATGCTATCTGATTATGGTGTATTTTCCTACTAATAATATGCTTGTAGTCTCTTGCTAAAATTTTAATGAAGATATTTACATCAATATTCATTAAGGATATTGTTCTAAATTTTCTTTGTTTTAGTTCTTCCTGATTTAGGTATCATCACCATATTTGTTGTCAAAAAAGGAATTTGGCAGGACTCCTATTTTTAAAAATAGTTTAAATAATAATTAATTGTTTTTTTAAAGGTTTGGTGGAATTCACTTGTAAATCCATCTGGACCTGGAGATTTTTTTCTTAGGGAGTTTATTGATAGCTTCTTCAATTTATTTTTCTGAAATAGAGTTATTTAAGTATTTTATTTCCTCTTCTGTTAATGCGTGTAGTTTGCCTTTTTGTAAATATTCATCCATTTCACTCAGCTTATCATTTGTATTGGCAAACAATTTAGCAAAGTAGCTCCAAATTATCTCTTTAATTTTCTCCTCATTGGTGGTCAGTTCCATCCTTTTTGTTTTTGATACTAGTAATTTTGTAATCTTTTTTTTAAATTAGATTAACGTAAAGTTTATCTATTTTTTGACTTTTTCATAAAACCAACTCTTAGTTTTATTTATGAGAGAAATGGTTCTCTTGTTTTAAATTTTATTAATCTCTCCCTTGATTTTCAGAATTTCTAATTTGGTATCTACTTAGGGATCATTAATTTGTTCTTTTTCTAGCTTTTTTGTGGCATACCCAATTCATTGATCTCATCTTTCTCTATTTTATTCATATGAGCACTTAGAGATGTAGTTTACCCTCAAAACTGTCTTGGCTACATTCCATAAATTTTGGTATGATGTCTCATTAGTATCATTTTCTTGTATATAATTATTATTTCTATTATTCTCTATTTGATTCACCTATTATTTAAGATTAGTTTGTTTAGTTTCCAATTAGCTTTTGACTTATCTTTCCATAACCCTTTATTACATGTAATATTTATTACATCATGGCTAAGAAATATGAATATATTATTTCTGCCTGTGACCTAGTACAGGGTCAAATTTGGCAAAGGTACCATATACTGCCAAGAAAAATGTACATTCTTTTCTATCCCCATTATTTTCTCCAAAAGTCTATAATATCTAATTTTTTTAAGGATTTCATTTACCTTCTTAACTTCCTTCTTGTTTATTTTGTTTTTAGATTTAACTAGTTCTGAGAGAGGGAGGTTGATGTTCCCCATTATTAAAATTTTGCTATCTATGTCTCATTGTAATTCACTCAGCTTTTTCCTCTAGGACTTTGTCTAAAGCACTAGGTGTATACAAGTTTAGTAATGATATAGTTTCAATACCGATGGCACCTTTTAAGAAGATGTAGTTTCCTTCCTTAGCCATTTTAATGAGATCTATTTTTGCTTTAAACTCCATCTTTTTAATGTAATATACTTTTTTTTTTAGATTTGTCAAGGCAATGGGTTTAAGTGGCTTGCCCAAGGCCACACAGCTAGGTAATTATCAAGTGTCTGAGGTCGGATTTGAACCCAGGTACTCCTGACTCCAAGGCCGGTGCTTTATTCACTGTACCACCTAGCTGCCCATGTAATATACTTTCAAATTCAATTTCTTCCTGTGCTCCTCCTAACTGCCATAATAAAAGAGAATGTTCACAGGAGTTATCAGTATTATGTTCCCCTGCAGGAAAAGAAACAGTTCAAAATCATTAAGTCTCTTGTGCTTTGCCTTTCCGGTTCATACTCTCCATGCTTTACCTGCATCCTATAATTGAAGATCAAACTTTCAGTTAAGCTCTGATCATTTCATCCAGAAAGTTTGAAAGTCTCCTATTTCATTGAATTTCCATCTTTTTCCCTGAAAGAGTATGTTTAGTTTTGTTGGGTGGTTGATTCTCAGTTGCAATTCAAGCTTGTTTGCCTTCCAGAATATCATATTCCAAACCCTATGAGCCCTTAAGGTAGAAACTGCCAAATCCTGTGTAATCCTGACTGTAGCTCCATGATATTTGTATTCTTTCCTTCTGGCCATTTCTAATATTTTTTCCTTGACTTAGAAGTTCTGAAATTTGTACTGTTCCTGATAGTTTTTATTTTGGAATTTCTTTCATGAGGTGATTGGTAGATTCTTTCAGTTTCTATTTTACCTCCTTCTAGCATATCAGGGAAGTTTTCCTGAATAATTTCGGGTTTTTTTTTATATTTGTTTCTTTTTTTATCTAGATACACTTGTATATTTTTAAGTTACTAAATTTCCTTCTACCTTCCCTTTCTACCCCTCTTTCCTCAGCAGCACACAGTCAGGTTAGCATTGTATAGACATATTTTTGATAAACATGTTTACCAATTCATCATTTTCATTATGAAGAATTGAGATTAAGGAAAAGAAATATAAAAGATAATATTCATAAAATGTTCATCAGATTCTGAGGGCGTTTTGTTTTGTTTTGTTTTGTTTTGTTTTCCTCCTCTGGATGGGGATAACATTGTCCATAGCTGGTATAATATAATTGTCCTAACTCTCTGAACTGCTGAGAGGCACTGCTGCCATCAAGATTGATCATCTCACAATGCTGTTGTTACTGTGTACATTGTACTCTTGGTTCTGCTCTCTTTGTTCATTCCATGCTGTTCTAAAGTCTGACCATTTATAGTTTCTTATAGAACAATAATATTCCATAGCATTCATATACCATAACTTGTTTAACCAATCCCCAATTAATGGGCATCCCCTCAATTTGCAGTTCTTTGCCACAACAAAAAAGAATTGTTATGAATATTTTGGAAATTTGGAACTTCTCCTATGTTTTATTATTTTTTCTGGCTATATCCTAGAAATGGAATTTCCAGGTCAAAGGGAATAAATATTTTTATTACTCTTTGGGCAAAGTGATATTTTCTTGAAAAATCACACCTAGGCTCTTTTTTTTTTTGGTCATGACTTTCAGGTAGTCCAGTAATCTTTAAATTATTCTCCTGGATCTGTTTTCCAGATCAGTTGGTTTTTCATTGAGGTAGTTCAGCTTTTCATCCAATTTTTCATTCTTTTTGGTTTTTATTGTTTTTGATTTCTCACAAAGTCATCAGGTTCCCTCAGCTCCATTCTACATTTTAAAGAATTTTTTTCTTCAGAGAGTTTATCTATCTCCTTTTTACATCTGGCCAATTCTACTTCTTGGTTTTTGTTGTTTTTTTTTTTTTTTATAGTTTTTGCAAGGCAATGGGATTAAGTGGCTTGCCCAAGGCCACACAGCTAGGTTATTATTAAGTGTCTGAGGTCTGATTTGAACTCAGGTATTCCTGACTCCATGGTCGGTGCTCTATCCACTGAACAACCTAGCAGCCCCCAATTCTATTTCTTAAAGTATTTTTCTCCTCATTGGCTTTTTGTACTGCTTTTTCCATTTGACCCAAACTGTTTTAAAAATGTTATTTTCAGTACTTTCAGTATCTCCTTCACCAAGATGGTGACTTGTATTTCATGATTTTCCTGTATCAATTTCATTTCTTTTACCAATTTTTCCTTTACCTCCCTTACTTGATTTTTAAAATCTTTTTGAGCTCTTCCATAGCCTGAGACCATTTCATATTTTTTGGAGGTTTTGGATGTAGGATCTTTGACTTTGTTATTTTTGAAGTGGGTACTTTGATCATAGGACCAAAGCAATTGCCCATAGATGGATATTTTTCTTCTGTTGTTTGCTCTTTGTCTCATCTATGACTTAACTTTAACTCTTTGTTAAGGTAGTTCTTTTCTTGAAGGGTAGAAGATGCACTGTCCCAAACTTATGAGGGTTTTTGTAGCTATTTTCAAGGATACCCCCAAGGACCTACATGTTCTCATTTCCTGTAAGGACTTATAATAGATTATAACTGCTCTTCTGACCTGTGCTCTGGTCTGTGGAGAGCCACAAGAACTCTTTTCTATACTGCAACTGTGAGGAGGGTCCCTGTTCCACTTCAGGCAGTGAGCTCTGTTATGATTTTTCTTCTTTTCCTGAGAAAATGAGCCTAGACTATGACCAGATATGAGTATGGCTGAATCAGCAATAGTCCCCTAACCCCTTTACCATCAGTGGGCTGAGCACTCTAGAAGGAGCTTCCCTGTGGTTCCCTGCCACTTGTCTCCCATGCCTCCTCCTGGTCCCAATTCTACACCCAGACCTGAGCTGCAATAGGCTCCCCTTTCACATCAGTGCAGTAGTGTTTTCCTGTTGACCTTACAAGTTGTTCTTGGCAATCCCTATGCTGAGAGATGTGGAAACCACTACTGCTGCCACAGATCCAAGATCTTTGATCTGTCCCTAGATGGCTGGAGCCAGTTTGCTCAGGCATGGTCTGGGCTGTATTACTGGTCCTTTCTCACTCTGGTATTCAAAGTTTACAAAATCCTTTACTAATATTTCATGCCATCCTCACAATAACCATGGGAAAAAGTTGCTAACATTATTCCCATTTTTATAGAAAAGGAAACTGCTGTAGGCAGAGTTAAGTGACATGCCAAGAATAACACAATTTATTTGTGGATGAGATTTAATTTGAACTCAAGTTTCCTTGATTTCAGGCCATATACTTTATCCTTTACCACACTTAAGTTGGGACATCAATGTGTATATTGACATCACCAAATTTACAGAAAGGGTCAAGGTGACTGTGAGAAAGAGACTGAGGAAGAAGTATTAATTCCCATAGGAAATAATAGAAGTTGATCAGTAGTTTACTGCAGTAAGGGCATAAACCAGGTTATGCAGATAAAGTAACCCTCAAAACAGGGGAAACTCCTGATTGATGATGGCAGAGAGTAGATTTGGATTCAAAAGTAGAGTCATCTATTACTTTGCCTGATTCGTTACAATGATGGATAGAATACCTAGTAATAAAAAGGGTGATGAGAGACGTAACATGTTCTAGTTAAGCCAGACTTCCATTAATCGTATGGTGTAGGGGAAAGAGCATTGCATTTCACATCAAAGGCATCTTCAAGGGACCTATGCATGAAGTAATCTCTATCTGATTGACTATGGGCAATTTAAAATCTCTATGAATCTCACTCTCCTTATTTGCATAATGGAAATAAGGGGTAGTTAGGTGGAACAGTGGGTAGAGCACCAGTTCTGTGGTCAGGAGGATAGGAGTTCAAATCCGGCCTCAGACATCTGCCATTTACTAGCTGTGTGACCTTGGGCAAGTCATTTAAACCTGATTGCCTCACATCCAGGGCTATCTTCAGTCATCCTGATTCATATCTGGCCACTGGACCCAGATGGCTCTGGAGGAGAAAGTGAGACTGGCGACTTAGCACAGTTCTCCTCACTCAAATTGAGTTCATGTGTTTGTCATGGCATCATCTCCCTGTCCATGGCATCACAGTCTTCTTCCAGAATGAAGGACAAACACCAACATCAAAAATACCTTCCATGTTCATTGCAAAGATCAAATAACATATGTATCATGTTTTGTAAATTATTAATTATGTAAATATAATTTATTTTTACTCAAAATAAACTAATATTATATTACTTAGGTAGCTGGAAAATTTGTAAATGTCTCCTAGACAGTGTTCCTCAATCTACTCTTCTATGGCTCCATCCTAAATTGTCCAATACAAAAAATTTCTCCCCGGTCACCACTTCCTTATATATTTTATCTTTCCCTAGTAGAATATAAGCTTCTTGAGATCACAGAATTTTTTACTTTTGTATTTGTATCCCCAGAACTAGAATGGGGATGGGCAATTATTGCTTAATAATTTTTCCTTCTTTCATTTATTTATTCATTCTTCATTCAATTGTTTGCAAACAAAAGTCATGTGTAATTTAGAGAGATAACTTGGCATAGTAAATGAAATGCTGACATTAGAGGTAAAAAACCCTGTTATAAATCCCACTGATACTATTTGTGTGATCTTGGATAAATCATTAAACTCTGAGCCTCTAGCAATTTTCTCAGATTGTAAGTTGCAATCTGCCTCAATGGAGGTATTTCTCACAGTTATAAAGGCATAAATCATTAGATTAGCTTTTTTCTTAAATGAAATATATTGGGGATTTTTCATCCTCACAGACAGAAATTTGGCCTTGGGTTTACATTTGATAATCTGACAAATAATAGGTAAAAGAATGTGTGCTTACATAAAGATGTAGTGTTCATTCTATGGAAAAAGAAGGTAATCCAATATTGATTTGTAAACTCTCTTAAAAAGAAGATTTTCTAAGACCTTAATAATTTTTTGGGGGATGAGTGAGCAGCAATCAATCATTCAAATTAAACATGATACAAATTAATCTTATGTATAACTTTCATCTTTCCTCAGAAATGTTAATTGCATTATTTTAGTAATCTTTTTTTAGTGAAGGGAAACTGGAATTTAAGTCAATAAAATCTCTTTTGTAAAATTCTTCAAAAAGAGAACTGATATCAATGTAAATGTGTGGATGTTTTCTTTTGAGTTTACTCTTCCAGACTTAATAAATGAATTGTCTAAAAAAAGCTTCAACCTAAGGGAAGGCAGTTAGCATTGACCTAAATCAAGTCGTCTTTTCTGTTTTTGTCCTATTAAGAATGAGTCTATGTAGTTAAAATGTGAAAGGTATATTTCTCATTGCTTAATATTAGATACAAAAGGGATTGAAATTCTAATCTTTGACATAGACTAAATATCAAGGCTAGGATGCTCAGTAGCATTACCTTCATTTACATCACTATTGGAAGAGATGTACATCGCCTAAAATCTTCTAAAATATAAAGGGTGAGAAATGCAGGAAGATGAATGTCTCCAATGAAGAGCAGATGTTATCCAAGAGCATTGCAAAAGGGACAATGGTCACTGAAATAAGAATGTTTCTGAAAAGAATATAATGCACAGATTCTCTGTTTGCCATTACTCAAGAAATATTGTCTAAAGGGCAACTCTCTGAGGTCTAGCCATTAACTCTAAGCAATTGCTAATTTACTTTTCTTTGCTCATTTATGTGTTTACAACTCTATTTTTCATAACTGACTACCATTTTATATGGTAAATAATCTGATTTAGAACAGCATCATAATTCAATTTTGTTTAATATAAAACCATTGACTAGAGATAAATTATATAATTCAAAATATGATGGCAAAAGTTTAAAAGGCATATCTTCAATCAGTCAAAAAACCATCCAAAACCAATTTCCTAGAAAGAGTCATCTTTAAGTACAGGATACAGTAAATCTTTTGGGCATTAAAATAAAGTTTGTAAGATTATATTTACAAGAACCTTGACTCTGATACTCATTAAGTATATACCCTTTCTTAGTCTCTGTTTCCTCAGCTGCAAAATGGAGAAAATAATCTTCTCACTGCTTACTTCATAGGGTTATCCTGATAAGCCAAGCAATAATGTCTGTGAAAGTACATTTTTGCAGATATTTGGAGAGAATTCTAAGGCCAGCTAGTAGAAGCCATAAATTTAAAAAAAATCCCCCCCTTGAAAAATAAATGATAAATGGTCCTCCAATATCTTTTTGAAGATTTCCATTGAATGGGATCAAAAATTTCCTAAATGCCACTTTTACACATATAACTAAAATGTTAAAAAGCATTTCTTTAATATTAAAACCTAAATTTGCTGCTTTGCAAGTTCTACCATTCTACCCTTATACCTATTTTTTACTTAGTGTCACAATAGAACAAGATAAGATCCTCTTTTGTATGACAGACTTCAAATAATTGAAAAAATAAATTAAGTGTAGTGGCATAGTATAAAAATGTTGAATTTGGAATCAGAAGACCTGTGCTCAAATCCTAGCTGTCACTAATTTTATGTAGTGTGTTGTGATTATATTAAATGAATATCCCAGATCAACATCTTGAATTCAAGGTTTACCCTTTTTCTGGATAAACATCTCTATGTCTTTTATTCTATCCTTGTTAGGGTAGAAACCTACTTTCAAACTCTGCTTAAATCCTTTGATTTTAACTCAAATTCCATAATCCTATGATCCTAGTTACTGTCAACTGCACATTCTTAAGTTTTTCAATATCTTTCACAGCAGAATCTAACAAAATATCTCACAGGTGGTATGAACTGGGCAGAAAACAGCAGGATGATCAAAATTACACTAAGAGAAATCATGTTACTCTCATTGCAACCCAAGATGGCATTAGGTTTTGGTGGTTGTTTTGTTTTTTTAATTGCCCTATCCAACTGTTGGCTCATACTGAAAGTGAAACCTACCAATGACTTCTTTACATAATATGAGTGGAGTTAATATTTGAAACAACATGATTCTGTACAGTTACTCCTTTTAAATTTTCTCTTATTAAACTAATACTCTAAATTGTCAAGATCCTTTTCGATCCTCACTGTCATTTAATCCTTAACTTCCAAAATTTTCACATTGGGAAACTTAACAATTGCCTATTTTTAACCTTATAATTCAAGTCAACTGATCCAATATTTTAAAATTCCTATTATATGCATACAATGTATAAATATATATATACATATATATATATCTTTATATATATGATATAAATCATATGATAAATCACGTGTCATCTCTTAAAGGCAACTAGATGGTGTAGCAGATAGATTATAGGCCCTGGAGTAAAAAAGGCCTCTATTCAAATTGGACTCCAAATACTTACTGAATTTTTGATCCTGATAGTGTCATTTAACCTATGACTGCCTCAGTTTCTTTGACTGTAAAATGGGTATTATAATAATAGCACATAGTTCTTAGTGTTGTGAGAATAAAAAGAAAAAATACTTTTAAACACAGCACACTAACTGGTATATAGTAGGTGATAAATGCACAAAAATATTTTCCTTTTTTCAAGAAAAAGGGAAGAAAAAATACATTAATAGTAAATATAAATTTTGCTCTATGTTTATATGACTAGAATCAATCGTAAAAATGGTATATGTTTATAAAGTACCACACTAATATCATTAATATGGATATAATAATTATATATTCTTTATAATTTTCTGGTATATAGTTTCATCGGTGTGGACATTCTGACATTGATGAAGATTTTCAGCCCCTCTCTAATTTAGTAGATTGTCTTTGAAGATTTCTGTGGCTAAAAATCCAATAACCTTGTAGTTTAACTGATGATGAACTGTTCTGAATTAACAAATCATTCTTCTGACAATACAGACATGATTGTGTTCTTGCTCAAAGTTTGGTAAAAATTTAACAGAGCCCTTATTTTATTATTATTACCTTTGTGAATTTAGAGTCACCTTCACTTCATAATGAAACACAGATTTCAAGAAGCCCAACGAATATGATAATCTTGACTAGATCTATTTTTCAAGTCAGTTGATTTCCCAAGAATTATTTAACATTCCCTTCCAGTTTTTTTCATTCTTTTCATTTTGTGTGATGGAGTCATTGGCTTTTACTTGCCTAATTCTAACTTTTAAGGAGTTGTTTTCCTAAATGAGTTTTTTTAATCTCCTTTTCCATTTGGCCAATTGTACTTTTTAAGCAGTTGTTTGTTTCAGTTTTTCTTCTATTTCACTTATATGACTTTAAGCTCGTTTTGGAATTCTTCCAAAAGTTCTTTCTCTGCTTGAGACCCTTCTTTGGGGTGTTTTCACATTGTTGTCTTCTGAGTTTGACTTGTGGTCTTCCTTGTCCCATAATAACTTTATTTGGTTGTATTCTTTTTTTTTTTTTTTTGGCTTTTTTACTTTCTTTTGAATTTGAGCTCCCAGGGTAGAAGGGAGACTGTCTCAAACTTTTTTGTGTGAGAGCTGCAGACCCTGGCTGTTTACCTGATATTGTGTTGATGCTGCCCTGAGGCATATGGGGAACCCTTCAACTATGCTGAGGATCTAATGAGGATGGCTAGTACTGCTGGGGGTTTTGGGAGTCCGTTTTTTTACTTGATTCTGGGTCAGAATCCTAGGGGTGGTGTCTGTAACCTGCTGAGATCTGGTAGAGTGTTTCCAGGTTTCCATGGGCTCACTGAAACATGGAAGTTTGACCACTAAAGGATATCTGGGACTATGACAAAGCTAATGGTGCTTCTTAAAACTGGAGACTTGTTGCTTCTAGTGTTAACAAATGCATGCTCCACTGCACTGGGGCTCAGGATCTGCCACCCCTTCCCCTCCCACTCCTCTTCCCCACCCCATGTCTACTGATATGAGACTTGATGCTGGCTTTCTAAAGCTTCCTATCCTGGACTATGATCTCTTGCTCCCCTTATAATGAAGTGAGAAGGAACTTTCTCCTGGCTTCTCCAGGTTTCCTGGTGGTTCTGCTGCTCCAAAATTTGGTCTGAAGCACTATTTTATGGCTGTTTGGAGTTAAATATGGGAGACTTGAAGTGGATTGCTGCTTACTTCACTATCTTAGCCACAATGAGGCATAAAAGTAGGATTTTAGTGTAGAAAGGTATTACATAAATAATAAAATAATTTGTTATTATTTTATATTACAAATTCAAGATATGGCAAAGGAAATGTATCCTTATTTAAATAAGGAAATTGAGTTAAAGAAGGGTTAGCAATGCAGTTTTTATATAATATTGATTCAGATTTGCTCAGAAATCATTGAACTTTAAGGAGAAAGTGTGGAAAATTCAGAGAGGGAAAACAGAGAGAAGTGTTATGGTTATGACAAAATAGTGCAGATGTTGGAAATGGATGAGGAATTCATGATGTATATCACAAAATAAAATAGAAAATTCTAACAATCCTAGCATCTGATGAAATTCTCTTTCTGTTAAAATGTAGAAGAAAATAGGATTAGAATTACTCTTCTGAATCTGACTGTAACAAAAAAAACCTAATTGTTAAAGTAAAATGGTTTAGGACCTTGGCTAATGGTGACTATTCTTTGGAATAACCAATGAAGGAAACATTTTTCCTATTTTAGTAATAAATAAGTAGTTTGAGCATATATAAAAAGGAAAAGGAATAAGTATTAAGAAGTGCTTCCTAAGAAAAATATAATGCTAGACTAGTTTCTTCCCCTTATCATGTATATCATATATCCTAAGAATTCATAATAAAAAATTAATTTCAGGGCCTCTTATGTTCCATGATCAGGTTAAGTAAGAAGGACAAAGAAACAAAAATGAAATAGCTCCTGCTCTCATTCCACTGGGGTAAAATAGTGTTTTTATTGATGTTGTTCAAACAAATCAACCCTGTCCAATTTTTTGTGATCTTATTTGGGGTTTTCTAAGCAAAAATAGATACAAGCAGGGTTTTTCTTCTCCAGATCATATTATAGATGAAAAAAACTGAAGCAAACAGGGTTAAATAGCTTGACCAGGGTGACCAGGGTCACCCAACTAGTGTTTGGGGCCAGGTTTTAACTCAGGGATATGAGTCTTCCTTACTCCAGACCTGGCACTCTATCTAGCTCCCCTAAAATAGGGTACATAGCTATATAAATATATATATAATGTATGCAAAATAAATATGGAATAAATTTTAGGAAGGAGAATACCAGCAATTTGAAAAATATGGGGGGGTTAAATTAAATAATACAGCATGTGAAAGCATCATCCTGGCACCATACCAGAATCTTACATTAGACATTGAAAAATAGTTGCAGGGACATATCATGAAAGAACACTCAGCCAAAGTGTACATAAGCAGATCAAACAACAATTGAATATTCAATTCCTATTCATCCAATTTCTTCATGGTTTTGACTTTTTTATTCTTACTTCTCAAACTATATTTCTTTGACTAGATATAGTATAGAAAAACATTTTAAAAGCAATCATTAAGCACCTAATTTTTGTGCTGATGACTGAGGATATAAATACAAAGAAATAATACCCACACTAAAGTTAATATTTCAATGAACAAAATAAATAGTCAATAATCATTTATCAAGCTTCTACTCTGTACCAAGAATGATGCTAAGAGTTAGAGATGTAAAGAAAGGTAAATGACATTCCTATTCCTCAAGAAACTCAGTCTATTATGCAAAATTATATGAATAGATAAATAAAACATAAATATAAATAGAAGAAATGCATTAATGCAAACTTGACTTTATTATAATACTTTAAGATTTGCAAAACAGTTTGCATATCTAAATTTTTCTTCAAAATAACCCTGTGAGGAAGCTGTCGTTATCCACATTTTGCAGATGAAGCAACTGACAGAGAATAAGTGACTAAGACAAGATTTGCACTTGTCTTCTTGACTTCAAACTCAGTGCTCTAAATAATGCATCATTTATCCACCTTTGAACAACCAAGTAGTAAAGTATAAATAGTTCAGGAGGGAAGACAGTAGCAGTAGGGGAAGATTTGAAACAGAGAATTCAGTTCAGAGATTATAGCAATGTCTTAGGCTAAAGGTTATGAGGCCTTAAACTGAGGAACTTACTCCATTGATACAGACTGGGGTTGGAAACCTCAGATAGGTTATGAAGGTAAAATTTGCTAAATTAGTCAATTTAATTTGCAGTGAAGAATAAGGGGAAGTTTTGGATAATTCCGAGATTATAAATCTAAAAGGATGAAAAAGATAGTGGTTCCTTTGACATAAATAAGGAAGTTTGAAAGAGAAGAGACTATGTGGAAAAAGTGAAGCTCAGTTTTGAATTGGAGATGTCTCCAGAATTTTCACTTTGAAATGTAATAGATGTTGGACGAAAGGTAACAAAAGATTTCCTAACAATTACAGCTGTCCAAAATCAGAATGGTTTGCCTGAGGGAAGAGCATATTCTTTCTTACTAGACATTTTCAAACAATGGCTTAGATGACCATTTGTCAGGTATTTGATAGAAAGGATTTTTTTTTTAGTGACAGGTTGTCATTATGTGACCTCTAAAGTTCCTCCCAACTCTATGATTATGTATTGACGCATAACACTTTTCTTCCTATATTCCTTTCCTTACAAATCACTTTTTTTCTCCTGATCCACTGCTTTCTAGAGTCATAATCTCTCATTACTAAGTGCTGTAACTTCTTATCTTTTATCTCCAGATTTCAGTGGTTTCTTTCCCACTCATCAGAGCAATGTGCATTTCAATGAGAAATTTCAAAAGATTGTGGGACAATGTTTCCAGCTAGTATTGAGAGTAGCTCTAGGTCAAATTTGAGCCCTTCATTTTACAGATATGGAAACTTAGACTCAAAAAGGTGAAGTGACTTGCCCAAGATCATATAAGTTGTTAGACATGTGATTTGAATCTGCATCTTCCTGACTCTAAAGTCATCACCCTCTAGAATCTGACATATTGTAAGCAAAATAGGGAAATGAGATAAAAGTTAGCTTAAAGTGCTGATTTAGATTAATTTAAACTGTGGCACTTATTAAATATTTGATAATTTGAATAATTGTTCCTAAACACTGACACTGTGTATTAATGGATATATATATATATATATATATATATATGTATATATATATATACATATATATATATATATATATATATATATATTGAATGGAAGATTTTTGTCTTATGCCACAAGAAAATGAATTGAGTTTGATCTTGTTCAGTATTTTCATCAATGCTTTGGAGGAGGAGATAGATAAAATACTTAATTTTCTGGTACCCAGAGTTATAAAGTATGGCTCATATTTTGATAATAAAATCAGGATCCCCAGAGATCTAGAAACCAATGGTTCAATTCTAAAAATATGAAGTTTAACATTTATATATTTTGACTTGCATTTAATTTTTAAAAAATCAACTGTAGACAAATAACATAGGAGAATGAGGTGGGGGTAGGGAATGAAATGAAAACTTGGTTCCTAAATTCAATTAGATACCTCAACTTTAACATGCAATTCTGGGGTTCTTCTGTCTTGATTGGTAAGTGAGGAAAAAAATTACATTATCCACTAGGAAATCAAGATTTACCAAGGCATCTTGGTGTATATATATATATATATATATATATATATATATATATATATATATATGCTGCCTCATATAGAACTCCACCTCCTTCCTATTTGCTTTGGGAACAGCAATCCAATAAATACCACCACAGCTGCTAGAAAAAGTATAACCTAAGCTAATAACAATACTTGTGATTTCCCCAGATTGAAACTGCTTACCTCTACTCCCTATATATTTTTCTTCCCTTACTATAATATAAAATATTTAAGGGCATAAAATTTCTCTTTCATTTATTATGATAATGCATCTCATAATAAGATTATTTAACATTCTTGATACTTCGGCTTAATACATTATTTTATAGTCATTCATTTAGAATGTTGTTTAAAGGGAGAAAATTTAAGAGTTTTAACAACTGCAAGCTAAATATGAGTTAGTTATATGATATGGCTGCCAAAACCCCCCAGAAATTTGACTCCACTAACAGTATTTTGTTCATTGTTGAATGACAAAACAATCCATTATATATGAATGTGATATAATGCAACTCTACTCTAAGAAGCAATAAACCCTAAGAATTAAAAGAAGCATAGGAAGACTTGGATGAAGAGAGATACAATATAGTCAGGAAAATCAGTAAACAATACAAGGAATACAGAAATTTAAATAGAAAGAACAGCAATAAACAAACACACATACACAAAATCTAAACCTAATATCACTAAATAATGACCAGATTTGGAGAAAAAGTAAAACTCTCAATGTAAAAAGTAAAAAGGACTATGGACGTGGAATTGAATTTATTCAAACACAAAACTGAATAAAACAAAGCTAGCAGATATATTGTTATTGAACTGTTTTTCTTTTTTTAATCTTTTTTATAAAAATGACAGAATATTAAAATGTAAAATTTTAAAAACAGTAAAATATAACAAAACAATTTAGATTTCTTATAATAAAATATAGTATTCAAGGAAAAATTAAAATCATTTTAAGAATAAGTGAGCGAATTATGACTTATAGAAGAGAAAAATGGGAGGAAATGATAGCAATATCAAAATATTTGAAGGATCACTAAGTCTTGAAGGGTTGCCTCTTTGACTGGCTTCAGAAAAGAGATATAACACAAATAAGGAAAGATTAAAGCGTGACACATTTTACTTTAACATAAGAATAAAAGGAAACAATTTCCTATCAATTTACACTGTTCAGATACAGAATGGATTATTGCATAGTTTCTCCTTCACAGATATATTCAGAAATTGAATGATCATTTATCAAGCATTGCATAGAGTAGATCCACATAGTAGGCATAGGTTCACCTAATGCCAACTAAAGCCCTACCAGTTATTAAATTCTGTTAGGATGGACAGTTATCAATTGACCAAATTAACCCCAGGATAACAACATTCTTTTGTGCAGAATACACTTTTCTCCTATAAATTAAGAATATTTAACCTTAAATAACTTTTTATACACCTGGACAAATGCCAATAATAACTAAACACCTAGAGGGCTTTCACAAGGATCAAAATTCCAAGAGTGGGAGAATGACCTCTCCTATCAAGTGTATTTTTTGTTGCCTTGTAGCATAGCTATTTATGTGCATGTCTTGTAACTCCATCTCCAATGTAACTAACCTCCTTGAGGACAGGATTATGTCAATACATTTTGTATACCCTTTTTGCAATTAAAAATATTTTGCTTTTCATTTTTAGATAGATGGAAAGACAGGGAGGAAAAAAGAGAAGAGGGGAAGGAAGGAAGCTAAAATTCCATATTCTTGCAGGTATTTCCAATGTGCATATTAGGAAATGAAAAAACATCTCTATACTACATGGTTTTCAACATCTGCTCTCCAGGTCTCTGTAGGAGACCACCGCACAGAAAACTGTGAATTTCTCCCAGGAACCTATTGAATCTTTCCATTTAGTAGTTTCTTATTCTATCATTTGCAGAAAAAGAAAAAGGTCAGTGTAACTTGATATTCATTTTAGTATTCATAGGTCACTTAATCACTTTGTGGCTTAGCTTTCTTGCCCTCTAAAATTAAAAAAGAAGGATTGATTTGACAGGTTACTTCAAGGTTCATTCTAGTCCAAATGAATGATTTTATCACACAAAGATCACGTAACTTTTTGAAGTCTAAGGCTCATCACAACTTTTCTAAGAGCCCCATTTACTTGGACAAGGAAACTAAGATGGAAATATTGTTTCTCCAAATTTGACTTCAAATAATTGATGTAAAATTATTCAGAAGACAGAATAAACTATTGTGTTTCAGAAGCTAGAAACTGCAGCACTATTCAATTCAACACTTTTTAGTGGAATGAAAGAATGAATAAAATTAAAATGAAGAACTTGATAAAATGCTTAGTATGTTTATGTCAGGCACTGTGTGATAAGTTTGACAAATAAAAATTTTTGTATCATGTTTTAGGAGGAATTGGCAAATAAACCAAATATATCCTAAAGAAAGGAAGAATTTTTGAAAACATGGAATTATCACATTGTTGGAAAAGGTTTTTCTAGGCTAAGTGAGAGCTAGAGGAAATTTGAGAAGTGGCTGAATCTGTCTAGTATGTGATGAAAGTTGTAGAAATGATTGCTCCCGGATTGGAAGATTGAATACAATCAACTTTAATTTAGCATGACTAGCAAAATAAAAAATAACAATGACAGCTTGACAAAAGTACACATTTTATCTAACAATTATGCTTTATTGATCTGTACAATCAAGTTTATGGGGAAAAATGTGTCATCATACAAACTCCAACTAAAAATGAGATGCATCAGCTGACTGAACATTTCTAAAGTTAGAACAGTATCCTATCAAATGAGAAGGTTTATAAAACTTTTCTTACTTTAATGATCAATTTCATGATAAAAAAATGATAGAAGAGGGCTAAATATTAACAAATTAGGAAATTACCTCTTATATGTGAACAGATATTAATGGAAAAGTACTAGAAATTTCGATGCAAATATTTTCTCTATTGTATATTAATAGCAAAATAGACAGGGAATTTATTCTTATTAATTTATTTTAATAAAGAGCTAATTCAAGATTGCCCTGTAAAAAGGGAATTCAAAAAATATTCCTGTTGTGATGTATTTAAAATTAAGAGGAATTATATAAAAGTAGAATTTCAAGGTGAAAGCACAATCTCTTCTAAAAATTCACTGAAAACACATGCATTATGATGAAAACTAATATCAATTTGTTATAGCTTTGATATCCATTTTGTTTGATAAAACCTTAATGACAACTTGCTTTAAATCAGTTAGGTAGCACAGTAGACAGAGTCCTGGAGTCAAGGGACCTGAATTCAAAGCCAGCCTTAGATGTTTGGCACTTATTGGATGTGTGACCCTGGGCAAGTCACTTAACCCTAATTGCCTGGCCAAAAAAAATAGAATGCTTTTCCCATAATTATATTATGAATTTATAAACTAATTAAATTCACTTTAATAAAAGCTAGAATAATTTTTTCGCTGTGCAGATGAGAAAAGTGAAGCCAAGAAAGGCAAAATAACTTGTTTAAGAAC
Source organism: Macrotis lagotis (assembly GCF_037893015.1). Classification (NCBI taxonomy): domain Eukaryota; kingdom Metazoa; phylum Chordata; class Mammalia; order Peramelemorphia; family Peramelidae; genus Macrotis; species Macrotis lagotis. The sequence goes on along the minus strand of NC_133658.1, from coordinate 195,872,289 downwards.
AAAAAAACTACTTTAAAGCAAAATTATTAATTTGCATGAAATTCCTTAAGATAATTTCCCTAAAAGTTAAATTACTTTTCCTAAACTCCATGATCCTTAAACATGATTTAATAAATTATTCATTTTTAACAACATAAAATATTTTAATTCCCTCCATTCTATCTTTTCCCATTTGTACTTTTCTATCTACTTTGTTCATATCCCTCCTGACCACTGATTTTCTAATTGCTGATGCCTCACACTGTTCTTTCCCTCTTTTCTTCTCTAAATCCAATTGGGAAGGTAAGTCATTACTTCTTTGAACCAAATATGTATAAAGTAATATATACTCATTAATATATACTCTCCTTCTTTCCCTCTACTACAGTATGTTCTTTGTGCTTCTTTATGTGGTATTAAATATCCTCTTATCCATCCTCTTTTTTTCTCCCAGTATAATCTTTTGTTTCATGTCTTAAATGATTATGTCTAATTTGTAACTATATACAATTTTCATGTATACTCCCTCCAATTTTCCTAAAAGAAGTATAACCCTCTTGAACTAAAGTACCATCAGAACAAGACTGATGTAGATGCACACCCTCTAATTATTTCCCTTTGAAGTGTCCTAGGAGTAATATAATTCTAAAGAGTCTTCCTGTTTAGATTTTATTGACTAAAATTTTTTAGTCTTATTGACTGACTTTTTTTTCTTTCTGTTTACCATTTTTTGTGTACCTCTTGAATCATATCTGAAGATCAAACTTTTATGTTCAGTTCTGGTCTTTTTTACCAAAAAATTTTGAAATGGTTAGCAAGAAATAAATCTTTTTCTCTGTAGTGCATGACACTTTACCAAAAGTGACCATGTACTAGGGTGCAGAAACCTTAAAATCAAATACAAAATGGTAGAAATAATCAATGCATCCTTTTCAGATAATGATGAGACAAACATTACATGTAATAAATGACCATGGAAAGATAAATAAAAAATCTATTGGGATCTAAATAATCTAATTTTAAGGAAAGAGTAGATCAAATAACAAATTATAGAAATAATCAACAGTTTCATCTAAGACAATGAAAACAATGAGATATAATATCAACATTTATGAGATGCAGCCAAAGCAGTTTTTGGAGAAAATTTTATATTGCTAAATACTTATATGAATAAAATAAAGAGGAGATTGCTGAATTGGGTATCCAATTAAAAAAGCTAAGAAAAAAACAAATTAAAGATCCCTAATTAAAAATTAAATTAGAAATTCTGAAAATCAAAAGAGAAATTAATATAATTGAAATTAAGAAAACATTGAGCAAATAAATAAAACTGTAAGTTTTATGAAAAAAAATTAGGTTAATATGATAAAAAAACAAAAGAAAACCAAATTATCAGTATTAAAAATGAAAATGATGAACTCAACAAAAATGAGGAAGAAAAGTGATAATTCAGTTATTTTTCCAAACAATATGACAAAGATTTGACAGTCTAAAGGAAATAAGTGAATATTTACAAAAATATAAACTACCCAGATTAACAGAAGAGGAAATAATATGTGCAAATAACTCCATTTTAGAAAACAAAATTGAAGAAATCAATGAACTCTCTAAGAAGAAATTTCCAGTCCAAGATAGATTTCCAAGTTAATTTTACAAAATATTTATGGAACAATTAATTTCAATTCCATTTAAACCATTTTAAAAAAATAGGAAAAGACTTCTGTCAAATTCCTTTTATGATAATGATACATCAGGAAGAGCCAAAGCAGACAAAAGAAATTACAGACTAATCTCCCTAATTAATACTGATGCAAATATTTTAAGTAAAATTTTATCAGTATGATTATAGCAAGTTATTATGAGGATAATGTACCAGGATCAGTAAATTTTATACCATATCATCAGTGATAGTTCAGTTTTATGAAAATAATTAATATAATTGATCATATCACTAACAAAACTAACAGTAATCATACAATTAACTCAATAGATACTGAAAAAGCCTTTGACCAAATACAAGACTCATTTCTATTAAAAATGCTTTAAAAGGGTAAGCAGCTTCTGGTAGTACAAAGCTAGCATACTCCCAGAGTTTCTCCCTCACAATTCTAAATGAAGCCTCTGCACAGACATTAAAGTTACAGATACCACCAAAAAAAAAAAAAAGAGAGAGAGAGAGACAAAATCCAAAGAAGTTTTCAGTGGTAGACATCATGTAGGATCTTCAGGAAACATGTATCTCTTTGGGGGAAGGGGGAATTTAAACACAACTAGGTGGAGAATGGGAAAGACCATGGGAGGCTTTTAGCCATAATGTGTCTAGGTTCTGACAGTCTGGTAACAGCACAGGTCATGGCAGCTAGATAGAAAGTCAGCAGGGAAGATCCCAACCCCAAACAAACTCTGAACCCTGGGAACACTGGGGAAAATCCAGGACTGGTTAAAAAAGATAGCAAAAGAACACTGACTATAGGAAACTACTATGCAAACAAAGATAACAATGGCACCTCAGAAGAAGAAAATAGTGATAAATTACCACCAGGGTGGTCTCAAAAGAGTCTATGAATTGGATACAAATCCAAAAGCTCATATAAAGCTTAATAAGAATTTTTAAAACCATAGAAGGGAGGGGAATGGAAAAAAGAAATGAGAGTCATGCAGGAAAATTATGAAAAAATGACCAAACCAACTCTTTTAAAAGTAAAAATAACTCCATCAGCAAATATTATATGTAATAGGGATGAACTCAGAGCACTTCCAAAAAGCCCCAATGAAAAGCAAAGGTGTTTACTCTAAATTTATGTGTCTCAGCTTTTTTTTTTGAACCTACTTTAATTCTACATTACTCACAAAACTTAGCACTTTCTCAAATGTAAAGTTTTTTTTTTGCAAGGCACTGGGGTTAAGTGACTTGCCCAAAGTCATACAACTAGGCATTTTTTGTGTCTGAGGTTGGATTTGAACTGAGATTCTCCTGTCTCCAGTGCCAAGCCTCTATCTCCTGTGCTATCTAGCTTCCCCCAATTGTAATGTTCTTAAGAGAGACCTTCAGTTTGCCATTATTTAGAGCACTTTCAGACTCTAAAGTTAATTAACTCAGAAGTGACTTTGGAGCAGAGAATGAGACTATACCTAGAAGGGTTGGAGTTAATCCATATTGGATGGGTTGCTAAAGAGGGAAAATGTGGGAGAGGGTATGCTTAGAGGGTACAAATGGTTCATGAAATGATTTAACTTTGGATGGTACTTAGGCTCATGAGGATTGTATGATACTTGAAAAGGCTGTAAGATATAAAATGATTATAATTTAATGCAATTGAAGACTCTTGAAAGTATATTTCTAATGAGACAGAAGAGGGGAGAATACTTAATGACTTTGAGGTAATACTGTTTGTTTATCAAATAATCAAGCAAACAGTCAATCTGTGATTATGCTTTGATTCATAGTACCTTGTACATATCAAGCAATCAGTTAATCAAGCTTTGGTTGATGGTACCTGATTAATAGTCCATGAGTGTTGAAAATTACCATGTCATGAGGCACAAAGATCCCACAAAGCAGGGGAAAGAAGGGAGGGTGTGAACATTGAGTAAACAGTAGTCAATAAATTCAGTCCAGGGAGGGAATAAGATATATTCACACTTGGGCTTAAAAATCTATCCTACTCTACAGGGAAGGGGGGAAGGGAAAAAAAAGAAGAAGAAACTGATAAAAGGGAAGGCAAAAGTACAAGTGAACATAAACTAAAAGTTAAATTTCAAAAGAAAGGTTAAAGCAGAATGGAAGGAAAACTTGGAGATGGAATAAAAGGAAAGAAAGTAGAAAATTATAAATGCAGAAAGATAGCAAGGAGAGAAACACAGAATTAGTAATATAAAATGTAAATGTGAATGGGATTAACTCTCCTATGAAACAAATGCAGATAGAAGAATGAATTAAAAATCAGAATCAGATAATATGTTGCTTACAAGAAACACATTTTTTTATAATTTTTTTTAGATTTTATTTTTTAAAGGCAATGGGGTTAAGTGGATTGCCCAAGGCCACATGGCTAGGTAATTATTAAGGGTCTGAGGCCAGATTTGAACTCAGGTACTCCTGACTCCAAGGCCAGCACTCTATCCACTGTGCAACCTAGCTGCCCCAAGAAACATATTTGAAGCAGAGAGATGAACACAGGGAAAAAGGTAAAACGATAGAACAAAATATATTATGCTTACGCTGAAATAAAAAAGAAAAAGAGAAAACACAGGCAGTGAGCCTGATCTAAGATAAAGCAAAAGCAAAAACTGATCTTATTAAATGAATAAGGAAGAAAATTACATCATCTTAAAAGGAGCCATAGGTAATGAAGTTATATCATTATTTATCATGCATGCATCTAATGGTATAGCATCCAAATTCCTATAAGAAAACATAAGTGAATTATAAGGATAAATAGACAGAATAATTTTAATAATGGGTGACCTCAATCTCCCTCTCTCAGAGCTAGATAAATCTAACCACAAATTAAACAAGCAAGAAGTTAAGAAGGTTGATAAAATCTTAGAAAATTTAGATATGATGGACTGCTGGAAAAACTTAAAGGGGATAGAAAATAATATAACTTTTTCTCTGTAGTACATGGCACCTATACCAAAATTGACCATATACTAGGTCACAAAAAAACAAATAATCAAATGTAGAAAGGTAGAGATAATAAATGCAAGCTTCTCAGATCATGATGCAATAAAATTTGCAAGTAATAAAAAGTCCTGGAAAGATAAACTAAAAATTAATTGGAAACTAAATAACTTAATTTTAAATAATGAATGAATCAAACAGAAAATTATAGAAATAATGAACAATTAATATCCAAGAAATTCATACCAAAGAAACATCATCCCAAAATTTATGGGATGCAGCCAAGGTAGTTTTGAGGGGAAATTTTATATCTCTAAATACTTTTTTTTTAGATTTTTGCAAGGCAATAGGGATAAGTGGCTTACCCAAGGCCATACAGCTAGGTAATTATTAAGTGTCTGAGGCCAGATTTGAACTCAGGTACTCCTGACTCTAGGGCTGGTACTCTGTCCACTGTGCCACCTAGCTTCTGCTCCTACATGCTTATTTTTAAGAAGAACATTATCTCCAAATGCTTATATGAATAAAATAGAAAAAAAAGCAGAACTTGATGATTTGGGTATGCAACAAAAAAAGCTAGAAAAAGGACTAATCAAAGATCCCCTATTAAATATCAAATCAGAAATTCTGAAATTAATGGGAGATATTAATAAAATTGGAAGCAAGAAAACCATTGATATAATGCATAAAAGTAAGGGTTGGTTTTATGGGAAAAAACAGCAATAAAATAGATAAACCTCTGGTTAATTTGCTTAAAAAAGGAAAGAAGATAACCAAATTACCAGTATCTGAAAAGAAAAGGCTGAACTAACCACAAATGAATAGGAAATTAAAGAGCTATTTTGCTGAACTGTATGCCAATAAACTTGATATATTTACTAAAATATAAACTACCCGGATTCACAAAAGAGAAAATAAAATACATAAATAACTCCACTTCAGAAAAAGAAATTGAAGAAATCATTAATAACTCCATATGAAAAAGTCTCCAGGTCCAAATGAATTTACAAATGAATTCTACAAAACATTTAAGACAAAGAAAATTATAGACCAATCTCCCTAATGAATATTGATGCAAAAATCATAAATAAAATTTTGGCAAAGACATTACTAGTTATTAATAGGATAATATGCCATTATCAGGTAAGATTTATACCAGGTAAGCAGATATGGTTCAATATTGGGAAAACACTCAACATATCAAAATATCAGTTTCAAAATCAGCAGAAATCATATATGATTATCTCAATAGATGCTGAAAAAACCTTTGATAAAATACAAATCCAATCCTATTAAAAACAGAAAATTTAAGAAAATTTTTCTTAAAATAATAAGTAATATCTATCTAAAACCATTAACAAATATATATACTGGGAATAAACTTGGGGCATTTTCAATAAGTTCAGTGTGAAACAAGAAGGACCTTTATCAATATTACTATTCAATATAGTATTAGAAATGTTAACTTCAGCAATGAGAAAAAAAGAAATTGAAGGAATCAGAATTGGCAATGAGGAAGCAAAGTTTTCACTCTTTGAATATGATATAATGGTATACTTAGAGAACCTGAGGAAATCATGTAAAAACTCTTTGAATCAATTAGCAAATTCTGCAAAGTAGTAGGATATAAAATAAACCCACATAAATCATCAGCATTTTTATATCAACATCAAAGCCCAAGAGCAAGAGATAGAAAGAAAATTATAATTAAAATATAGACAACATTAAAGATTTGGGAATCTATATCCCAAGGCAAAACCAGAAATTGTAGGAACACAATTACAAAGTAATTCTCACATTAATAAAGTCAGATATAAACAACTGGAAAAAAGTTAATTGCTTATGGTAGGCCTTATTTAGTGCCATTCCAAACAAACTGTCAAATAATTACTTTACCGAGCTAGAAATAATAAGAAAATTCATCTGGAGCTTCAATGATCAAGAGTATCAAGGGAACTGATGGGAAAAAAATGTAAAGGAAGTGGCCTAGCTCTACTAGAGCTAAAATTATACTATAAAGCAGCAGTTGTCAAAACTGTCTGGTACTGGTTGTGAAATAGAGTAATAGATCAGTGGATTAGGAAAGGTTCTAAGAAACATTAGTAAATGACTACAGTAACCAACTATTTGACAAACTCAAAGACATTAGCTTGTGGGATAAGAAAATGTTGAGAAAACTTGAAAATAGCATGGCAAAAACTATGCATAGGCCCACATCTCATACCCTATGACAAAATATGGTCAGAATGAACACAAGATTTAGACATAAAGCTGAACACCATAGATAAATTAATAGACCAAGAAATACTCTGTCAGATCCAAAGAAAGGGGAAAAATGTATAACCAAGCAAGTTATAAAATACATTATAAATTTCAAAATGGATGATTTACTATATTAAAAAGGTTTTGCACCGAAATTATAAGGAAAACAGAAAACTAGGAAACTATTTTCACAGCTAGAGGTTCTGATAAAGGTTTCATTTCTAATATATATATATATATAGAGAGAGAGAGAGAGAACTACATCAAATTGATAAGGTTACAAGTCATTCCCCAATTGATAAATGGTAAAAGGATATATGAAGATATAGTTTTCAAATGAAGAAATTAAAGGTATATATGATATGAAAAATGTTTCAAATGATTATGTATTAGGGAAATGCATATTAAAACAATTATCAGCTATCATCTCACATTTATTTGATTGACTAAGCTAATAGAAAAGGAAAATGATCCATGTTGGAGAGATTGTGCAAGGATAGGGTTATTAATGCATTGCTGGTGAAACTGTGAACTGATTCAATCATTCTGGAGAGCAATATGAAACTATGCCCAAAGAGCAGTTAAAACTAATTATACTTTTGATCCAACAATTCAATTAAATGACCTATATCCAGATGAAATAAAAAAATGGAAAAGGTACCACATGTTCCAAAATGTTCTTAGCAGCTATTTTTATAATGGGAAAGAATTGGAAATTGGGGGAGTGCCCATCAATTGGAGAATGGTCGACTATGGTATAAGAACCTTAGGGAACACTGTTGTTCTATTAAAAAACCATGAATGGTCAGGCTCTAGAGAAGCATGGAATGAATTATAGAATCTCATGCTGAGTGAAAGGAGCAAAACCAAGAGAACAATGTACACATTAACAACAACATTGTGAGCTGAACATCCATAATGGATGCAGTTCCTCTCAGCAGTTTAGAGAGCTAGGATAACCCTATTAGATCTGCTATGGACAATGCTATTCCCTTCTCAAGGAAGAGAAACAAAACAAAACAAAACAAAATATACACACCCATAAAAAATGTTTTGAATCTGATAAACACTGCATTCACTTTTCTTTTTTTTTATGAAGAGAATCAATTACAGAGACTGAGGTAAAAGCAAAAGACCCAAGAGTCACATTTATCCTAATTTGATTCCCCCCCACCATTGACCCATTCTCAAGAGTGTGCCCTTTACAATCTAAGGCTATAAACTAATTTAAATAATCCAATCAGAGACATAAATCTCTTTCCTGAAGACTCAGTAGATTAAGGAGCAAAAGTCTATTTGCCCTTCACATTCTGGTCCTAATAACATTCACTGTTATCTCACAAGTTGTTTGTCAGGGGAAGAGGCAGAAAGACATGGTTCCAATCTATAATATTCTACTGAAGAAATCTCAGACTTTGTCCCACTCAATCCCTCCTCTTTATTTTGATGAGATTTCTTCAAATTTCTCCTCCCCTCCCCTCCCCTCCCCTCCCCTCCCCTCCCCTCCCATCACAAAACAATAAGATTCTGGAGCTTATTCCAATTTATATTTTGCCTTATTGCCATATTGACACACATATTTCACTTTTAACACAATAAACTTCCATTACTGTTTTACTACATAATAAAATTCCCAATGAGAATGATCACATTGACTCAAGCTTGTAACACATGCATTCAAGTCATCTTTAGTCTAAGAGTACCCAGCATCTGGTTTAAAATAAAACAGTTTTAAACTTTGCTTTCATTACAATAATGACTCAAACATCCTTAATCAAAATGATGTTTTTTCAAAAATCTTACCAATTTTCTTTTCCTGGTGTACTTAACTCACATTTCTTTCCTTAAACTAGAACTTGAAACTGTAATTATTCTGAGAATTTCCTATTCTTCTTCTTATTACCTAAATATCCCCTCTAAATATAAATTAAAAAAAAACTTACTTCATATCTTAACATGCAGCTGATAGCAGAAGTAAGAGCCATACATCTAACCTATCTGTGGCTATTAGAGCCAATTCACCTAAAACTTCTTTTTCTGGTTGCTTAGTAACTATAAAAATCCAGGACACTAAAGGAAAATTCCCTTATAGATATAAGTATTGAATATCAGTGTCCAGGTACTACCCATGTGGGTAGTCAAATGTCTTAGGCCAGATGTATTCTTTTAGGTGAGAAATTATCCAAATGTCATTTAGGGGAAATCATGTCAAAGGGGTCCAACCTCTGCCATACTGAGAAGTTGCTCCTTCAACTGCCCATCCCTATCACTTGACATCTTTAGAACATTGGCTTCCTTGGCTATAAGAACATGACATTTACCCAGTAGCATTTTCTTTTGTTGACCATCCTAGTATCTGACATAAGAGAAAATCGATGAAAAAAGTCCCAGGATCTAAAATGGTTGTTTTACCTAATTAGAATTTCCAGTGCGTATAATTCACTAAATTCAATTTATAATCTTAATGGAGTCCCAAATAATGAAATCCCTACCTAAAGCTGAGTGTTCTTCCTGGGTCTTTGTCTAAAACCAGGCATTCTAACTATGACTGGCCCAACAGTCCTTATTTCCTACCTCATACTAGAGACATCTCTTTGTCTGAAATCATATCTATTCTCTTTCTGTATAAAGATGGCATATCAGATTCCCCTTGGCTAGAGAGAAATCTCCTTCTGGTCTGTTGTATTTTTTTTTTAGATTTTGCAAGGCAATGGAGTTACATGGCTTGCCCAAGGCCACATAGCTAGATAATTATTAAGTGTCTGAGGCTGGATTTTAACTCAGGTACTCCTGACTCCAAGGCCAGTGCTCTATCCACTGCTCCACCTAGCCTCCCCTGGTCTGTTGTATTTTACAGCAAATTAATATCTCCTTTGTCCAGGAAATTTCACAGAAAAATCTCAAATTATCTTGTGTTTATCTTTCTCATATTAGATAGTGCTTTTACTTCAAAGCAAACAACCAGCTTTGGAATATATATATATATATATATATATATATATATATATCCAAAATATTACCAATTCACTTATATAACTAGAAACATTTATACATGAACTTGTCTAACTACCAGCCATCCTCAACATACAGATGGTTATTTTTGTTTTGGCAAGGCAATTGGGGTTAAGGGTCTTGCCCAAGGTCACACAGCTGTGTAATCATTAAGTGTCTGAGGCCCAATTTGAATTCAGGTCTTCTGACTCCAGGACCTAGTGCTCTATCCTCTGCACCACCTAGATGCCCCCTCATATGCAAATTACTCTCCAGACTTCTGTAAAACTATTAGAATATCATAGGTAGCTTTAAATTTCCAAAATGCATTATTAATTTCAATATAACAGAACAGCAATAAGAGTATCACACAAATTACTATGTTGTACAAAGCAATCATTCCATTATTCCATTATTCATGAACCCAAAGATCTATTCCAGAAAGGGTCATTCTTTGATATTTCCCTTATTGCCCTTCAAAGCAATCACATTAATCCCAGGCTTTAACAATACAGTATTTAAATAATATTCACAAGCGATAACTAAACATTGAAAATATAATCTCTTTGCAGTTATGAAAGAATATCACATAACTGATAAATACATCTTATTCATCAATAAGTTACAATAAGTTACCTTACAATGGGGACCACACAACTGATATTTGTAAAGAGCCCCCCCCCCCCCATCAGCTGTCTGCAGTTACCAAGAGAGAGGTCCACATTTGTGACTTCTTTAAAATTATATATAGGAGCGGCTAGGTGGCATAGTGGATAAAGCACCGGTCCTGGAGTCAGGAGTACCTGGGGTCAAATCTGGTCTCAGACACAATAATTACCTAGCTGTGTGGCCTTAGGCAAGCCACTTAACCCCATTTGCCTTGCAAAAACCTAAAAAAATTATACACATATTGTTAATATACATTAATCATAAAATTGTTATTTAAACTTCTCATTTCCCTTAGAACAAGAGCAAATTGAATATCCCATGATCTTTATACTGTTGTCTTCCAGACCTCTTTGCCCAGATTCTCAGAATTCAATTTCATATATGATACATTTAAAACTCTAATCACTAATAACTAAATTCCCCAACAATTTAGTTTGATAAAACTTTAGAGTACCTTATACTGAGAATCCAGCACTCACATTCAATAGTTCTATCCAAAATAAAAATACAATTGTTTAGGCTTAACATTAAAATGAATCAGTTTTTTTTTCAAAAGAAATCAGTAAACATCCCAGATAACAAAGTTATTTCTCTTCTTAGAAACATAATACCACTTTTATTTAACCCAAAGGTGTTACAATAAAGTTTAAAATCCCAAACCACTTAACTCCTTGCAAAAGTTACAATAGTATTAAAATAGTTTCTAATCCCAAACTAGTTTAACAATCTAGGAATTTAACAATTACTCCCATTCTTTAAAAATTTTGCCAGAATGTTACAACACTAGTATCCCTCTTTTAAAACCCTCAGTGTGTTTCCCAAAATTCTAGTTCAGAAACCTTAAACAGTGAGAGTCATCACTCAGGCTGTGTGGCCAGAGCAGATATTCATTAAACATGATTTTTAAAATATTCATATGCATATGGATGAATATTGAAAAACTTTCATAACATGAATCTGGAAAAATAAATATTAATAAAAATACTAGAAAATATAGGAATAAATGTAACTTCCCTAAAAATGAAAAGTATCTATCTAAAACCATCAACAAATCTTAAGTGTAATGGGGATAAATCAGGAGCATTTCCAATAAAATTATGGATTAAACAAGGATGCCTGTTATCATCACTACTCTTCAATATAGTATTAGAAGTATTAATTTCAGAAATAAGAGAAGAAGAAAATTGAAGTAATTAGAATTGACACCAAGAAAGCAAAGCTTTCACCCTGTGCAGATGACATGATGGTTTGCTCAGAGAATATTAGAAAAAAAACAACTAAAACAACTACTTGAAACAATTAACAATTTCAGCAAATTAGTATGATATAAATTACATCCACTTAAGCCATCAGCATTTCTGTATATTAAAATCATTCTCAAGGACAAGAGATAGATAAGTTCCATTTAATGTAATTATGGACAACATAAAGTACTTGAGAATGTACATCCCAGAAACTATATGAGCACAATTACAAAATATTTTTCACACAAAGTCAGATCTAGGGGCAGCTAGGTGGCGCAGTGGATAGAGCACTGGCCCTGAAGTCAGGAGTACCTAAATTCAAATCCTGCCTCAGACACTTAATAATTACCTAGCTGTGTGGCCTTGGGCAAGCCACTTAACCCCATTGCCTTGCAAAAAAAAAATGTCAAATCTATATATTTGGAAAAAACATCAACTGCTCATGGCAGTCCCTGGAAATGCAATAACAATGCCGATTGTTTGCAAATTGAATTACTTCAGTAATTTAACTTAACTACCACAAATTATTTTATTTAGTTAGAAAAAAATAGTGCCTAGATTCATATGGAGAAACAAGAGGTCAAGAATATCAAGGGAACTGATGAAAAAATTGTAAAGGAAGGTGGCCTAGCTGTACTAGATCTTAAATTTTATTATAAAACAACACTCATCAAAACTATTTAGTACTGCCTAAGAAAAAGAATATTGGACCACTGGATTAGAGCATTTACAAAAGAAATAATAGTAAAAGATTATAGTAATCTACTGTTTGATAAGTCCAAAGACATTAGCTTCTGAGATAAGAATTCATTATTGGACAAATCTGCTGAGAAAACTGGCAAGTAGTATGGCAAAAACAGGCATAGAACCAAATCTTATACCATATACCAAAATGAGGTCAAATTGGGTACAAGATTTAGACATAAAAGGGTGATGCCATAGTACAAATAAGAGAACAAGAAATGCTCTCTCTCTGTCAGATCTATGAAGAAGAGAAAAACTGATTATAAGATCAAACAAGAAACAGAGAATATTATAAATTTCAAAATGGATGATTTTGACTATATTAGTTTTAAAAGATTTTGTACCACTAAAACCAATGCAACCAAGAATAGAATGATGGCAGAAATATGGGAAACAATTTTCATAGCTGATGTTTCTTATAAAGGATGCATTTCTAAAATATACAGAGAATTGAACCAACTTTATAAGATCAAAAGGCATCCCCCAATTGATACATGGTCAAAGGATTTGAACAGTCAGTTTTCAGATGAAGAAATTAAAACTATATTTAGTCATATGTAAAAGCTCTAAATCATTGTTTATTACAGAAATGTAAATTAAAGCAACTATAAAGTATCACTTCATATCTATCAGATTGACTAAGATAACAGAAAAGTATCACTGTTGGTAAGTATGTGGGGAAATTGGGACATTAATGCCTTAGAGGCAGAGCTGTGAATTGATTCAATCATTTTGAAGCATAATCTGGAACTCTATCCAAAGAGCAATAGTACTAATCAACAATATAAATACTAGACCTTTATCCAAATAAATCATAAAGAAATGGGAAAAGTCTCACATGTTCAAAAATATTTCTAATGGCTCTTTTTGTAATGACAAAGATTGGAAATTGAGGGGATGCCCATCGATTGGGGAATAGCTAAACAAGTTATGGTATATGAGTGCTATGGAGCATTATTATTCCTTAAGAAATCATGAGCAGTTGGACTTTTGAGAAGCATGGAAAGAATTATATGAACTGATGCTAAGTGAAGTGAGCAAAACCAGGAGAACATTAAACACATTAACAATTATGTTTGACTATGATGAAATGTAACTCCTCTCAGCAGTTCAGAAATCAAGGACTGTCTTGAGAGACCTGCTATGGAATATGTCATCCAGCTAAAGAGAAAAAAAAAAAAAAAAACCTTAGGGGCAGCTAGGTTGCATAGTGCTTAAAGCACTGGCCTTGGAGTCAGGAGTACCTGGTTCAGATCTGGTCTCAGGCATTTAATAATTACCTAGCTGTGTGGCCTTGGGGAAGCCACTTAACCCTGTTTGCCTTGCAAAAACCTAAAAAACAAAACAAAACAAAACAAAAAAACCTAGAGTCTAAATGCATACTCTGTTCACTTTCCAAAAAAATTCTTTAATTTTTTTCCCCCTTTCATTTCTGGTTATCTTTTTTCTCTTTCATTCTAATTCCCCCATCACAACATGACTAATATGTAAATACGTTAACCAAAAATTTACATACACAACATTCACATGACTATTAGCCACCATGGGGAAGAAAAAGCAATAGTGGTAGAAAAATGTGGAACTTATAAATTTGCAAATGGATGAATGTTGAAAAACTACCATTAAACATAAATGGAAAAATAAATTAAAATTTAAGTAAAAAAGAAAGTTCTCTATTTCACTAAAAGTTCAACATTTCCCCTGAAAGAACATGGTAAATTTAGCAGGGTAATTGATTCTTGGTTGTCATTCAATTTCTTTTGCCCTCTGAAATATGATGTTCAAGACCCTCAGATCATTTATTGTTGAAGCTCAAAAGTCCTGCATTGTCTTCCCTAGAAATTATATTGTTTCTTTTTGGCAGCTTACAGTTTTTTTTCTGCTTTAGCCAATGATTCTGAAATTTAATTACAATATTCCTTGGAATTTTTATTTTAGGATATTTCTGGGGTGATCAATAGATTCATTTTTTATATTTAATTTATTTTACCAATTATAAGCAAAGGTAATTTTCAACAATAATTTTTGTTTGGTTTTGAGTTTTATATTTGTCTCCTCTCTTCCTTCCTCCCTTCCCAAGACAGAAAACAATCTATATGTAGTTTATAAATGGATAACTATGTTAAACATATATCCAAATTCAACATGTTTTCGAAAAAGAAACAAATCAAAAAGTGAAATAATAAAGCATGAGACAGAAAAAACATAATATATAAAACAAATTGTAAAAATTGAAAAAAAGGAAAATTTGATCTATTTTAGACTCCATAGTTCCTTCTTTGGATGTGGATGGTATTTTCCAACACATGTCCTTTAGAACTATCTTTGATTATGGTATGGCTGAGAGCCAGTCCATCATAGTTGATCATTGCACAATGTTCTTGTGGTTCTATTCATTCAGCATTATTTCATGCAAATCTTTTCAGGCTTTTGTAAAGTCTCATCCTTCAGGATATCTTTTTGTTTTATTTCATTTTATTTTCCAAGTTACATGCAATCATTATTTTTCAATTTTTTGAGTTCCATATATTTCTATCACCTTTCCTTCTCTCCCCCCCTTTCTATGGCCAAAAACAATCTGGTAAAATTTAAACATGTACATTCATTTTTAACATATTTCCATATGAGAGGCATTTTGAAACAGGAAATTGGAACAAAAGTGATAAAAATCATGAGAAAGAAAGAAAAATAATTCAATTCACATTATACACTTATTATAACTAATACTGTATTTCCCTACATGCTAACTTTCCCTGTTTAAACTTTTCTTTTTCCTTTCCCCTCATCCCTCCTCACCAATGTTTTGCTTCTGATTATTGCCTCTTAATCAGCCCTTCTTTCTATGAGCCCTTTTACCTTTCCTTCTCCCTTTATCTTTTTACTTTTCTTTTTAACTTTACTTTAAGATTGTTCAACTTTACTTTTGCTTTTATCCTTTATTTTATTAATCCCTTCTTCCCCTTTCTCTTGTCTTTCCCTGTAGGGTAGCATAAACTTTTAAGCCATCATTTCCCTCAGTTTCCTCATTTGTAGAGTGATAAAGGAGTAGCATGAATGTCCCAGGATTGTTTTGAAAATAAAACGAGACATCATTTGTGAAATGCTTTACAAACCTTAAAACATTATAGAAATGTTATTTTATAGCTACTATTACCATAGGATCATGCATTTCAGACTGAAAGGGATCTCAGAGGTTATCTAATCTCACCTCCTCTTTTTATGAATGTGAAAACTGACACTTAGGAAGGTTAATTATGTATTCAATATTGCACTAGTATATTGGGGGAGCCGGTATTTAAACAAAGCTCATTGGTGTTAAAACACAGAATACAGACCATGCCATCTGACTTAATTATGCAACCCAAGAATTCCTGAAGCTTGTCATATTTCCAGATGCTACATCTTTAGAATGTATTGGATTTCCTATATTCTAACAGCTGGGGAGAAGAGACACCAAACCATGTATTTTCTACTTTCCATGGATTATTAAACTAGACAAACACACAAAATCCTATTCAAAGTCCCATAAAATACAAACTCACCTCTTTAATCCCAAAAGGTTTCAAGTCTTATTCTTTTTTTTTATGTTTTTGCAAGGCAAACGGGGTTAAGTGGCTTGTCCAAGGCCACACAGCTAGGTAATTATTAAGTGCCTGAGACCAAATCTGAACCCAGGTACTCCTGACTCCAGGGCCTGTGCTTTATCCACTACGCCACCTAGCCGCCCCTACTTATTCTTTAAATAGTCAAGACTGAAAAGCAATCCTTGCATTAGTTAATGATCCAGTATCAGTTATCATCATTTTTGATTCCTTAAATTTCCTAGTTAAATTCTACCTCTATATAATTGTAATGATAATGTCATGACTTACAACACAGCTCACCTTCTCTCCCCTGGTGCCTTCATTGGCTATTGTATCAAAACAATAAACACAAATCAAAAACATTCTTGCCATGGTGAATTACTTTCTTGTGTTGTAACTGTCACCCCTTTTCAATGAAAACCATGCTTATGAATATTTCTATATTGAATTAGACTGATTTTTGAATAACCATCTCAAAATCTTTCTAGCTTGGTAGAATGTGCCAGTTAGAACTTCAGTGATAAGTCTTTGGAAGCTCAGAATTGTCGAGTCCCTTTCTGGACTCCCTTATCGTTCCCAGACAAGGAAGGCAAGTGTTCCCTTTGTACATCAAGGTCTCCAAGGTCTCGATTTATTTAACCAAATACAAGTGCTTAAATATCCTCTCCAGTCCCTAACCGACTCCACTCCTAACCTACTTACTAAAGGCTCTGGTGCTCAAGGATAACAGGTGCTGAAGGTTCACAGCACTCCTCCACACACAACAGTTCCTAACACAGAATCACCTTCATTACAAAAGAAGATTCAAAAGAACATATTGGTCAGTCAATAAAAATTTATAAAGCGATAATTTTTTCCTAGAACCTCTTCTAAAAATTAGTGATACAAAGTCTAATGTGAGGGAATATGCAAATATATAACAGACAAAATTTAAACTAGAAGTTAAACTCAGAAGGAATGTAAGATTTGAGCTAATTTTAAAGAAAACAAGTGAAACCAGGAAGTAAAGTATTCCTGGAATGAGACAGAGGGACTGAAAAGACACAGATTCAGGAGATAAAATGTGGTGTGCTAGATATTGAATGTTTAGTCAATATAGTTGGATCTTAAGTTTTCAAAGAGAAACAATATATACAAATCCTGCAAAAGTAGGTAATGAGGATTCCTCTATCCATGCGACATAATAAACACATAGGGGAGGTGGCCAAGAAACCATCTATCCAATTTGAAAATCAAATAGTAATCAGAAACTATATACAGGTGAATATATAGCAGACAAAACAAAATAAAGAAGCTGTCCTATATGGAAACTTAGGTAACTAAGTTCAACCAAAAAGGAAAATAACCTAGATTTACACCATGAAGAAGTTCCAAAGAATTACTAGTATGGAAAATTGGGGTTGTGGACATGATAGAAACAAACACTAGTCTCATGTCTGCCTCTTTCCAGAGACTTTTCTTTCAGCAATTTGAAGTAAGGTTGGAATCTCCTGCCTTCTCTCTTGAAACTAGAAGTCAGGAAACATTCAAAGCAACTACAGATCCTGGAGAAAGTCAGAGTTCCTCAGAGGTTCAGAGCAGGTCTAATGAACTGAAAGTTTTGGAACTCTCTACTATCCCGCTCTTACCAAATCAAGTAGTCCATCAAGCATTGATCTCTACTAATGAGGAGAGATTTTAATTACAGTGGGCTTTGAGACTGAAGTTATAGTAAGATTCAATTATGCTAATGAAAGGTTTTAAATGTGATTTTTGAAGTAAGAATGAACCACCAAAACATTCAGTAGTGGGGATTGGGAAGGAGGTGACATGGTCAAACTTATTTTTTAGGAAGGTCATTTAGGTAACTGAGTGAAGAACAGCCTGGAGAAGGGAGAGATGAAATAGGGGAAGAATATAAAAGGCTATTTCAAGAGTATAAGCATTAGGTCATAAGGCCTAGCACCAGGATAATTGCTTCTTTAGTGGAGAGAAGAGGATATATAAGAGGGAAGTTGTGAAGATAAAGGTAAAATATATATGGTAACTTTTTTCTTTTTTTGCATTTAGTAGATACTTAATACTAATTAAATTTATAATATTTTTCATTCATATGATACTGACAATTTTCATGGTTCATGGTAATTCTTCCTCCCAGTTTGCATTTAAGTACTTCTAGAGGGTCCTATTTAATTAGGTTTATGAAATGAATATATACCATTGAGTTCATCACTCTACCTACTAAGTAGTAGCTAGTTACAGAGTATTGTGCACATGGTTCTCTTTTATGAAAAAGAAACATAATGAAAGGAAATTAGACTTTTATATACTAGGGAAGAGAATTGTTTGTCTTTGAATATAGATCACCTAATTTTTAGAATAGAATTTACTATATATATGTATATAAAATGTATATACATCTATATGTGTATATATATATATATATATATATATATATATATATATATATATATATATATATGTTTAGTGTTCAAGAACCTTGAGATAGTTTGAAGAAACTGAAACATTAAATACTTTTGATCTACAGCTGTTTCCCAAGAAATAAGGGGGCGGGCAGAGCCAAGATAGTGACAGGAGAGGATCGATTCTTAGGTGCTCTCTCAAAAATTAAACTAAGGATTCTAACTAAATTTTCAAGAGATAGAATCCACAGAGGGATCCAGTGAGGCAGTTCTCCAGCCCAAGGTAACCTGGAAAAGAGCAGAAAGGCTCCACTCCACGGGGTTGGAGGGGTAGCCTGACAGAGTGCAGGAAATTCAACCTCCCGCAGGCAGCCCCAGGGTGCTGGGAGCTGTGGCTCAGGGCAGTGGGCAGTTTCCTGACCTACACTTGGGGAGCACCAGGCACAACTTGGGGGGGGCGTCAGCTAGGGAGGACCTCTGCCAGCGCTCAAAAAAGACTTTGAAAAGCAAGTGAGGGAGATAGAAGAAAAATTGGGAAAAGAAATGAGAGAGATGCAGGAAAATCATGAAAATGAAGTCAGCATCTTAGTCAAGGAGATACAAAAAATGCTGAAGAAAATAGTGTGTTTAAAACCAGCATAGGTCAAATGGATAAAACAGTTCAAAAAGTTATTGAGGAGAAGAATGCTTTATAAAAGCAGAATTGGCCAGATGGAAAAAAGAGATAAGAAAGCTCTCTGAGGAAAACAAATCCTTCAGATGTAGAATGGAACTGAGAGAGGCTGCTGATTTTACGAGAAATCCAGTCACAATAGTTCAAAAACAAAAGAATGAAAAATTAGAAGAAAATGTGAAATATCTCATTGAAAAAGCAACTGATATGGAAAAGTGATTTAGGAAAGATAATCTAAAAATTATTGGGATACCTGAAAGTCATGATCAGGAAGAGTGTTGACATCATTTTCAAAGAATTACTACAGAAAATTATGCTGATATCCTAGAAGAAGAGTGCAAAATACAATTTGAGAGAATCCACTGATCTCCCCAAGAAAGAGATCCAAAAAAACCAAAGTCCCAGGAATATTATAGCCAAGTTTCAGAACTCCCAAGAAAATATTACAAGCAGCCAGAAGGACACAATTCAAATGTTGTGGAGCTGAAGTCAGGATCACACAGGACTTAGCAGCAACTACATTAGAAGCTTGTAGGGCTTGGAATATAATATTCCTGAAGGCAAAAGTGATCAGAATGCAACTGAGAATCAACTGCCCAGCAAAACTCTATGTCCTCTTTCAGGGAAAAAGATGGACTTTCAATGAACCAGGGGAATTTCAAATGTTCCTGTTGGAATGGACAGAACTGAACAAAAAGGTTTGATCTTCAAATACAGGACTCAGATGAAGCATAGAGAGTGGAGCAGAAGGGGAAAATATGAGGGACTTAATGATGATGAACTATATGTATTCCTGCATAGAAAAATGACACTGATAATACTCATATGAACTTTCTCATTTTAATAGAGCAGGTAGAAGGAGCTTTTATAGATGAAGAACAGGAGAGAGCTGAATTTGAGGATATAATGTGGTATAAAAATTGAGTCAATAGCTAAAAGGCTATGGGAGAAAGAAAAAGGAGAGGTGGAACAGGCTAAGATATTTCACATAATTTTTTTTTTTATTACAATGAGCTATTGCAATGATATGGAAGGAGGGAAAACAAAGGGGAATGAGGGAATCACTTTCACCAGATGTGGCTAGGAGAGGAAACAATATATATATATATATATATATATATATATATATATATATATATATATATATATATATAATATACACTCATTGGGGTACATACATATGGAATAAGAAGGGGAGAAGGGGGACAGGGGGAAGGGGGGATATGAGTGATGGAGGAGATGATAGACCATGGGGGAAAGTGGTCAGATATAACACATTTTCTTTTTTATTTCTTGCATGGGGCTGGGATTGGATGGCCTGTGGGACCATAGAGCCAGGTAGATGCTGGGCTTAAGGGATAGTATGTGGGCTCAGGCCTCATGGCCCCAGGGCCGGGGATCTGTCTGCTGTGTCACTCAGCTACTCTACAGCAGAGACAGAGTGAAAGGAGAGAGAAAATATAATATACAGTAGTGAAGTACAAACGGCAGGAGTTGCAATCAACAATGGCAACAGTGGAAAAATATGGAAGTAACCTTTGTGATGGACTTATCATAAAGAATGTGATCTACCTGCAACAGAGCTGGAGGTGTTGGAACATATACTGAAGCACATTTATTATTATTATTATTATTTTTATTGTTATTATTATTATTATTATTATTATTATTATTAGGGGGGTTGCAAAGGAAATGGGGCTAAGTGGCTTTCCTGGGGCCTCACAGCTGGGTGATGGTTGGGTGTTTGATGCACGATTTGGACCCAGGAGCTCCTTGCTCCAGGGCCAGTGCTCTGTCCACCACCCGGCTACCCCTACTATTATTATTATTGCTATTTTATTTTATTTTGGGTCTTTTTATTTTTTTTCTGGGCAATAGGGTTGGGGTGGCTTGCCTGGGGTCACACAGCTGGGTGATTGTTGGGTGTCTGGGGTTGGATTTGGGCTCAGGTACTTCTGGCTCCAGGGCCAGTGCTCTGTCTACTGCACCACCTGACCACACCTACTATTATTATTATTTTTTTTTTAATTTTAATTTTTTACTCTCTCCTTTACTTTATTGTCCATGTGGGTCTATATTTTTTGGGGGAGGGGGTGTTATGTTTACTCTTAAACAAGAATATTTTAGTAATGTAGAAAAAAGCATTATTTATACAAAATAAGAATAAATAAGTAAATAATATATATATATATATATATATATATATATATATAACATTTATAAAAAGAAAAAGAAAGAAATAAGAGTGACAAGACTTTTGTTGTTGTTCTCAGATGTGTTCATATGCGGTCTTTATCTCAGTATACCAGTATTAGATTCTGATTAATTATTTAATGAGTGAAGTAGAATGGGGGAATTAGGAAAGAGGGTAATGCAGAAATCTGTTTTGGAATTTGTCTGGAGGGTAGGAAGTGAGACTGAGGAAGACCATCTGGGAACAGCACCCCTTCTCTGCCAAATAATTCTATGACATGTCTTGAGTTATGGGTCCATTGGGAAGAAAAAAATTCTTGAGCTACATTGAGAATATCTCTTGCTTCAATACCTAAGCAAAGAGATTCTTCATTCATGAGTTTAAATGTCAGCATTCTTGTAGTGTCATCTGTACCATGGAAGAGCTATAATGGAGTCCATATATAACATGTAAGCCCTACCTAAAAGTCTCTGCATTGGAAAAAAAGAACTTTTGGGAAAAGGCTAAATGTTTAGAATTGGGTATAAATGTAAATATTGACAGGCCATGAACTATTTATGAGTGTGTATGTATATATGTATGTGTGTGTGTATGTGTGAAAGGGTCCTGTTTCAAAAAGAAGGTGGTGAAAGAATTACATTTAAGTTTATTCGAAGAAAGCCTATTGGAAGGGGAGGGAGATTTCTCCTCTTTATTCAATATCTTCAAGTAGTAATCAAATCATCACTGCTTCAGTTGTGATGTAGGGGCTTCTTGGTCAGACACAGGATAGACTAAAATATCTCAGAGGCTCTATCTATCTCTGATATTTTGTGCTTTTGTGAAATATATGAGGAAAAACATATCCTCAAGTTTACAAATTAGTAGAAACCGTATAGTATGAAATCTCATTTGGTTAAGAGTTAGGAGCTAGGAGTGAAGAAACAGGTTGAAAGACACACAAGTAGTATGTCAGAGGAGAGATTTGAACCTAGATTCCAAGACAGTACTCAGTCTTCCAATTATTACTATACAGAAAAGATTATATTTAAAACATAAAAGTGGTATAACAATTTATGATAGCTTTGAGCAAAAAGAAAATTTCCACCTGGAAGGATCATGGAAACTAGAGAAACTAGAGAAAAAGATATTTGATCTTAGTGTGGAAGGTAATGAGGAAAGGGAAATATTGTAAACAGAGAAAAGGCAAAGGAAAAGAATGGGATGTAGTCATTGGGAAGTTGTCTAATTAAGGTACAGCACAGAACATATAAATCATAGTTTTACTACTTCAAGTTTACATTATCAAACCTCATTTTATATGTCCATTAAAATTATATCTCCTAAAGGTGGTGATCATCACAATAATCAATACTTAAATATTTTAATAAAAATATTCTTCTTTTTCATAAAAAGATCCTTGTTTTTTTCTGATTCAAGTCTCCCTATACATTATTCATTCTCTAGTCATCTTTTAAAATTATCTTCTTAAAGTTTAGATCTGATCATGTCACCTCTATACTCAATTCATTTCAATGAACTCTTATTGCTTCAAAGGATCAAATATAAAATCCTTTGCTGTTATTATAAAGTTTTTCTTTTCTTTCTAGTCTTTTTTACAATTTTCTTCAATCCAGATAATTAATTTCTTTCTATCCCATTCATATGACACTTCCATTATGCTTCTCATGAGTTTTTCGTTGGTTGTCCCCCTGACTGAAATACCCTGTATCATCATTTCCATCTCTTAACGTCTGTAAAGATTCAGCTCAAATATCACTTAGCCAAGTCTAACTCTTTACCTCCTACCTGGAAAAGAATATATTTATCCCCTTAGAATCCGCGTAGAAGACCTTGATCTGCTAGGGTTATGCCAGTACTTGAGAAAGAGGATGATTTAAAAAAGGATATAGTCTTTATCCTAAAGCACATTTTATGTCTTTCACATATTTTTTTACTGAAATAACAAAGTACTAAAAGGTTTTCTCCTTTACTCCCTCTTTACTTGCTCAATGCTTTGGTTACCCTCTATTTCTCAGACCTACTTTGGCATATAGAAAAGGACTGACCTCCTACAAGGAAGGGCATGAACTGCTACAGCAAGTAGTTCTGTACAAAGGAGCTCTGGGAGTAACTCCTATTTGATTTACTTCCCTCAGCTCTATGTGACATTTGCCAGACTCTAAAACTGTATTCACAAGAGAAAAGAGACAATAAGACATTTCATGTTGCATCTTGTCTAAGGCATGAATTTCTTTAGTGCTATCCATATGACTAAGGGGTGTGACTTTCCTTGTCATTTGATATAAAATTGCGATTTCTATTATCTTCATTCCCTCTTCCCTGTCAATATTCCATCTACCTTGTTACTATTCATTAAATGACTGCAACTGCTTTATTTCTGAGCTCTCATGTCTTTTCTAAGTCTAGTCTAACACATGCTTTTATTATTCTTCAAAATCCCTAGTCAACACTATTACTGATTTGTAATTTAAAATTTCCCCAACCACATTTCAAATCCATTCAGAGTCCATTGCTCTAAAAAGCAGTTGTAGTCAGTCTAAATGTTTATTATATTCTAAGACTTTAGAGATCCCTGATTATATCAAAATGAATAATTTCTTTACACCTACAACCTACTTCTCCCACCTCTATAAATTATTATATAGTGTGAGACTGTTGCTGTAACCCTGAAATTCATCAGTGTATGACAAACTATATTATTACCATTTCTGACCGTAACTAAACTAGTCTTTAAACAATAGAGACACAATCTACCACAAGGCCCATGATATGTACCTTTACTTAGGAGAGTAAACAATTCAATTTTTTTCCTTTCAAGATGACATGTAACTTGCTGTCCTGGGGAGAGGTGAAGTAAGGGAGATAGAAAAAAGGTGGAACTCAAAAGCTTGCAAAAATGATTGTTGAGACTTCTGGGGCAGAACCAAGATGGCAGCATGATGCTAACAAGTTCCTGGAGCTTTTCCCTACCAAAGATAAATGAATTCAATAATGACATTCAAAAATGATATTTAATAAATGATATTCAAAACATGGAGAAGATTCAAAGAAGTTTTCAATTTTAGACATCATGGAGGATCTTCTGTGAAGGTCTGTCTTTTGGGGCAAAAATAGTAAGTAAAGTCCAGGAGGTGGGAGGGCGGGGAAAGCTACCAGGAAGCTTTTAACAACAGTGAAATCCAGGTCTGGACAGTTTAGACAGTTTAACAACAGCTGAGGTATTGGCAGCTAGATAGCAAGCCAGTTGAGCAACCCCAAATAGTATCTGAACCCTGAGAAGTAGGGCAAAAGATAGGACTGGGTCTGGAACAAACCACTGTTTAAGTCAGACCCTGGACATAAAAGAGGGACAAAATAAAAAAAAAAAAACTACAAAGGCAAGGCCTAGACTTCATAGGCAACATCTTGGCCAACAACAAGCCAGGGATCAGACCACAGTACCAACATAAAAAAGCTTGGATCTATACTCCTTAAAACCCAGGAGCAGAGATAAAATAAAGATGAGCAAAAAAGCTAAAATAACACTCACTATAGAAAACTACTTTATAGACAAAGATCATAACAATGCCATATCTGAAGAGGAAAGCAATGCAAAATCACTCACAGGGGAAGTATCAAAACATTCTATCAATTGGACTATAAATCCAAAAGCTCATTGAAGAGTTTAAAAAAAGAATTTAAAAAACAAAGAGGGGGATATGGCTAGGTGGCACAGCATATAGAGCACCTGTCCTAAAGTCAGGAGGACCTGAGTTCAAATTCAAACTCAGACACTTAATAATTGCCTAGATATGTGACCTTGGGCAAGTATTTAACCCCACTGAATTAAATTTAAAAAATAAAATTAAAAAAAGAGGAGAGGAAACAGAAAAATGGAAAAAAAAGAAATGAAAGTCATGCAAGAAAATTATGAAAAATTGACCAAAGAAATCAACTCCATTAGAAGTAAAAATAACCATATGGAAAAGGAAACAGAAGCTAACTGAAGAAAATAAGAATTGGACAAATAGAAACCAGTGAATCTATAAAACTACAAGATTTCATCAAACAAAATAAAAGGACTAAATAAATTGAAGAAAATGTAAAATACTTTTTGGGTGAAATGAATGACCTGGAAAATAGATTCAGGAGAGACAATCTATGAATCACTGGTTTACTAGAATGCTTAGAACAAAAAAGGAACTTGGAAAACATCATGCAGAAAATTTTATGGGGAAAACTGTCCAAATCTACCAGAATAAGAAAGCAACAAAACCATTGAAAGAATCCACAGAATGCCTCCAGAAAGAGACCCCAGGATAAAACCTCCAAGGGTTTTAAGATCCAAATTCAAGAATACTCAAAGGAGAAAATATTGCAAGCAGCAAAAGAAAGCAATTCAAATACAAAGGAAACACAATCAGACTCAAAAAGAACCTATCAGCTTCAACACTGTTGTATCCAAAAACCTGGAACAGCATATTTCAGAGAGCAAAAGACCTGGAATTACAACCCAGAATTTACTACCTTGCAAAATTCATTATATATTGTCAAGGAAAAAGATGGATGTTCAACAAAATAGAGGACTTAAAGAATTTCCTGACATAAAGACCAGAATTAAACCAAGAATTCAATCGATTAAACCAAGAATTCTGGAGTTGAATAAAAAAGATAAATGAAAAGGGGGAAGGAAAAAACAAATGTTGGTCAACACCATCAGGTCATGAGCCTCTGTAATTTACAATCATTTGTAAACTTGTCAGGTGAATCCTCCAGAGCCTCCTAATACTTAGAGTTAAGTGTTTTACATTTTCTTCAAATTTTTTACCCTTTTTGTTTTGTTTGATGACATCTTATAGTCTTGTAGATTCACTGGTTTCTTAAGGGATATGGATTTCTTAAAGAATATGGGTATACATCAACAAACATTGTATTCAATGGGGAGAGGCTAGAGGCATTCCCAATAAGATTAGGGTGAAACAACAATGCCCATTATAACCACTAGTATTCAATATTGTCTTAGAAATCTTAGCTTCAGCAAGAAGAGAAGAAAAAAGAAATTTGAGAAATTATAATTGGTAAGAAAGAGACAAAACTCTCACTCTTTGCAGATAATATGATGGTATACCTAGAGAATCCCAAAAAATAATCTAAAAAACTACTGGAAATAATTAGCAACTTTAGCAAGATCAAAGGTTATAAAATAAACCCTCATAAATCCTTAACTTTTCTATATATAACTAGCAAGATATAGCAGAAAGAGCTAGAAAGAAAAATCCCATTCAAAGTAACTGCAGACAATATAAAATACTTGGGAGTCTATTTGCCAAGGCAGACTCAGAAGCTTTTTGAAAACAATTGCAAAACACTTCTCACATAAATAAAATCAGATTTAAATAATTGGGCAAACATCAACTGCTCAGGAATAATTTGAGCTAATATAATAAAAATGACAATTCTACCAAAATTAAATTACCTCTTTAGTGCCCTGCCAATCAAAATTCCAAAAGAATTACTTGAAGAAGTTAGAAAAATTGTAAGTAAATTCATATTGAGAAATAAATAAGTGAAGAATTTCCAGGGATTCAATGAAAAAAATGCAAAAGAAGGTGGCTTAGCCTTACCAGATCTAAAATTATATTATAAAGCATCAGTCATCAGAACTGTTTGGTATTGTCTAAAAAAATAGAGTGTTGGACCAGTGGAATAGACCAGGTGCAATAGCAGGAAATGATTATAGCAGTTTGCTGTTTGATAAAGACAAGTGTCCAGCTATTGGGATAAAACCTCTTTCTTTGTTAAAAACTGCTGGGAAAATTGGAAGTTAGTATGGAAGAAACTTAGATTAGACGAACATCTCACACCCTTTACCAAGATAATATTCAAATGGATACAGGATTTAGACATAAAAAACAATACTATAAGCAAATTAGAATATCAAGCACTAGTTTACCTGTCAGATCTATGGAAAGGGAAGCCATTTATGACTAAGGAAGAGATGCAGAGCATCACCAAAAACAAACTAGATGATTTCGTTTACATTAAATTAAAAAGCTTTTGCACAGATAAAACCACTGTAACCAAGATCAAAAGAAATGTAGTAATTTGGGAAACAATCTTTACAACTAATGATTCTGCCAAAGGACTCATTTCTAAAATATACAGAGAACTGTGGCATATTTTTTTTAAAAGCCATTCCCCAGTTGACAAATGGTCATAGCATTTGCAAAGACAATTTACAGATGAAGAGATCAAAGCAATCCATAGCCATATGAAAAATTGCTCTAAATCATTAATTATTAGAGAAATGCAAATTAAAGCTTCTCTGAGGTACCACCTCACACCTCTCAGACTGGCCAATATGACCAGAAAGGATAATGATCATTGTTGAAATGTGGGAATGTGGGAAATCTGGGACACTATTACACTGTTGGTGGAGCTGTGAACTCATCCAACCTTTCTGGAAAGTAATTTCTTGCCCAAAGGGCAAAAAAATGAGCACACCCTTTGACCCAGCAATACCACTACTGTCTCTGTACCCTGAAGAGATGATGAAAAAGGGTTAAAAATATCACTTGTACAAAAATATTCATAGCAGCCCTGTCTGTGGTTTGCAAAGGATTGGAAATCAACTAAATGTCCTTCAATTGGGGAATGGCTTAGCAAACTTTGGTATATCTATGTCATGGAATACTATTGTTCTATTTGAAACCAGGAGGGATGGGAAGTCAGGGAAACCTGGAGGAATTTGCATGAACTGATGCTGAGTGAGATGAGCAGAACCAGAATAACACTGTATACTCTAACGGCAACATGGGGTCGATGATCAAACTTGATGGACTCACACATTCCATCAGTGCAATAATCAGGGACTATTTTGGGCTGCCTGCAATGGAGAATACCATCCAGATAAAGAGCCATGGTGTTTGAACAAAGTTCAAGGACTATTCCATGTAATTTAGGGGAAAAAAATCTGATATCTTGTTGTCTGATCTTGCTATCTCTTATACTTTATATGTTTCTTCCTTGGGGATATTATTTCTCTCTCATCACATTCAATTTGGAACAATGTAGACAATGGAAACAATGTAAAGACCGAAAAATTGCCTTCTGTGGGGGTGGGGGGTGGGGGAGGGAAGTAAGATGGGGGGAGAAATTGTAAAACTCAAATAAAATCTTTAATTGCAAGGAAAAAAATAGAATATAAGAATAATTGGATTTTATTTCTCCATTGAAGAGGTCCAAGGTGACATCAATATGTTTGAGATACAAAGCCCTGAAGAAAAGCTGAAGTGTTAACTTTAGATTTAAATGTCTCATTATCTTTTGACCCATTTTAATTCTACTGTGCTTGGCACTTTTGTCTAATAAGAACATCATAAGGTGCTAGGTCCTGAGTCTCTGTAACTTACAATGATTTGTAAAGATCTCAGGTGAAACCTCCAGAGCCTCCTAATACTTAGGGTTGACTTAACCTATACTAAATACACTGGCTGAGGGGGGATAAAGTGTGAAAGAACATGGTCCTTGATCACTTAACAAGAGATTAAGTACCCTGACTGTGGTGGGGGCCGTAAAGTGTGAGAGAAAACAGTCTTGGGGCAGGGGTACAAATAGATCAAGAAATGTTATGGTTTTGGATGATACTTTGGTTCATGAGGAGGATTGTGGGTACTTGAAAGATACTTAAAAGAAGGGTAAGGTAAAAAATGAATATAATTATAATTTGGTGCAATCTGAATCAATACTGCTCATCAAGCAAGCAATTTGTGATAACTTGAAATCAACATAAGTTTATTAAGCAATCAAATAATCATACTGTGATTAATTAAATACTGATTAATAGCATTAGAGCAATAAATAAGGCAAAAAGATTTATAATTTTAGAGTGAAACAAGGAAGAATGTGAATCCTGAGTAAATTCTATTCGATAGAGAGTAAGATACATTCCCACTTGGGTCTAAAAATTTAAACTAATCTACTGGGAAAGGGAAAGATAAGGGAAGAAAGGACTGATAAAAGGGAAGGCAAAGGTATAAGTGAAAAAAAAATGAAGGTTAAATTTTTAAAAGAAAAGTAAAAGGGGAAAGGTTGTAAAATTTTTGTGAAAGGAATAAGAGAAAAGGAAAGAGAAAAATATAAATGGAAAAAAATAGAATAGAGGGAAATACAGAAATAGTAATCTAAACTGTAAATGTGAATGAGATGAACTGTCCCATAAAATGGAAGCAGATTGCAGAATGGATTAAAAACTAGAATCCTACAATATGTTGTTTACAAGAAGCACATTTGAAGTAGAGAGATACACACAAGGTTAAGGTAAAAGATTGGAGCAAAATTTATTATGCCTCAGCTGAAGTAAAAACATCTGGGGTAGTGATCTCAATCTCAGATAAATTAAAAGCAAAAATCTGTCTCATTAAAAGGGCTAAGGAAGAAAACTAAGCTTTCTTAGAAGGCACCACTGGTAATGAATGAAGGCATATCACTACTAAACGTGTATGAACCTAGTGGTGTATAACATCCAAATTCCTAGAGGAAATGTTGAGTGAATTACAAGGAGACATAGTCAGCAAAACTTTAATAATGTGAGACTTCAATCTCCCTCTCTCAGAACCAGATAAATCTAACAACAAAATAAACAAGAAGAAAGTTAAGAAGGTGAATGAAATCTTAGAAAATTTAGATACGATATTCCTCTAGAGAAAACCTACTGGAGAAAGAAAAGAATTTACCTCTTTTTTTCAGTACATGGTGCCTAAACTAAAACTGACTATGCTGGGGCATAAAAACCCTACAATCAAATGCATAAAGACAGAATAATGAATACACACTTTCAGACTATGATGCAAAAAAATTACATGTAATAAAGGGTCATGAAAAGATAAACCAAGGGAATTAAATAACTTTATCTTAAATAATGTGTGCATAAAACAGCAAAAAGTAGAAAATATCAATAATTATATCGAAGAAAATGCTAAAAATGAGACATCATACCAAAATTTATGATATGCAGCCAAGGCAGTTTTGAGGGGAAACTTTATATCTCTAAATGCCTATATGAATAAAATAGACAAAGAAGAGATCAATGAGTTGGGTATGCAACTAAAAAAAAAAAGAAAACGACCAAATTAAAGATCCCCAATTAAATACCAAATTAGAAATTCTAAAACTCAAGGAGGAGATTAGTAAAACTGAAAGCAAGAGCACTATTGAACTCATAAATAAAACTGAGTTGGTTTTATGAAAAAACTAATACAATTGGTAAATCTAATTTAATAAAGGAAAGATGATACAAATTAAGAGTATCAAAAATGAAAAGGGTGAACTAATCAACAATGAGGAGAAAATTTTAGAGATATTTTGGAGCTACTTTGCTGCACTGTATGCCAATAAACTGGATAAACTGAGTGAAATGGATGACTATGTAAAATAGGAAATGAAGTACTTAACCCCCATTTCAGAAAAAAAGAAATTGAAGAGACCATCAGTAGCCTCCCTAAGAGAAAGTCTCCAGGTCCAGATGGACTTACAAGTGAATTCTACCAAACATTTAAAGAAAATTTAATTCCTATTCTACATAAACTATTTTTAAAAATTGGAAAGGAAAGGGTTTTGCCAAACTCTTTTTGCAACACGAAAATGGTGCTGATACCTAAACCAGGAAGAACCCAAACAGACAAACAAAATAATGACCTTTTTCCCTAATGAATATTGATGTAAAAATCTTGAATAAAACATTTGCAATGAAACTACAGCAAGTTATTACTAGGATTAAACATGGTCAGATAGGATTTATACCAAGTAGGCATGGATTGTTCAATGTTAGGAAAGCATTCAACATTATTAAGCACATCAGTAGCAAAACCAACAGAAATCATATGATTATCTCAAGAGATGCTGAAAAAGTCTTTGATAAACTACAGCATACATTCCTATTAAAAATATCAGAAGGTTTAGGAATAAATGGAGTTTTCCTTAAAATAATAAATGATTTACATTAATTATTAGAGAAATGCAAATTAAAGCTTCTCTGAGGTACCACCTCACACCTCTCAGATTGGCCAGTATGACCAGGAAGGATAATGATCATTGTTGGAAGGGATGTGGGAAATCTGGGACACTATTACACTGTTGGTGGAGCTGTGAACTCATCCAACCCTTCTGGAGAGCTATTTGGAACTATGCCCAAAGGGCAACAAAAATGTGCATACCCTTTGACCCAGCAATACCACTATTGGGTCTATACCCTGAAGAGATGAGGAAAAGGGTAAAAACATTACTTGTACAAAAATATTTATAGCAGCCCTGTTTGTGGTGGCAAAGAATTGGAAATCCAAGGGCGGCTAGGTGGCACAGTGGACAAAACACCGGCCCTGGAGTCAGGAGTACCTGGGTTCAAATCCAGTTTCAGACACTTAATAATTACCTAGCTGTGTGGCTTTGGGCAAACCACTTAACCCCATTTGCCTTGCAAAAACCTAAAAAAAAAAGAATTGGAAATCCAGTAAATGTCCTTCAATTGGGGAATGGCTCAGCAAACTTTGGTATATGTGTGCCATAGAACACTATTGTTCTATTAGAAACCAGGAGGGACGGGATTTCAGGGAAACCTGGAGGGATTTGCATGAACTGATGCTGAGTGAGATGAGCAGAACCAGAAAATCACTGTACACCCTAACAGCAACATGGGAGTGAAGTTCAACCTTGAAGGACTTGCTCATTCCATCATTGCAACAATTGGGAACAATTTTGGGCTGTCTGCAAAGGAGAGTACCATCTGTATCCAGATGGAGTTTGAACAAAGTGCAAGGATTATTCCCTTTAATTTAGGAAAAAAAAAACAGATATCTTATTGTCTTATCTTGTTACCTCTTAGACTTCTCTTCTCTTTAAGGATATGATTTCTCTCTCATCACACCCAATTTAGATCAAGGTACAACACGGAAACAAAGTAAAGACTGACAGAGTGCTTTCTGTGGAGGGGGGGAGGGAAGCAAGATTGGGAGAAAATTGTAAAACTCAATATCTAACAAAAATAAATAAAAAATAATAAATGATTTAGAAAGGTATTTCTAAAACCATCAACAAATATTATATGTAATGGGAATAAACTCAGTGCATTTCCAATAAAATCAGGGGTGAAACATGGATGTCCATTATCATCATTACTGTTCAAAATAGTATTAGAAATGCAAGCAGTAGCAGAATTAGAAGGAAAAGAAATCGAAGGGATCAGAATTGGAAACGAAGAAGCAAATATTTCACTCTTTACAGAGAACCCAAGAAAATTATCTAAAAACCTCCTTGAAAAAACTGACAAATTCAGCAGAGTATTAGGATATAAATTAAACACATAAATGTTCAGTATTTAATATATGAAAACACAATCCAAGAGCAAGAGATAGAAAGAGAAATTCGATTTAAAATAACTATAGGCAACAGTAAATACTTGGGAATCTATTTCCCAAGACAAACCCCAAAACTATATGAAGATAATTACAATGCTTCTCACCCAAAGTGAGATCTAAGTAATTGGAAAAATGTCAAATGCTTATGGTTAGGTTGAGCTAAGATAATAAAAATGACAATTCTTCCCAAATTAAATTACTTATTCAGTGCCATACCAATCAATCTACTAAATAACAACTTTGCTGAGCTAGAAAAAAATTAGTAACAAAATTCATCAGGAGCAACAAAAGGGCAAGAATAGCAAGGAAACTGATGGAAAAAATATAAAGGAGGGTAGCCTAGTTCTACAAGATCTAAAAACTATACTATAAAGCAGTAGTCATCAAAACTGCCTGGCAATGGTTAAGAAACAGAGTAATAGATCAGTATATTAGGAGGTTCTAAAGATCTTTCAGCAATTGACTACAACAATCTACTTTTTGACAAACCCAAAGACATCAGCTTCTGGGATAAGAACTCACTATTTGACAAAATTGTTGGGAAAATTGGAAAATAGTATGGCAAAAATTAGGCATAGATCCATACTTTACACCTTATACCAAAATAAGGTCAAAATGGGTACAGGATTTATACATAAAGACCCTTACTATAGATAAATTACTAGACCAGGAAATACTCTAGCTATCAGATCTAAGGAAAGGGGACAAATTTATGACGAAACAAAAGTTAAAACACATGATAAACTGCAAAATGAGTGATTTTGATTATGATAAATTAAAAAGGTTTTGCACTAATAAAAGCAATGCTGCCAAAATTAGAAGGAAAACGGAAAGCTGTGAAATAATCTTCATAACTAGGAGTTCTGATAAATGTTGCATTTCTAAAATAGAAAGAGAATTGAATCAAATTTCTAAGGTCACAAATCATTACCCAGTTGATAAATGCTCAAAGGATATGATCATACTGTTTTCAAATGAAGAAATTAAAACTTTGTAAAATCATTAAAAATGCTCTAAATCATTATTGATTAGAAAAATGCAAATTAAAACATCAATGACACATCCTCTCACATCTATCAGATTAGCCCAGATGAGAAAAAGGGAAAATAATCAATGTTGGAGAAGTAATGGGAAGATTGGGACATTAATGCATTGCTAATCAATTGCACATGGATCTAACCTTTCTGAAGAGCAATAAGGTACTATTCCCACAGAGCAATAAACTGTTCATACCCTTTGACCTAGCAATTCCAATTCTAGATTTATATCCAGATGAAATTATTTTTAAAAGCGGGGAAGTCCTACATGTTCCAAAATATTCTTATCAGCCCTTTACGCAGTGGTAAAGAATCAGAAATTGAGGGGATGCCCATCAATTGGGGGAATGGTTAAATAAATTATAGTACATGAATACTGTGGAATACTATTGTTCAATTTGAAACCCTAAATGGCCAGACTCTAGAGAAGCATGGAATGACTTACAGGATCTGATGTTAAGCAAAGGAAGTAAAATCAAGAGAACAATGTACACATCAACATTATGAGATGAACAACCTTGATGGAAGCAGTTCCTCTCCACAGTTCAAAGAGTTAGGACAACTGCATTAGACTGGCTATGGAAAATATTATCCCCATCCAGCGGAAGAAAAATAAAACAGAACAAAACAAAACATATATTCACAAAAAAACTCTTCAGAATTTGATGAACATTTTATTAAAAAAGTTATCTCTTATGTTTCTCTTTCCCTTAATCCTAATTTCTCACACCAGATATAACTAATCAATAAACATGTTTATCAAAATATATATATACAATGCCAACCTGACTATTTGCAACTGAGGGTAGCGAGGGTTGAAGGAAGTTTTATAACTTAAAAATATGCATGTGCATATGGATGAAATGCATGTTGAAAACTATATGTAATTGAAGAATTAATTAAAATAACAACAAAATAACAAAAAACCCAAAATAAATGAAATAACAATAAAAATACTCACTTGCCAGCAAACAAAGCAGAATGACTATATTTTTAATGATTTTATACTTGTGAATACTTAGATGAAATTATAATTTAAAATTTGATTTCAGATTCTAACTACTTCTGTAAATACAGTTTAAAAATTATTTAACAATGATATTGATGATTGTTTTAAGGAAAATGAAACAGTGAGAAAGGAAGGCATAAATCATGTCCTTGTAATTATAATTGCTATTCTATGGTAATAGAATTGATAATTACATTCATATAATTATTTAATGTTTACCATGACAGTTTAATAAGACAGCATGGGGAGCATCATACCAATAACCTCAAGCTAATATGAGAGATTCTTTTATTAGGGAAAGAGGAGAATCTGAAATTACTGCCTTAACCCATTTTTTACAATTTTCTTTAATATGGTATTTTCTTGTTGACAAAACATTTTCCATTTGAAAATCCATGAACTAAGTATGATTATTGCATTCATTTTAGGAATAGTAAAATTGAGGTTCAAAGAAGAGGTTATGATTCATGACTGCATTATTAATATGAGTTAGTACTCACATCCAGGTCTGCAGATCTCAGGACCAATATTCTTTCCATGACACTATTCCTTTTAATATTTTAACCAGAATAATTTGATTTGGACAAAACCAAAATGAGTGATTTCTTTCTGAAAAACGTGTACTTTTCTTCCAACAATCATTTTAGTCACGTCACTGAGAGCTCTGAATTGTGCTCTTGGCTTAGATTTGACCATCTTGAAGTGTTCTAGTGCCATTGTCTCCCTACCAATGTACCCAAATAGAATTTTTCTTTTCTGAGGAAGCAGTGTGGTGGCAATTAGTTGCAGGTGGGAAAGAGATGTTAAAGGCAACTCCCCACTGTCTTCAGGAACTTCTCACCTACTCTTTGGAGTATTGAAACTTGTCTGTTGTCCCAAAACAAGTCAGAAATGAAACACCTGTTCCAATATTTCAAAGTAATATTCAGTACTTTTATGGAGCTTTCAATTATTTTACAAAACAGTAAGGATTTTTTTTAGTTGTATATTTTTGGAACTTCCCCCAAAGGCTTACAGTAAAATTCCTGCATCCGTTAATTGCTGCTTTGTTGATTTTCTTAATTGTACCTTTAGGATAAAATTTGGCTGTTTTTTGACTGTAGCAGTCTTGTATAAGAATATTACAGGTGTCCAAGCACTCTGGGTGATGTGTAGCTTACTACTAAATACTAACACTGCAATTATTCCAAATTTTTGATCTCTAAAGATAGGCTTCAGCAAATTTATCCAATTAAAATATTAATGCCTTCAGGGGATAGCAAACCTTGTCAACTATTGTCTAATTGGACAACTTGTTGAGACTAAGGCACTATATAAATAGAGATCATGTTAGGCTTATTGTTTATGGGGAAAGGGAAGCAATAGAGAGCAAAGTTCTACTTATCATAAATAAACTGGTATTAATAGAAGAAAATATCAATTCAATAGGAAAAAATTACTCTGGTTTGAGTATCTTATCTACAATATTGACTATAGATTTAGGCAAATTGCAGCATCTTTTTAGACCTCAGCTATCCAATCTGTTAATTAGCAAAATGATGATTGCTTCTTTTTTATTTTTTAATTGGTATTTTATTTTTTTCCAAATCCATGTTATGAAAGTTTTCCAACATTTATCCACATCCATATGCATAATATGTTACATAATTTCCTTCCACCTTCCCTTCCCATCCTCTTCCCTTCAACAGGGAACAGTTAAGTGAATACTGTACATACATTTTTGTGTTCAACATGTTTACAGACTAATCATTTTCAGTATGAGGAATTAGGATAAAGGGAAAGAAGAACGTGAATTATTTTTTTTAAAAAGTGAATGTAGTATTCAACAAATTCTGAATGGTTTTGTTTTTTGCTTTTTTTTTGTTTTTTTGCTTTGCTTTATTTTTCTTCCTCTGGATGGGGATAGCATTGTCTATAGCCAATCTAATAGGATTATCCTAGCTCTCTGAACTGCAGAGAGGAGCTGTATTCATTTAGGTTGATCAACTTTCAGTGTTGTTGCTAATATGTACATTGTTCTCTGCTCCCTTAAGTCAGCATCAGCTCCTATAATCCATTCCATGTTTCTCTACGGTCTGACCATTTATGGTTTCCTATAAAACAATAGTATTCCATAATATTCATGTTACATAACTTTTTCAACCATTCAACAATTGATGGATATCCCTTCAATTTCCAATTCTTTGCCACTACAAAAAGAGCTACTATGAATGTTTTGGAACATATGGGACTTTTCCCATTCTTTATGATTTCTTCTAGGTATAGGCTTAGTATTGGAATTGCTGGATCAAAGGGTATGATCAGTTTTATTGCTCTTTGGGCATAGTTTCATATTACTTTCCCAAATGCATTAAAGTCCCAATCTTCCCAAAATCTCTCCAACATTGGTCATTTTCCTTTTTTGTCATCCTAGCTGATTTGATAGGTGTGAGGTAATACCTCATAGTTGTTTTAATATGCATTTCTCTAATCAGTAATGATTTGGAGATTTTCTCATATGATTTTATACATATATATATATATATATATATATATATCTTTAATTTCTTCATTTGAAAACTGTTTATTCATATCCTTTCATCATAGATCAATTGGGGAATGACTTGATTCACCAAGTCATTTACAGGAAGAATGTAAATTTAATGCAATTCTCTATATAGTTTAAAAATAAGATCTTTATCACAACCCCTAACTATAAAGATTGCTTCCCAGCTTCCTGCTTTCCTTCTCATTTTGACAGCATAGATTTTCTTAATTCAAAAAATTTAAATTAAAATATAGTCTAATATAATTTAATATAGTCAAAATCATTCATTTTGTAGTTTATAATGTACTCTTATTTCTGATTTGGTCATAAATTAGTCCCCTTTCTATAGATCTAATAGATCAAGTATTTCTTGGTCTGTTAATTTATCTATGGTGTCATCCTTTATGTCTAAATTCTGTACCCATTTTGACTTTATTTTGGTATAGGGTGTGAGTTGTGGGTCTATGCCTAATTTTTGCCATATTATTTTTCCAACAACTTTTGTTGAATAGTGAGTTCTTATCCCAGGAACTAATGTCTTTGGGTTTGTCAAACTGTAGATTACTGTAGTTATTTACCACTGTTTCTTTTAAACCTATCCTAATCCACTGATCTATTACTCTATTTCCTAACCAGTACCAGGGAGTTTTGATGATTGCCACTTCATAGTATAGTTTTAGATCTGCTAGAGCTAGGCCACCATCCTTTACATTTTTTTCCATCAGTTCCCTTGCTATTCTTGACCTTTTGCTGCTCTGGATAAATTTTGTTACTATTCTTCTTAACTGGGTAAAATATTTGTTTGGTAGTTTGATTAGGATGGCACTGATTAAATTATTTAATTTGGCAAGAATTTTCATTTTTATTAAATTAGTTCTAACTAACCATAAGCAAATGACATTTTTACAGTTATTTAAATATGACTTTAATTGGGTGAGAAGTGCTTTGTAATTGTGTGTGTCTGCATTTGATGATTTCTTCTTAATGTTGAAAGTAAGGCATAACCATCAGCACCAGAAAAAGCAGACTTATAATTGATAGACATTGGTTTAAGAATTCACCTCTTTAACTTATTAGCCTCATCTATTTAGATGGGAACATTATTTTTGCCCTGGTCACCCCATTGTCTTGAGGAGCAAATTTAATTTCTTTTTTTAAGGGGGTTTTATTTTGGTTTTTTGGTTTTTTGCAAGGCAATAGGTTTAAGTGGCTTGCCCAAGGCCACACAGCTAATTTCTTTTTTTTTTAATTTTATGTATTTAAGGTAATGGGTTTAAGTCACTTGCCAGCTAGGCAATTATTAATTGTCTGGCACCAGATTTAAACTCAGGTCCTCCTGAATCTAGCACCAGTGCTCTAGCTGCCTGGCAAATTAATTTTCTTATAAAATCCCAATTTGTGTTTGTTGTCCTTTAAAAAGAAAGCACCAATATGAATATCTCTTCATCAAAATTTTGCTCATGCAGTGATCCAAACAATGTATAGACAATATTTCAGATCACAGACACATAAAATGATTCATAATTGTTATGACTGAAAAAAAATCCACACCTGAAAGTTCCTCCATGGATGCTGAGAAATTGTTAATAACATTTAAAATTATATAGCACTATTTTTTCTAATATTTCAGTGATCTCATTTGACCATTGCATTCATCCATAGCATTGAATCCTTGAAATATTCAATTTTTAATCTAATTCTATGTATTGTTTAATCCTTAATTATTAGTGAATTATATTATATTAGTGAATGGTACTAACATCTATTTGAGCACTTGACATACAACCTGGTAGAACATAAGCTTCTTCCAGAAAGGGAAGAAAATTGTCTTTGTATTCTTTTGCATCTAAAATCATGTACAGAATTGTAGACCTACCTGACTTAAGATAGTTCCTTGATAGTGTAAATTCAATATTAGAAGGAATTGTGACACTTGTAAATCATTCAGTATTCAATAAAAAAACTTATTTACCTTAAGTAAGGAAAAGGATATTTATCAGGAATATGAAACAAAGACAATATGTATTTATTCAAGTGAGGGAAGTTCCCAAGAGTTTAGTTTTCTTTGATCATCCAACAAGACAATGGAACGAAACTAGAAATCTTCATATCATTTTTTAGCAGATGGTTATGAAATGGTTAATCCCTTGACTCAATTAAGTAGTCTCAAGAAAAATTTGAATAAGTTTTTAGACATATAATTAGGCATATAATAAAATTAGTCTAAAAAATGTGCTGAAGGACTGATAGATATTCCTTTTAAAATGCTTGGTAGATAGATAGATAGATAGATAGATAGATAGATAGATAGATAGATAGATAGAGATAGAGAGAGATACATAGAAATGCTAATTAACTTTAAGTAAAATATTTTATGTAGATTTACTGTCAAAGAATATGATTTTGTGTAATTATAATATTATAGCCACCCTATTATTTCCTTTACCTATCAAAACCACAAATTCCTAACATTATAACTACTAGTATTGCAACAAAAATGACAACAGCTAAGAAAAAGAATAAAAGTACTGCATATGGGTAACTTTGGTTTTTCAAAGTCATTGATGGTGTATTGAAGCTGTTAGAAACCTCTTCAAGGATTTGGAAAGAATTTGAGTGGAATTATGACTACAGACTGAATTTGTTTTCTGAGGAAAAGTTTAATTAAGTACATAGAAGCTTATAAATAATAAGCTACACACTAGATACTGCATGCTTTTCTCATGATAACCAATGAAAATAATTAAAATTGTAATGTGAGTTCCAGTCAGGATTAATGTCAGAATGACGGGAGGAATATGAGCTAAAGGGGTTAAGGAATCAGTTTTTCAACTATCAATAAAATTTATCTTAGCTGTTAATAATAAAAATGTGATATATATACATATAAATAACTAATATCTAATAAATATATGTACTACTGTAAAATCTAAAGCAAACCAGTTTTGACATTCTAAGTAGAAGTGAAACAAAAGGTTTTTTTTAATGTTTTTAAATGAAATAATAACTCATAAGTTTTCCTTAGAAAGGCATAGAAAAGTTGATGGTATTTGGCTTTATCATGACATTAGTAACATCAAGAAATAGCATTCTGGACTATTTAGTGACTTTGTGTTGCAGTGTTAATGTTGCAATAAGAACAAGAAGACCCACAATGAAAATAGTTATAACTTATGAATTAAATTTTGTTTCAAAAATGATTGTAAAGAATTTCAGGAAGAATTTATTAAGATCTTTCACATTAAGTTAATATATATATATATATATATATTTAAATATATATATATTGATACTTGGTGACTTCATTTCATAATTGGGAATGCATGAGACGTTCAGGAACAAGAAATAAGATCTAGCGAAGTTGTGTAGGCTATATAAAAGTTCAGACATGTAGGGAAAATAAATTCTGTGAAAAAAACAATAAGCACTAGAAATTGTTTACCCTATAACATATTCAGAAAAATTAAATTACATTTCTCAACAAAAAGAGTGTCATTAAATATTAAAAGCTGATTGTTTATACCTTTCATTTTCCTTATCAGATAAATAAAATATATATTAAACACTTATTCAAGTACTTTTTCAATGTCTGGGAATACAAATTCAATATGATTATTGCTTTTAAGGAACAACATTCTAATAAAGACTAGAAAAATATGAAAGGACCATAGAAACAAGTCTAGAGTTTTAAAAAGAGAAGAATTTTTTCATAGATGGCAAAGTTGCTAGAGAGCATGTGAAGCTCTGTAGGACCTGAGTCGAGCTAGAAATGAAGTGAGAATGTCTTGGACCCTTCTTGAAGTGGTGATGAGAGTCAGGGACTCACAAAGTAGGAGAAAAAAAGACTCAGGATATCCTTTAATACAATAAAATGTTATGACAAGAGAAAAAATAATGTTTCCAAAGTATTTGTGATTTTAAAAGTGTTACATGTTTTTAGTTTTAAAGAATACATTTTACATGATGAACCCATGAGAAATCATTATTTAAAACCTGTACCTTAATGATCTATAATGTCAGATTTCCATTATATTGATTTTCAAAATTTGATTAAAGGAAAAAGGAAACACAGCATTCAAATGTCTATATATATAGATATAGATGTTGATATAAAATTTCATTTATATTTCTGCTACATTGCTTGTTCTTTGCTTTTGTTTTGTGTTTGTTTTATTTTATTTTACTATTTGTTTTTTTGCAATTCCATTTTATTAATCAACCTTCCTTGAGTTTGGTTAGTAACATCCAAAACAGAGAGGCAGAACCAAGATGGAAGAGTCAAGGCAGGGACTCCCTTGAGCTCTCCACCAATACCTCCAAATATCTCTAAATAATGACTCTAGGGGAGGCTAGGTGGCA
Source organism: Macrotis lagotis (assembly GCF_037893015.1). NCBI lineage: Eukaryota > Metazoa > Chordata > Mammalia > Peramelemorphia > Peramelidae > Macrotis > Macrotis lagotis. Next base: position 195,830,598 of record NC_133658.1, on the reverse strand, counting down.
TAGTGGATAAAGCACCGGCCCTGGAGTCAAGAGTACCTGGCTTCAAGTCCGGTCTCAGACAATTAATAATTGCCTAGCTGTGTGGCCTTGGGCAAGCCACTTAACCCCATTTACCTTGAGAAAGAAAGAAAGAAAGAAAGAAAGAAAGAAAGAAAGAAAGAAAGAAAGAAAGAAAGAAAGAAAGAAAGAAAGAAAGAAAGAAAGAAAGAAAGAAAGAAAGAAAGAAAGAAAGAAAGAAAAAGAAAGAAAGACTCTAAACATATTTTAGAGTGGCAGAACCCACTGGAAGACAGAGTGAAACAATTTTACAGCCCAAGAAAGTTAAGAAGGTTGGCAAGAAAGGTCTATTGGGCAAGGGTGAGAGAGGAGCTCTTAGGAACCCAGACTAGGCATCAACAAACCAGGGACAGGCCTCAGGGCAATTTGATTCAGTGTCAGCCATTTCAGTTTCCAGACCACTTAGACCACAGACACCAAAGGTAAATTGTAAAGTCCGTAGGGAAGATCTGTTGATCAGGATGAGCCCAGCTGTACCAGTATATAGCTGGCCCCAGTAAACCGGAACAGAGCTTGAGAGCCACTGACTCATAAGCTTCAATAGATGCTTCCAGAGCTTTCAGCCCACAGACATTAGGGAAGTCAAGCATCTGATGAGAAAGAAATTCCATTGCTCTCTTTGCTATCCCTGAAGCTGGACTCTGAGCCTTCCCCCCTTACTTAGATTGAAATAACAGTGGTAGGTGGCGATTTCCAGATGAGGAGTAGCAGCACTTATCACCACAGAACTTATGGTCATAGATGAATGGAGACCCTTCTGAGAGTTCCAAGGCAGAAAAGAGTGCTTGGGTTCACTCATGGATCAGAACACAGATCAAGAGGGTAGTAAATACACCTCTCCAAAGATCATGCCACTGGAAAAACTGAAAACTTACAGATCCCTAGAAGTATTTCTGAAAACAGTTGCATGAAACCCCAGAAGCATGGATCAGGGTGCCCTCCTCCCTGGAAGCAGAGTCCTCAAGTAATAGGCTGGGCAGTTTTAAAGAGGAAAGTATATGAGTTACTCCCCATGGTGGTAAATAATCTGGGACAAATTTTACATGTTCAGTCATTATATTAAAGAGGAATTAGAACTAAGGAGGAAAAACCATGAGAAAAAAAAATCCCATTCACATGTACAGTTATGATTACTAACTGTATTTTCCTCCATTCTATTTTTTTTTCATTTACACCTTTCTCTTTCCTTACCCCTTATTCCTCTTCACCAATGCTTTGCTTTTGATTGCTGCCTCTTGATTAGCCCTTCAAACAGTTTTTACTCTTTCCTTGTCCCTTTCCCTTTTTTACTTTTCTTTTTTAACTTTTGCTTTAACTTTATTTACCTTTTACTTTTACTTTCACCCTCTCTTGTATCAATCCTTTCTTCCCTTTTCTTCCTTCCTTCCCTCTCTATTTCCTTGCAGGGTAGGATAATTTTTTAAACCCAATTTAAAATGTAGTTATTGCTTCTTTGGATCAAATCTGTTGAGAGTGAGATTTACTCAGTGCCCACATCCTCCCTTCTTTCCTTCTACTTTAATATATCTCTGTGCCTCTTTATGTGGTATTATTTATCCTCTTAATGCCTCCTTTTCTCCTAGCACAATCCTTTTCATGTCTAGATTGTTTTAAACCTGTCTTGTACCCACAACCTCTGTCAAGATATATTCCCTTTAACTGTCCTATTAGGAGTACATTCTTTAAGGCTGATTGATTAATTGATTGATTAATAAATAATATTATCTCATAGGCACAGCCTCTGTCCAAGTATACTCCCCTCAGCTGTCTCATTAGAAACACAATTCTCAAGAGCCATAAACATCATCTAATTATAATTAATACTATACCCCCTTTCCAAGTACTCTCAATAGAAATGCAGTCCTCAGGAGCTAAATTATAATCTAAAGCATCTCCCACCCTAAGTACAATCCCTCCAAATGTAAAGAATCAAGTAAAGCAAAATCACTTCAGGATCCATTTATACTCAAACCCTCTAAATATACTCCCTCCAACTATTTTCAGCATTCATTATCTATAGTATCAGCTAAAACATTATTGCTTTCATGATCAGTTTATACTTACACCCTCTCTCTAAGTATACTTCTTTCAACTAAAATGGAATTCTAGAGATCTAAAATTGTCTTCCCAAGTAGGGATGTCTATAGTTTAATGTTCTTAACTAACGTTTTCCCCTTTTCTATGTATCTGTTGAGTCTTGTATTTGAAGACTGAATTTTATGTTCAGTTCTGGTCTTTATATCAGATAATTTTGAAATTTCTCTATTTAATTGAAGATCCATCTTTTGCCCTGAAAGAATATTCTGAATGTTTCAGGATAATTGATTTTTGAGTGTTATGCAAGGTCTCTTGCCTTCTGGAATGTCATAGTTTTTCCCTTTTGAACTTTTAATGTTGAAGTTGACAAATCCAGCATATTCTTGACTGTGCTTGTTTTTCTCCTTAAATTTCTTTTTTTTTTTTGCCTGCTTGCAAAATTTTCTCCTGTAGCTAAGAATTCTGAAATTTGGACATAATCTTCCTGGGTGGTTTTATTCTGGGGGTATCTGGGTGATTGATAGATTCTTCCAATGATTATTTCATTCTCTTACTCTAGGATAATGGGGCAGTTTTCCATGAAAATTTCCTGAAAATAATTTTTCAGAATCTTTTTTTTTTGGATGTAGAATTTTGGGTGGACTAATAATTTATTTATAAAATATCTCTTCTGGATCTATTTTACAGATTGTTTGATTTTTCTGAAAGATACTTTATATTTTATTATTTTTTAACCTTTTAGTTTTATATGATGGAATGACTCATAGAGTCATTAGCTTCCATTTGTCCAATGTAAATTTTATGGTTTCATTTTCTTGTTTGTTTTTGTGTTTCTTTTTCCAGTTGGTTAATTTTACTTTTAAATGAATTTCTTTCCTTTTCCAAGTGATTAATTTCCCTTTTTTGATGACTTAATTATATTTTAGTTGGTCATTTTTATTTTTAAAGTAGTTGATTTCTTCAGTCAATTTTTCCTATTTCTTCTGCACAATTATCATTTCTTTTCTCCTTTTCTCTTCTTGCACTCTTGTTTTTAAAATCCTTTTTTTTAGTTCTTCTAACAGATCCTTTTGGATTTGAGGCCAATTTGCAAGCTTTTAAAGTTTCACAAGTAGGTATTTTGTCACTGCTTTCTTCTAAGATGGTATTTTTATCAACTTTATTAGACTGCTTTTTTTTGGGGGGAGAGGTCTTTCTTTTTTTGTTTTGTTCTGTTTTTTTTTTACTCAGAGCAGAGAGATCTGCTCCTGAGGCACAGAAAATGTAGACCCAAATTTTTTGTACTGGGCCTGGGATTTGGTTACTGGCTTCCTAACTTGGTACAGCCATCTTGATTACACCTTGCAGGAAAGTGATACAGTGGATAGAGCACTGGTCTTGGAGTCAAGTGAATGGAATTCAAATCTGACCTCAGATACTTGACCCTAACTAGCTGTTTGACCCTAGAAAAGTCACTTAACCTGATTTCCTCACATCTAGGGCCATCTCCAATCATCCTAATTCATATTGGCCACTGGTCTGGATGGATCTAGAGAAGAAAATTAGGCTGGTGACAAAACAGCACCCCTTTACTCATATTCAATTTATGTACCTGACATGACATCACCTTCCTGATGATATGGTCTTCTTTGTGAATGAACAAAAAATATTAATTTAAAATATTTAATTAATTTTTTCAAATTAAATGTAGAAATAATTTGCAAGATTCATATTTGTAAAATTTTATCCCTCTCATCCTTCCCCCACCCTATGATAACCAGTAATCTCATAGTGGTTATACATGGACTATCATGTTACATATATTTTCATATTGATCAAGCTGCGAAAGAACAATCAGAACAACAAGAATGGAAAAGCAAAAAACAAAATAAGGATGAAGAAAATATGCTTTGAGCCACATTTAGAGTGTCTATACAGTTCTTTCTCTGGATGTGGATAATTTTCCATCAAAGGTCTTTTAGATTTGTCTGATTATTGTATTGCTGAGAAGAGCTAAGTTCATTGGAGTTTATCAATGGACAATGTTGTTGTTAAGGTATACAATAATCTCCTGATTCAGTTCAATTCACTCATCAGTTCATGTAAGTCTTTCCAGGTTTTTCTGAAATTTGCTTGCTCATTGTTTGTTATAGAGCAATAATATTCTCTTATATTAATAGGTTATAACTTATTCAGTCATTCACAAATTGATGGCTATCTCCTCAATTTCAAATGCTATGACATAATTTAAAAAAAAAAGTTTCTATGATATTCTTGTAAATGTAGATCTTTTTCTCTTTTTTAGTGATCTCTTTGTGATGCATACCTAGCAGTGTTATTACTGGATCAAAGGGAATGCACAGTTATGTTACCTTTGGACACAGTTCCTTATTGCTCCCTAGAACAGTTTAACTAGTTCACAATTCTACCAATAGTGTTAATATTTTATTTAAATTTTTTGCAGCAATAATTATTAAGGAAATTGGTCTAAATATTTTTCTCAGTTTTGGCTCTTCCTAGTTCAGGTATCAGCACCATGTTTGTGTCATAAAAGAAATTCGGTAGGGCTCATTCTTTCCTTACTTTTTCAAATAGCTTATGTAGTATTGGAATTCATTGTTCTTTAAATGTTAAAATTCACTTGTGAATTCATCTGGTTTTAGAAATTTTTTTTTGGAGAGTTCATTGATAACTTGTTCAATTTCTTTTTTCTGAAATGGGGTTTATTTAAATATTTTATTTCCTCTTCTGCTAATCTGAGCAATTTGAGTTTTTTATAAATATTCATCTATTTTACTTAGATTGTCATAAAGTTAGGTAAAATAACTCTGAATTATTGCTTCAATTTCCTCTATATTGGTAATGAATTCTTTTGATTTTTGATACTGCTAGTTTGTTTTTTCCTTGTTTTAATTAAATTAAACAAAGATTTATTTTTTCATAAAATCAGTGTCAGTTTTATTAAATAGTTTTCTTACTTTCAATTTTATTAATCTCTACTTTGATTTTCAGGATTTCTAATTGGCATTTAATTGGAAATTTTTATTTTTTTATTTTTTTCTATCTTTTTAGTAGCATGCTCAACTCATTGATCTCCTTTCCTAATTTTTTTCAAATATATATTTAGAGATAAAATTATTGACTGCAATCTAAATATTTTTGTATGTTGCTAAACTATTGTCTTTTTTTTGTACGAAAGTATTGATTGTTTCTCTCATTTGCTGTTTGACCAACTCATTCTCTTAGATTAGATTATTTAGTTTCCAATTAATTTTGTCAATCTTTCCATGACTCTTTGTTATTTGTAATTTTTAGTGCATCATGACCTGAGGAAAAATGCATTTACTATTCTGTACTTCTGCATTTTATTGCAAGGTATTTAATGCCATGTTTATGGTTGATGTCCATGTACCACTAAGGAAAAAGATATGTTCCTCTCTATCTCTATTCAGTGTTCTCCAGAGATATATCAAACTTTTCTAAGATTATATTCACCTCCTTAATTTCTTTCTTTTTTATTGTGTGGTAAGTTTTATCTAAATCTGAGAGAGTGAGGTTGCTTTACCCTACTAATATAGTTTTACTATCTATTTCTTCCTGTAATTCACTTAGCTACTCCTCTAAAAATTTGGATGTTATAACCCTTGGAACATATGTATTTAGTATTCATATTATGTCATTACCTATGATGCCTTTCAGAAAGATACAGTTTCCTTTCTTATCTCTTTTAATTAGGTGTATTTTTTTCTTTTACTTTGTCTAAGTTCAGGATAGTTATCCCTGTTGTTGTGGTATTATACATATTCAAGTGAAGCATAAATACTCTGAGTGAGACTTTTTGTTTTATTCTGTGTGTATCTCTACTTCAAATGTGTTTCTTATAAAGAACATATTGTAGAATTCTGGTTTTTAATCCACTCTGTTATCTACTTCCCTCTTATGGAAGAGTTAATCCCTTTTCCATTCACTATTATGATGACTAATTCTGTATTTCCCTCAATTCTATTTTTCCTATTCATTTTTTTCTCTCTTTTTATCACATTCCCCCTCACCAGTATTTTGCTTTTGACCACCACCTCCCTCAATCTGCCCACCTTTCTATCACCCTCCCCTTATTTTCCCCTGTCTCCTTTTAGCAATCTTGAAGTCAAGAAGGACCTGAGTTCAAATTTTGATCTCAGACACATACCAACTATCTGATCTTTGGCAAGTCACTTAACCCTGATTCCCTTGCATCCAGGGCTATTTCCAGTCCTCCTGATTCATAGCTGGCCACTAGATCCAGATGACTCTGAAAGAGAAAATGAGGCTTGTGAATTAGCACAGAGCTCCGTTACTCAAATCCAGTTTACATGCATGTCATAGCATCAGCTCCCTGATGATGTGATCTTCTTCAAAAATGAAGAACAACCATGATCTATCAATCCCTCTTTCTACTTTCTTTCTCTTTCCCCTTCTATTCTTTTGCAGGGTTAGCTAAATTGCTAAATCCAATTAAGAGTATGTGCTATTCCTTTTTTGAACACAATATGTTGAGAGTAAGATTCAGTCAGTGCTCAGACCCCACTTCTGTTCCTGTATTATAAAAAGTCCTTTTTGCCTCTCTGTGGGTTATTATTAACCTCTTCTCTATGTCTGAATTCTTTTTTTGATATTATCACATCATAATCAACTTATAATCACACACTCTATGTATTCTCTATTCAAATGTCCTAATAGAAATACAATTCTCAACTATGTACTATCTTCCCAAGTAAGAAAACACTTAATTTAGTCTTCTTGACTTTTTTCTGTTTACCTTTTCATTCATCTCTCGAGTTTTGTATTTGAAGATCAAATTCTGTTCAGTTCTAATCTTTGTATCAGAAGAAGTTGAAAATCCTCTATTTTGTTTAATATCCATTTTTCCCCTGAAAGAATATACTGAATTTTGTAGGGTGTTTGATTTTTAGTTGTAATCCAAGCTCCTTTGTCTTCCAAAATATCATATTCCAGAACCTCAAATCTTTTAATAATTTTGGTTGCTAAATTCTGCATTATCCTGACGTGATTCTTTGGTATTTGAATTGTTCTTTCTGGCTTCTTGTAGTATTTTATATTTTAGCTGATAATTTGGAAATTTGTATAGCTTATTCCTTAGAGGTTTTATTTTGCGATTTCTTTCTGAAGATAATCAGAGAATTTTTTTTAAGTACCATTTTACTCTTCTTCTAGGTTCTGAAGTACATTCCCTTTATTATCTGTTGAATTATCTCTAGATTATCTCTAGACTTTTTATTTAATCATGACTTTTATCATGGTAGTCCAATTATTATCAAATTATCCCTCCTGGGACTATTTTCCAGGTCAGACATTTTTCCTATGAGCTACTTTACCTTAAACAAACATTCAAATTTTTTTCAGTGCTTTGTTTTTTTAAAAGATCCTCAATGTTACAGTCATTACTTTCCACCTGTCCAATGCTAATTTTTAAAGATTTATTTTCTTCAGTTCACTTCTGTATACCTTTTCTATTTGACTAATTTCACCTTTAAAGATATTTTACTTTTTTCAATTTTTCATAATTCATGTTCATGGTTCATATTCATTTTCCTAATTTTTCTTCTATTTCTTTTGTTTAGTTCTTAAAATCCTTTTTTGAGCTCTTTCAGGAGGACGTTTTGGAATTGCAACCAATTACCCCTTTGAGGCTTCATATGTAGGTATCATGTCACTGCTTTCGTCTTCTGATGTGACATTTTGATCATCCCTGTTGTCATAGAAACTTTTTTATGGTTAGGGCTCTTTTTTTTTGCTCATTTTAAAAGTCGTATTCTTCTCCTGGGACAGACAGGTCACTGTTCCAAGCTTTTTGTGCTAAGTGGCAAAGATCTGATCACTGCCTTTCTGCACTGGGATCTCAGGTTTTGTCAGTTTGCTCTCTGCTTTGGGGTAGTATAATCCAGTTCACACTTCTTGCACTGGCATTCGAGGGCTCCCAGCATACCATCTTCACTGGGTTAGATCCTTCACTGCTGGCCTGTTGTACCACCAGCTGCACCAAAAGCTGCACTACGACTCTGAGTTTTCCACTGGTTTCCCTATAAGTTTAGTTGAACCCCCCCCCCATTACCCATTGCAGCAGACCTTTCCTGAAGTCTCTCCAAGATAGCTAGAGATGAACAATTGTTTCATGGTCTTTTTGTGAGTTTTGTTGCTTGAGAGTCTATTTAGAGAGACTTCATTTAAAGTTGTTTCAGAGGGAAACTGAGAAAAATTTAAGGAGCTTCTTAGCTTCTTTCCATCATCTTGGCTCTGCCTAGGAAGTCCTCTAATACATCATTGATTGGAGAAATGGAAATTAAAACAATTCTAAGGTACCAGTTCATGTTTATTAGATTTGCTAATAGGACAGAAAAGGAAAATTACAATGTTGGAGCCAGTTCTGGGAAAATGAGACATTAATGTATTGTTGCTTGAAATGTAAACTGATTCAACCTTTTTTTTGTAGAGCACATTTGAACTATGCCCAAAGAGCTATAAATCCATTCATACCCTTGAACCTAGAAATAACACTACAGTATTTGTATCTCAAAAGAGACAAATAAAATGAAAAACATCTTTAAGTACAAAAATATTTATGGCAGCTCTTTTCCGGTAGGAGTTGGAAATCAAGGAGATGCCCATGATTTGGGGAAATAGTTGACCAAATGTTCATGTATGATTATGTTGGAATACTATCCTGCTTTGGACAATTGTGAGCATGTTCCTCTACAAAAAACATGAAAAGATTTATGAGATGACACAAATTAACAACGATATTGCAAGATAATCAAATGAGAATGTCTTAGCTATTCTCAGTAATATAATGATCTGAAGGACTTATGATAAAAAATGTTATCCATTCCCAGAGAAATAATTTATAGTGTCTGAATGCAGATTGAAAGTTAGTTGTTTTTTCTTGACTTTATATTTCTTAAGTGCTTTTTAAATTTTATCTGTGTTTTCTTTTACAACATGACTATTATGGAAATGTTTTGCTTAACTACACATCTATAGTTTAGATTGAATCTCTAGCCTTTTCAATGGATGGTGGAGGGAAGGGGTAAGGAAGGAATGAAGAGAATTTGGAATTCAGTTTTAAAAATAAATGTTAAAATTGTTTTTACATGTTACTAGAAACAACAACTGGTTTATAAAGTGCTGTCTTCACAATAAGGTAATGAGGTAAGCAGTGCAAGTAAGATTATCCCTGTTCTGTAAGTGGATATTCTAAGACTCAGAGAAATAAAATGACCTGACCACAGTCATTTATATCCAAAAAGTAGATAAGTATAAGAGTTAGGACTCAAATCAAAGTCTTATCATTCTTCTCCATCATATACTTTGCTATTCACTACCAAAATGATCATCATGATCAATTTCTATACCAAATTCTTTTGGTTAGACAGTATTTTTATGATGTATTTGCTCCCAGAACATTGATGCTTTCTTTTCACAGATCCCTTAAGAAAGGTTAAATGGTTCACCTAAGATGCAATGGGTTGTCATCGATTGATGAGGTAAGTTTTAGGGGAAATGCATTTTAACCTTTACAAAAGAAAAAATATTCACTCTCTTTGCCAAGAGGGAGTCTATATTCTTAAGTTATGTTTGTTTTAAAAATCAAGGATAGTATGTACAAAATCAGTGAGTATAGAAATATGATACCCCTCTAAAGAACATCTTCCAAACCATGAGCATGAGCATGCTTTTCAGGAGTCATTGAAATATTTGAATAATGTTGAACCTAAATCTGAATCTAAAAGATTCGGAGCAGGCATGCTGTGCATGTAGATGAAGTCAGTCCTTGAAAATTGGGTTTTCAGTTTATGCCCCCCCAAAATACTATTCTAAATGATGTAATCATAGATAATACTAAAGAATAAATCTATAAGGTATTAAAACAGTTAGTAGTCACTTCAGTGGGGAACAAACCAGTTATGGTATAGCAGAAACAATACAATACCTGAAAAGCTCTATACTTGACTGTGGTGCTGTTTTACTTTTCAGCCGTTTGTGATCAATATGTAAAATAGTAGCAATATTGGAGCTACATTAAATTTTATTACTATTTTTTTAGCTCTGTTATACAGATTTTTAGTAGTTTGATTGGCATGACTCTGAATAAGTAATTTAATTTGGGCAGAATTGTCATTTTTATTATATCAGCACAACCTAACCATGAAGAATTGGCATTTTTCTGCTTCTTTAGATCTCATATGATTGGTGTGAAAAGTAGTTTGCAGTTATGTCCATACAGTTTTGGAGTTTATCTTAGGAGGTAGATTCCCAAGGATTTTATGTTGACTATAGTTACTTTAAGTGAAATTTCTCTTTTTAACTTTTTCCTTGGAATTTGTTTATCATGTATAGAAATGCTGATGATGTGGATTTATTTTATATCGTGCTACTTTGCTGTAACTTTTAATTGTTTCAAATAGTTTTTTAATTGATTTTCTAGAGTTCACTAAGTATATCATCATATCATCTGCAAAGAGTGAAAGCTTTGCTTCCTCCTTGCCAATTGTAATTTCTTCAATTTCTTTTTCCTTCTCATATTACTAAAGCTAACATTTCTAATACTATATTGAATAGTAGTGGTGATAGTAGTACCACCCTTGATCATATTGAAAATGCTACTAGTTTATCATCATAGCATAATACTTCAAATAGATACTAATTAGTTTATTGAAATTCTATTTATTCCTATACTCTCCTGTGTTATATTAAGTGTTTTCCTAACATGGAACATATTTTCTAATATGGAACATATTTGGAAAACATGCAACATATTTGAACATATCAATAACAAAACCATTAGAAATCTATATGATTATCTCAATAATTGCTTAAAAAGCCACTGAAAAAATACAGCATCCATTCCTATTAAAAACCACTAGAAAATATAGAAATAAATGGAGTTTTCATTGAAATGATAAGCCTTATCTATTTATATTATTCTTTCCTTGAATATATAGTGTATTAATTTAATTATACTTTTTATTGAGTGTTCCAAAAGTCTTAGCACAGATTAAATCACTGAAGCTTTTAAACTGAAGCTTTTTAAACTGGGATACTTTCTACAAGGTAAAGTCAAATTAACACAAAATTTAATAGCTTAAAACAGTACTGAGACTTTTGCAACAATCTGAATTTATTTATTGTGCATGAATTTTCCCCGCACCCACCTTCTGGCAAATGTAAGCTCTTTGAGGGGAGAATCTAGTTGCATGTATTTGTTTTGATTTGTTGTTACTGTGTCTAGGCCCCTAGATAGATGTATTGCACTTAATAGCAACTATTTCTATTGATATAACTGAAATTTCCTCTATACATCAAGAATAGGAAAAATAAAATTTTTGGTTTAGTTATTATTATTATTTTTCTTTTAATCTTCAACAAAGGTATAAAATTCTATCTATTTGGAAGAACAAAATAAAAAAAACTATACCAGCAAATAAAAGAATAATTTTTAATTATAGTCCCCATGAAGACTAAATATGCACATTGTCTAATAAGTCCCAGATAATACAACAAGGGGGATAAAAAGAAGCCTCAGAAAGAAAGGAAAAAGGATTGAAAAGGCCCACAGAGGACCAACTTGGCCATGGGAATGAGCTACATTATTCATTTTCTCACCCTAAGTTTAAAGACAAAAAGTGGAGTTTAAAAGAAAAGTGGTATGTTTGTAGCCTGTGGTACAAACAGTGCAGCACATGGGTGAACTTTCATTTACACCTTACAAATCTTTTTTTTGAAAAACATTCCAGAGGAAGAAAAGAAGCTTTTAAGGGTTTGGTAAAGTACTTAGACTAAATGCAAAATTGTTGAAATTTTGATAACACCTTTTCCTTGTGTGGAAAAGAAAACTTCAGGGATTTGAAAAAAAAACCATATAGGTCAGTAACTGCAAATATACAAAAAGAATTTTGTAGAATTGTACTAGTAAGCTAGACACATCTCAAATAGATGACTCTATTTCATTTTAATTACACATTTTTGACAGAAACCAATACTTCTCAGTATCATTTTCCATCAACTTATTTTTAAGCAAATTACCACTAAAAAAAATCAGAGACTTTGGAACCTACATAATCACAGCACTTCAAATCAGTGTCATTATGTTAAACACAAATTGATTATGTTATCAAGTGAAGGATGGACAGAGAGTAGGAGTGGTTACTTTTCCTTGTCATCAGGAGTTATACATAGTTTGAAACAGACAAAATTAAATTCATGTGGCTGAGAGATATCACAGGGTTATCATCATTCTGAAATTGCTGTACTTTTTCATGCTAGTCCCCTTTTGGTTAGGAGGAAGTTTATGGCTTTATCATGTAGTAGGATACATGAAAACTCCCTCCGCCAATATGGATGGTAATCTTTCCATAAGAAAATTACTTCAATTTTAGAGAGGTCCCTTGCTTAGAGTTACAGAATTAATAAGTTTTAGATATGAGAAAATAATACCTTCTTTTTTTTTCTTTTTTTCTTTTCTATCTAGCCATATTATCACTGAAGGGAAAACACAAACCCTTTCTCAGTGGAGATCACCAAAGTAATTTAAAGTCTAAGAGATATATTTGAATCACAAATGACTTTCCTATGGTCAAACAGTTATTATCTATGAGAGGAAGGATTTCAATACACTATGCCAAGCTGTCTCTTATAAATAGACATATGTGCCTATTGACAGACAGACAAAGATATTTATAACACTATCAAACTTTTTCAAAATGTGAACTCAGATTTATTGATTTAATTTTTAAAACTTAGATAAATTCTTTTTACCTGGTCAAATTTTCCATTCTGTTTCATGCTATGTATGTAGCTTATCAATGAATGAGATTCTTCAACTTAGTGACTTGGTAGTGTTTTTGAATTATAAGCATACTGTATATTGTAAAACTTCTTTGAAGTTATTCAAGAGGAATTCAAATAGAGCCGAACACAAGGAATTTTAGGAATGTCTGCCAAAATAGATATTCAGATCCTCTGCCATGCATTTTTAAGCAGGTTGGACTATGAATTTGAAGATGAAAGACTTTGTCTGCATCAGAGAGAGAGAGAGAGAGAGAGAGAGAGAGAGAGAGAGAGAGAGAGAGAGAGAGAGCATGAAGGAAGAACAAGGCAAAAAATAAAAACTTTTGAGTTAATCTAATTTCTATTAGATACAGAAGCTATCAGTGAGTTGAAAAATTAGGTTCTTTCAAATGTTCTGCAGGAATAATTCTTTAAGTAAAATTAGTAAAAAAAATACTTAAGATGTTTTCTCTCTGGAGAAAATGGTCTTTGATGTTTGGGTTGTTCATTTGTTGCAGCTTGTTGTGCATTTTGGATTTTGAGAAGGAAAACAAACATTTTTAATTTCATATAACATTTTGCATACTAATTTATTCTCTCTAAAAACTCAAAATCAGTAAACATAACAAATAATGGGGGGAATCTTAGAAGATTGATACTAGAGATGATCTTACAAAATAACAGGGAAAAAGACTAGTTCATTCTATTCACTCATCTAGACATAGGTGGTGATGCCATCCTCAGCACTATAGTCAAACTAACTGCAAGATTACAGAGATATCTAACCGAATTGCAGTCATGAAAAACACTCTCCATTTCTGAAAGCAAAGGGTAAGAAAACAGCTTTTTGAGCTTTTGCTTTTTGTGGAAGATTATTCCCAAATGATCCCTCAAGCAAAATTTTCCCTGAGAGGTTTGTTATAGAAGTTCTTTGTTTGGCATGTTTGAAAATTACTCCTTAGTTGAATCCAAAATGTTTGTAAAGCATTGGTATATAAAATACTTTGAACTTGTGTACACTTACAGGTTTTTCTGAAACAAAACCAATCAAAGGAAACTACACCATCCCAGGGGAAAAAACTGACCTTATTTGATATATCAATCAATGAAAATGAATTTATTAAATCCTTACAATTTGACAAGCATTAGGACAAATACAAGGGATAAAAAGAAAAATCAAAAATATTATAAAGATTGCATATTTTTGTACAGAAAGAGCTTCCAATATTCCTCCTTGCTCTGTTTTCCATTTTTTCAAACTGTGAAAATCTAAACTACTCAAGTCAAGTGACTGAAAGTTTTCTTCTTGAAATTTTGCGAAGACAGGAGTTTGAGTGGTATTATTTGTAGTCCATTCAGTATTTTGATGTTTTGATCATCACGAGTTTCATTCTGATGTCCAATCTCAATCCTTATTACACCAATGAAAGCATTTGTTTTTCTTATGAAATTTTCCTGAAATGTACAAAATGTGTATAAGAACAGTAACAAATCAATATTATTTTAGGGACAACGGAGTCAATAAATTACACTTTCCCATTTAAATGACAAGATCTCATTTTTTATATATCATCTTTGATACATTTATCAGATGAAAACAATCAATCATTCCAGAAGAAGTATGAACTAGGTTTCAAGAAGTCCTAGAAATCTTTATTGAGGAAATCTATCATGTATGTTAGACTAATTTCTAAAAGTCATTGATCAGTTTTTTGAAATCTCATCCTTGAAAGTCATTGGAAAGGGAGAAATGATTGCAAAAATAATTTTTCATGTTTTGCCTGAGGAAATTTATACACATCTGCTGAGCCTTCCATTAAAAGAAAGTCTCAAACTAACTTAAGAATTAAGACATTTAGTCACTTGGCAGTTTAAACTGGATATCTGACTGAACAACTAGAATGGAATCATTGGATGATACATAAGGAGAAGACTCATAGGCCTGACTTTAAGAGTGTTAATCTCCTCCCGACCCTCATCCAGATTAAGCTCACTTCAAAGGTTTTGGCTAATTTTGAAACTCCCCTTTACCTTATTAGGAGGATTCCTAAGTAACCAAGGAATGGCACTATCTGAACTGGGAGTCATGCATTAACTAGACTGAAAAGGAGATTTCAATGGTTTATAATTATTGAAATTCTATAATCAAAGTGGAATAACTGGAGGACTCCAAAAAAAGGATATACATGAATTTATGATTTATTAGGTTTTGCTCCACAAACTACAAATTTGAACCTATTTTACTCTGAACTCCGTTTGAACTTAGGGAAGACTGTGACAAAGATTTTTGCAAGGTTGTTCTGTATTAGTTATTGTGTGGATTTTTGCTAATGTGGATTGTTGTTTGTTTTTTTATATTCATTTCCTAAAATTAGGTAAATAATATATACAAAAATAATTGAATAGTTAGAACACAGTGGGAGGATTTGTAAGTAATAAAATTATAAAGCTCCTCTTAAACACTTAGGCATACTTTTGGACTCTGAGGAGATAAGTAAAAGTAGAAAAATCTTAAATAACTTAGCCACTGTTATTCAACAAGTAATAGAAGGATTTAATCTGAAGTCTTTTGATTGCAAAACATTATTCTCCCCAAAACATGTGTATATACATTTACTTACATTTTTAATAAAATTTGTTTCCTTTTTGATGTTATATATTTGCCTTTTAAACATTATTTTAATGATAATGATACTTAAATTAATTTACTTATCCAGTGCCATACCAATCAATGTATTTAAAACTATTTTGTAGAACTTGAAAAAATAATGGTACAATTCATATGAAAGAGTAAGAGATCAAGAATATTAAAGAAACCAAATCTCACACTATAATACAAAGTGGAATCATCAAAACAATCTGATAATAGATAAAAATAAAACAGAGTGGTTGATTAGTAGAATGGATTAAGTAATCAATACATGGAAATAAATGACCACAGGAATCAAACATTTGTTAAAACCCAAAGACCCAAGCTTTTGGAGTAACATCTCATTATTTAACAAAAGGTTTTTTTTTGAGGGGGTAGGGTAGGGAATTAGAGCGCAATCTGGTGGAAACATCATAATAAAATTTCATACTGCTTGTGATATATATATATATATATATATATATATATACACACACATATATCAATCTATATGTATATATATATATATATATATATATATATATATATATATGCAGATTAGGAGATAATAGGAAAATAAGCACTTGTCAGATCTATAGATTAGGCAAGTGTTTATGACCAAACAAGAAATAGTCATGAGAGGCAAAATAGAAATTTTTTATTAAATGAAATTAAAATAATTTGACACAAACATAAATAAGGCAACCAAAATTATAAAAGAAAATAGGAAAATAGAAACAAATTTTATAGCAACTTTCTCTTATGGAGGTCTAATTTGTCAAATATATAAGGACATGAGTCATTGAAAAAGTAAAAGTCATTCTTTAATTGATAAATTGTTAAAGGATGGGAAAAGGCAATTTTCAGAAGAAGAAATCAATAGTACCCATAATCATATGGAAAATACTCTAAAAGTTATAGAGAACTGCAAATTAAAATAACTCTGAGGTACCACCTCATACTTATTAGTTTGACCTATCTAACAAAAAAGGAAATAAAAAAGCTTGAAAAGAATGTGGTAAAATAGAGGAACTAATAAACTGCTGTTGTGTATTGTGTATTGTTTGTGTATTGTGTATTGATCCAAACACTGAATACTAATCTTGAGTTTTATCCACAGTTCTATAAGAATATGTACCCTTTGTCTCATCAGTACTCCTCCTTACTATGTCTGTATGCCTAAAAGATGAAAGAAAAAGGAACAGGATTCATATGTACAGAAATATTTTTGTCCTTTCTTTTTGTGGTGGCATAGAATTGGAAATTGAAGGGATGACCATCAATTGGAGAATGTGGAGCAACTTGCTGTATATTATTGTATTGAAATACTATTGTGCTGTAAGACATTACACAGCAGTTACACATTTAAC
Organism: Macrotis lagotis; assembly: GCF_037893015.1. Classification (NCBI taxonomy): domain Eukaryota; kingdom Metazoa; phylum Chordata; class Mammalia; order Peramelemorphia; family Peramelidae; genus Macrotis; species Macrotis lagotis. Next base: position 195,813,702 of record NC_133658.1, on the reverse strand, counting down.
ATGATAATGGTAATGAACTATGAAAGACTTAATTACTCTGATCAACATTGTAATTCATGATAATTCCAAAGCACTCATGGAAAAAAAAAATTACAATACATCTCCAGGTCAATAACTGATGCTCTATACATGCAGATTGAAGCATATTTTTTTAACTTTATTGTTCTTTCTCTTTTGGAACATGCTTGCCATTTGGAGAACTCACACAGTGCAAGAACTCTAAAGGATTCAGGAAGGGGAGGATCAGAAAAAGTGAGAAAAGTTTACTCTCAAGGTCTTAAGAAATTAGGAAATGATCATATAACATGGGAGACATTGGTCTAGAAACACTTAGCATCAGAGAGTATGTGCTCTATGAGCAAAGCAGAATTGCAGTGACTCTAAGGGAATGAGATGTGAAAATTTAGAGGAAACACCCCAATGTTCAAATGGAATATTTGCTTCTGATCTGTGGTAGAGCATTCCAAACTCATAATGGTCTGATCAACCACAGTCTCACATGCTATAACTTACTTTTAACTTAGTGATGTCATTATGATCCGCTTATAAAATGAAGGATAACAACCAACCAATCACTTAGTCACATTCTAGATGATGTTGAGAATCATACTAAAGCAATTTAAATGGAAATGGTTCAATTTCCTGGCATGGCTCCAGGAGGCAGAACAAGTTTCACAGATGTACAATAATGAAATCAGCTTTGTAGCCCATCAGTTTGGTAGTCAGTCTAATACCTCTTTTCTAGCACACTTTACCAAACACTGAGCTAGGTCTGACAATATCTGGTTCAACCTATAATGCCAAGGCAAGTGAAATTATCCACAGTATTCAAAATTTCCTCATTTACTCAACTGATTTTTCCACATATGGATAATGTGGAGCTGATAGAGTTCCTGTGTTTTCTTAGTTTTTAATTGTTAGACCAAAATTAGCACACAAACAGCAGAGATTTGACTCATACTTTTTGTTGCATCTCAGCTTCAAAGGCTACATTAAGTGCACAATGCACAGTCATCTGCAAACAGAAAAATTAGCTTGTAGCTTTTTCAACTTGAAGAAGCTGCCATCAGTGCAGGAGCTGACACTCATTGAAAGTAGTTGATAAGACTGAAAATATCATGCTAAAAAGTATGGAAGCAAGCACAGTCTTTTTTAACTCTGCTGATGACTGGGAAAATATGACATCATCTAGAACCCAGGCAAGCACAACATCATGAAATTGATGAACAGTACTGATGAACTTCTCCAGGCAATCAAATTTTGACAGTTTTCCATAACCAGCCTGACTGACAGTAACATGTTCTGCTCCTTGCATATCTTCTGAAATTGTTGGACAGAAGATGCCAAATGAATTATTCCTAAGCCCTTTCTTTTTATTTGAAGGAGGGGGGCAGATATTATTTTTTATTTTTGTAAGGTTTTTTTGAGTTTTACACATTTTCTTCCTCTCTCCCTTCCTTCCTCCTTACCCTGACAGAAGTCAATCTGATATGGTATCTACGTTTTTAACCATGCTCAGCATAGATCAACATTGAACTTGTGAGAAGAGAATCACATCCAAAAGGAAGAAATAAAATAATGGAGAAAAGAAAATAACTCATAAGACACCTTTTAAAAACTAAAGTTAATATGTTTTGGCCTTCATCTAAACTCCTTAGTTCTTACTCTGGATATGGATAATACTTTCCATCACAATTCCCTTAAAATTGTCTTTGATTATTGTACTGATGAAATGAACAGGTCCATCATTATTGATCTTCACTCCATGTTGTTAAAGTGTATAATGTTCTTCTGGTTCTGTTCATTTCATTCAACATCAATTCATTCAATACTTTCCAAGCTTTTCTGAAATCTCATGGTTCATGATTTCTTATAGAACAGTAGTGGTTCATCAAATACATACACCACAATCTGTTCAGTCATTCCCCAATTTATGGACATCTCTTCAATTTCCATTTCTTTGCCACTATGAAAAAAATTGCTATGAATATTTTTGTTCATGTGGGATTTTTACCCTTTTTCATTATCTCTTCAGGATATAGACCAGTAGTGATATTGCTGGATCAAAGGATATGCACATTATTATTGCCCTTTGGGTATAATTCCAAATTGCTCTCCAAAAAAGTTGGATAAGGTCACAACTCCACCACAATGCATTGTGTCCCAGATTTCCCACATCCCTTCCAAAACTAATAATAATCCTGTCTAGCCATATTGGTCAATTTGAGAGGTGTGAGGTGATATCTCAGAGATGTATTAATTTACATTTCTCTAATCCATATTGATTTAGAGCAATTTTTCATATAACTATTGATAACTTTGATTTATTTGTCTGAGAATTGCATAATTCCAAATTGCTCTCCAAAAATATTGTATCAATTCACAACTCTACAAACACTGCATTAGTGTTCCAGTTTTCCCACATTCCCTCCAACACTGATCACTATCCTTTCTAGTTACAAGATAATCCATTCCCTTCATTTTTATAGAGATGGAGAATAGAGGTGCCCTTCATTCCTGAGGGATAACCTTCTCGTGCCACATAACACAGACAATTTCAGAAAACTTCTGTATGAGCAATGGACCCCCTAGACACACACACACACACACACGTACACACATGCACACACACTCATACATACACATATTCAACTTTTAAATCTCAGCTGTAATAGAATCAGCACCAGGTGCTTTGCCACATGAAAGGAACCTAATGCATTCACAACCTCTTCTTCAGTTAGAAATTCAGCTAGGAAGGAATTTATTTCAACATGAGGTAAATAATGAATGGTTTCAGCTTTGATTGATGATGTTTTGTTGAGAATATTATGGAAGTGTTCAGTCCATCTTTCTAGATTCTAGATTAATCAATGTGGCTCTAGGGAATACTGAGTAGTTGAGATGCACCATAGGTCTTTGGTCCAAAAATAATCTTCAGGGGATCATAAAAGTACCTTGGATAAAACTGAATTTCATCTGCCTTCTTAACTTGCCAAGAATCCTGAATATCTCTAAGCTTTGCTTGCATTTTATTTATTGATGAATTTAAATGCTACCTTCTTAGAAGACCAGAACACTGGGCAACTAGGTGATGCAATGGATAGAGCACTAGCCATGAAGTCAGGAGGCCATGAGCTCAAAACCAGCCTTAGACACATAATAATTGCCTAGCTGTGTGTGACCTTGGGCAAGTTACTTAACCCCATTGCCTTAAATAAATGAATTTTTTTTAAAAAAAGAAGTGGATGAATACTATCCCACTGGTAAATCTTGGGAAGTTCTCATTTTTCATTTCCCCCATCATTTTCATTAACCTAAACTTGATGTATGAGTGTTCTGACCCTGATGGGCAAATTCCATATATTAAATTTCTGAAAGCTGCCCACTCCTTTTCTGCTCCACTGTTGCCAACTCAACTTTCCCTTCAAGCTACCAAAAAACTGTTTTTGATCAAAGAATTGTTTTAATCTCTTGACATTACTTCTTCTAATAGTTATTTTGCCTAAGAGATTGCTTCCATTGAATGTGAATATTTAGCATGCAGATGATATGTCTACAATCAGGTCAGCACTCTGTGTCTTTGTTGCTCTCACATCTTGACTGTCTCTTCTCCTTGTCTACTTAATGCCAGTGTTTATTGTGAGAGTATATTCATGATGTTTTATTGCTTTTAAATAAATGGAAGATTGTGAGAGTGATGAAAATGTCATAAAGTATACAAGTCTTCCGTGCTGACCATTGTTGTTGCTGTTTCCAACTTCATTCCTCTCAAACATTCCCTGCCATGCCTGGGAGTCTGAGCCTATTCTAGATTTAAAGTCTCCCCAAATTATAAGGTTGTTTCCTTTTTTAGCATATTGATGATGATGATGATCTCCATATCTATATGAATTTTTTTTTATTTAATGAAGTTTCATCATAGTGAAGCATAGATACTGATAATGTTGGGGTGATAGTTTCCTGCTGATGGTAATCACATTACCAGGAGCCTATTGTTCCCTCCTAGTTAACAAGCTTGCTTGATTAGATTAGTTTTAATTGCAGAAGCTAGACCAACTTCATAGAACTCTCATTCACTGTGGTCCCTCCAGGAAAAAAAAATGTATGCAGTTCTGATTTCAATAAGCTGCCTTCATTTGCTGACTTCATTTCATTCAGGGCTTCTATTTGGATATGATACCTGCTGAGTTCTCTCACACTAAGGGCTATTCATCTTTCATGCCTACTGAACTTTGTACTGCCTATGAGAGTGTGTATATTCCACATACCTATGGAGACTGGTATTATCTTTGAAGATGTTTTTGCACATTTTTTTCCTGTTTTTTGACTCCAGTATGAGACCTCCACCCCCTATTGACCAGAGCTGAGTAAGCAGACAATTTCTTGGAAATTTTTTCCAGCTTCTTTGTCACATGAGGAAGTAAGCCACACTATACTTAAAAGGCTTCTCACCCAGGGAACTATCAAGCCCCACTATTGATTCTAGTGAGAAGACAACCTTATGACTTGGGTTGCCTATATGCCAGGTTATGACTATAGCTACCAGTTTCCTCACTTTTCTGTCATACAGGATTTTGAGATAGGTTAAAATGATTTGGATGATGTCTTTTGATTTGTGTCAATTGGATTTAAGTGAGACAGAATTGAACAAATTTGTCACAGTCCAATGGCAAGATCGAAAACTGGTGATGACCCAAGATGCAGTGGATGACCATGGAATCTTCAATATCAAATAAAGTTCTAGTGCCTGCTTGAGCTGTCCTTATGGCCATTGGAATAAATCTCATCCACTAATTTCACCAGGTTCTCATACTTGGGGTAGACAGTAAGGATTGTCTCTTGCTTTTCTGTGTGAAGCACAGTGGCAAGTCTGATAGGGAAGAAAAGATGAAAACAACTTTAAAATGGAGATAATCTTCATTAGTAAAGAGAGTAAGAGTCAGAGATAAGAAAAGAGAGCATTCCAGGAATAGGAAAAGATCAAGGAAATGCTTAAGGTTGGGCAATTGAATGTTTTATACAAGAAACAACAAATGTCATTGGATTGAAAAGTATGTGCATAAAATAAGATAAAAGTATACTGGCAAGGGAGGAAGGAGTCTGTCTGCAAAAGGTTTTGAAGGTTAAACAAGAGTTATATTTAATACAAAATGTGATAGGCAGCACCATGAATTTATTGAATAGGAATGCAACATGACTACCCAAGATATGAATTTTAGAAAGAAAGATTCATTTGACAAATGAATGCAGGATGGAATAGAGTAAGAAGAGATTTGTGACAGGCAGAAAAATTAGAATGCTATCGCAATATTCCAAGAATGAAATGATGATGGCCTATACCTGAAGGGTGGTGATATCAAAAGAGAAAAGAGTTAATAGATATAAATATAATATGTACATATTTTATATATAGGAAATGTCTATAAGTTTTGGCATTGGTATCTGTGTGTACATGTGTGTTTATATTTATGGATTGTAAAAGGATGAAGATATAGTAATGGTTATTAGATTTGGCAATTAAGAGAACATTGATCATTTTAGGGGAAAATAGTTTCATTCAATGATGAGATCAAAAGACAGACTGTAGAGATGTAAGAAGGGAGCAAAAGAAAAAAGGGGTGGTATCAATAATTGGTGACCTGCTCAAGGAGTTTAACCACAAAAGGGATGAGAGATATGGAGTACAATCTTGTAGGGATAGATTAATCAAGTAAGAATTTTTTGAGGACCAGAGAGACATGGGAATATTTGCAAAACAGTAGAGAAGCAGTCAGTAGATAGGGAAAAAATTGAGGGCAAATGAGGTTTACAAAGGTAGTGGGGAAAATCTGTTGGGGAAGCTGAGATGGAATGAGATTACTTTTGTTTGTAAAGCAGTTAATCTTGGGAAGAAGAGTCACTTCATGTAAGAAAGGCATGAAGGAAGAGACAGTGTCAGAAAACAAATGGGTGATATGAGAAGAGAAAAAAGATATATCTCATTGAATAATCTTATAGTATTCAGGAATTTAAGCTAAAGTTTTCAACTAAGGGTGCAGGAGGAGTAGCTTTGATTGAGGAAGGATGAAAAAGTTTAGAAAAACTGCTGATCTGAGAAGAAATGAGTTAAGTAGGGAGATGTAAAAAGATTGCCACAGTGAGGATCCATTTGAAATTTATAACATAAAATTGTAGTGGACTTAAAATAGCTTCAATATTTTTACCAGCAGTATGTGAGTAGGAATGAAAACATAGAAGATAGGAGAAATCTAAGACTGAGGCTAGACAGGGAAAGATTGAAAATTTGATGACTCAAGGGACTTGAGAAGAGAGAGTAGTGAAGAGATGAACTTGTTAACCAAGGGGTTTCAATTGAGATGAAAGGGCAATGTATGTAGTATAGAGATGATAATCTAAGTAAGACAATAGTTTGAGGTATTGGAAATCACAATTTTGATGAAAAATAGAGCTTGAGGTTCTAAGGAAGAGGGCGTGATGAAATAATAGATTGTAATCAGATAGGATAATTTTAGAATTCATTTATGTAAAAATGACACATTGTTTAATGATGGAAAGATGAAAGGTATGACTGTCTGTATGTGATTGAGGTGCATTAGAGGAATAAGTCTTGTGAAATGGGTAAACCGAGGAATTTTTAGGTTAGAGTGTTTGAGGAATATCAATGTTGAAATCCCATAACTATGAGGGTAGGATTTGGGAAGAAAGCAAATACTATGGATTAGGTAATTAATTCATTGAGGAAAGAATGAGAGTATCCCAGAGATTGGCAAACAATAGCTAACATAATTTTGATTGAATGTATAGATGTAGTAAACCTCAAAAAAGAAAGTTAATGAGTATCAGTGCTGGAAGGATAGTCTGGAAGAGGCAATGAAGAACAAAGTGTATTAAAAATTTTCAACTCACTCAGTGAGGGAGAAGATTGAGTGAAAATATAACCAGTTCTAGAGATGGAGAACGAGAATATTGTTCATTCTTAGAGAACAGGGTCTCAGCAAAAGCCAGAAGATGAAGAGAGTGAAAAAGGAAAAGATTTAAGATGAAAACAAATGTGTTACCTATATAGCAGGCATTGCAGAGAGCACAAATAAATAGAATGGGATATTGGGAGTCAAGTATTAGGTCAAGGTAAATTGTAATAGGCTATTAGAAATGGGGTTGTTGGAGAAGAGGGTTTGAATAATATCATCCAGTAGTTCACAATTACTGGGATACAAAAAGTTGCTAATAATTAAGCAATGAGTTCAGGTCAGTTATCAAGATCCCTTGGGGATTTAACCATAGAGTAGCCTTAAGAGTCCTCTAAGAACAATAGTTATCTCAGTTGAGAGGAGTAGTGAGAAGGGGACTAAAAGAATGATGTTTCCCTTTTACTCAGAGGCAGGACTGTAGCAGAAGACTGCATACTATGGAAAGATATTTCTCCCTTTATCCCAGATTCAGGAAATTAACTTTTTTTTTAGTTTTTTTGCAAGGCAAATGGGGTTAAGTGGCTTGCCCAAGGCCACACAGCTAGGTAATTAGTAAGTGTCTGAGACCGGATTTGAACCCATGTACTCCTGACTCCAAGGCCGGTGCTTTATCCACTACACCACCTAGCCGCCCCGGAAATTGGCTCTTATTGAAATGGCATGTCTCGCCTTCCCTAAAATATCAGGATACCCAGTGTGATGCAATTAAATCACTTCCCTTTCTGTGGAAGACAAGAAACTAGGCAATAGTACACTTGCAAAAAACTTGAAAATGACAATGTTGAAATCAACAACTGGCTTCTTTAAAGGGAGCAAATTAATACTCTACTTTTTTGATTTAGTACACATTGTAATTCTGTAATATAACATGATCAGGTAGGATTTATACCAGACAAGCAGGAATGGCTTAATATTAGGAAATATTCAACATACCTGAGCATATCAATATCAAAACTAACAGAAATCATATGATTATCTCAATAGATGCCGAAAAAACTTTTGATAAAAATACATCTGTTCCTATTAAGAACACTAGAAAGTTTAGAAATAGATTGAATTTTCCTTAAAAATAATAAGTCTATCTAAAACCATCAACAAATATATGTGATGGGAATAAACTTGGAGCATTTCCAATAAAATCAGGGGTGAAACATGGATGCCTATTATCACAATTACTATCCAATATAGTATTAAAAATGCTAGCTGTTATAATAAAAGAAAAAGAAATGGAAAGAATCAGAATTGGCAATGAGGAAACAAAGCTCTCACTCTCTGCAGATGATATTATAATATAATTAGAGAATCTGAGAAATCATCTAGAAACCTCCTTGAAACAATTAAATTCAACAAAGTAGGAGGATATATAAAATAAACTCACATAAATCATCAGCATTTCTCTATATGACCAACAAAGTCCAATAGAAAAAGATAAAAAGAGAAATTCCAGTTAAAGTAACTATAGACAACATTAAATACTTGAGAATCCACCTCCCAAGATAAACCCAGAAACTGAATGAGCAAAATTATAAAGCACTTTTCATTCAAATAAAGTCAGATCAAAATAATTGGATAAATGTCTATTGCTCATGGACTGATATGATATGATATAATGATATAATATAATATAATACAATATCATATCATAGAATATAATATAATATAACATGATATAATATAATTAATATAATATAATATAATATAAAATAAAATAATATAATGACAATTCTACTCAAATTAAATTACTTATACAGTGCCATACCAATCACAATATCAAGTAACTACTTTGACAAGCTAGAAAAACTAGTAACAAAATACATCTGAAGCAATTGAATGTCAAAAATAGCAAGGGAACTAATGAAAATAAAAATAAAAGAAGGTGGCCTAGCTCTACAAGAACTAAAACTGTACTATAAAGCAACTATCTTCAAAACTGCCTGGTCCTGGTTAAGAAATAGGATAATGGATCAGGGGATTAGAATAGGTTCAAAAGAAACCACAGTAAATGACTATAGCAACCTACTATTTGACAAACCCAAAGACAGCAGTTTCTGGGATAACAACTCACTATTTGACAAAAATTGTTGGGAAACTGGAAAATAGTATGGCAAAAATTTGGCACATCTCACACTCTATAACAAAACAAAGTCAAATTGATAAAAAATTAGACAAAAAGGGTGACACTATAGATAAATTAATAGAACAAGTGACACTCTAACTATCATATCTTATGGAAAGGGGATGAATTTATGTCCTAACAAAAATTAGAATACATTGTAAAATGCACAATGAATGATGTTGACTATATTAAATTAAAAAGGTTTTGCACTAATAGAATCAATGCTGCCAAAATTAGGAGTACAGAAAATTGGTAAATAATCTTCACAACTAGGGGTTCTGATAAAGGTCTCATTTCTAAAATGTATAGAGAACTGTATGAAATTTATTCCCCAATTGACAAATAGTCAAAGGATATGAGTAGACAGTTTTGAAATGAAGAAATTAAAGGTATATATAATCATATGAAAAAATCATTATTGATTAGAGAAATGCAAATTAAAACAACAAACAACAAGATGATTTTTCTCAGATTCTCTAAACAAAAACACCTCACACCTATCAGATTGACTAAGATGAGAAAAAGGGAAAATGATCAATGTTGGAGAGGTTCTGGGAGAATGGGAGAATGGGGACATTGACTCATTGTTTATGGAGTTGTGAATGGATCTAACCTTTGGAGAGTAATATGGAACTAAGTCCAAAGATCAATAAAACTCTTCATAATCTTTTGACCCAGCAATTCCAATTCTAGGTCTATATCCACAAGAAATTATAAAAAAATGGGAAAAGTCCTATATGTTCCAAAATAGTTGTAGCAGCTCTTTTTGTAGTGGCAAATTGGAAATTAATTTACTCCCTTTAAATTTTAATTTACTCCCTTTAAAGAACCAAGTTAAGGTACATAAATACTACTATGGAATATAATTATTCCACGAAAAAGCATAAATGGTTGGACTCTAGAGCAGCATGAAATGAGTTACAGAATCTGATGCTGAATAAAGGGAGCAAAACTAAGAGTATAATGTACACATTAACAACAACATTGTGAGATGATCAACATTAATGGAAGCAGCTTCTCTTGGCAGCTCAGAGAGCTAGGACAACCAAATTAGAACAGTTATGGACAATGTTATCTCCTTCCAGAGGAAGAAAAACAAAAAAAAAAAGAAAGAAAACCCAACCCTTTAGAATCTAATGAACACTTAATAATATCTCTTTCCCTTAATCCTAATTCCTTATACTGAAAATGACTAATTTGTAAACATGTTTATCTAAAATATGTATGTACAATACTAACTTGACTATTTGCCTCTGAGTGGGGGTGGGTGGGAAGGGAGGGTGGAAGGAAATTTTATAACTTAAAAATATACATATGCATATGGATGAAAATAAATGTATATATTTTAAAAAAATTTTTAAATGTCGTAATTCTATACATTCTACAGAATATATGTTCTTTAGAATCAAGGACTATTTCATTTTGGTTTATGTCATCCCAGAATCTAGTATGGTAGGGCTGAATACATAATAGGTGATTAATAAATATTTTATTATTTTTATTTTGTTATGTGTGATATGGTAAGTTATTAGCATTTTTGTCAAACACTATCATGCAACAGTTCAACTTTCATTTTAATGTCTGTTACTCTTAACAGAAAAATAAAAAGTTTTATACTATAGGATGTAGTGAGAAGGAATACTAAGACTAGATTCAAGAGCAGTCTCCACTGAACATTGATTCCAGAATTACTAGCTTTATGACCATGTTCAAAGCTCTTAACATCTCTGAGTTTATTTCATCATCTAAGAATGAAGATAATTGATACTTTGTTCATAGTGTTTCTGTGGAAATTTTATATATGGCTGAACAATTTTTCCAACCTTAAAGCAGTACATAAACATCAGAAACCATCATTTTTTATTATTATTCTGAATTGGTTAAATCTTACCTGGAAATCAATAGATGCTGAAATCCATTCTTTTCATGCATGGGGAGGAAAATCTCACATCTCAGTAACCCCAGGGCTTTTCTTCATAGCTTTAAATAAACTCAATCACCTCATCACTAGTCAAAGAAACAGGTTTTCATGTTCTCGATTTGTATCCACAGAGATAAGGTGACTTCTGAATAGTTGCTTCTTTTTAAGGGTAAGCATTTCATTTTTAATTTATCACAGTCAGTCAAAAATGCCAATGACTATTGTCTTTGAAATTCAGTCCTCTAGTTGGTTGTCTCATCATTAAAATTACCCTATCAGGAAACAGATTCTATTACTTTGAAATGTGGTTCTCAGAATTAATAAGTGATTTGGGGTTCTATGTACTTCAATTTTGGGAGCAAAGGCCACTGTTCATTCCTCACATAGAAATATACTATCTTTGAATTTAAATAAGTCATGAACCAAAAGCAATATAACAAAGGAAGGACAATAGAAAGCCTAGTTCAGTATAGAACAGAACAGCTGAGATATACTAGTCAGGCATTACGTATCATTTAAATGGTTGCCATATGTTAGATCTCAGTACTATGAGGAAATGGGGGAAAAGGGGGTAGGGGGAAATGAATTCTCTTTCAGAAGCACTCTCTACAAGCACTAAAATGAATCCAAATCAGGTCAAGTCTTGCTCCTGATTATAACATCCCTGTCACAGAGCTATTTGTGTTTTGTTACATTAAAAAAAAATACTCATTAAGTAGCTATATGAAGGAGTTTCAATGCATGGAACACATCCTTAATAAACATGAGACCTAAGGACTAGTTTTATCCCAGCAGAGAAAAAAAAAAAAACAGATGGGCAATAACCATAAAGACTTTGCTTGTTGAAAGGGTAACCAGACATAAAATGGAACCAATTGCCAAAGGAGCAGCTGGAAACAGATGTTTAAAGGGTTCCAGGATCAGAATGAGAAAACTCATTACAGATTGGTCATTAGAAAAGAGATCTAGATTTATACTTCTCTGAGAATTATTATTTGATGAGTAGAAATCTCATTTTAACATCTTAAGTGTTTTAAAATGTTTTTATCAATCAATAACATTTATATTTATATGTCATTATACCACTATCACCTTCAGAATGATTCTTCTTTGACAAAGAAAAGCATGTTCAAAAATATTTAATTTAGTAATAATTGAAATATTATTTATTTAATAATCAATATAGAAAAAAATTGCTAATGATGCAAAACTATTCTGTCCTAATAGTCCTTTCCTTATATCTGTGTGGGAGGAAATATTATTTGCGTGAAAACTTTATGTTTAAAACTTCATTCTCCTCAGTGAAAAGATCAATTGTCTTTTTAGTGATCTGTTCATTTACATTTCTTATAGTAATTGCATATATTTTCTTTTTATTGTGATTATTTCACATTGCATTATTTATGTACATTACCATTTTTTCTGTATCATTAATATTTTAATTTCTTAATGGATAATGACATCCCAATACAATTATATTCTTTTTTTTCCTTTATCATCTATTTCTTACTTGTGAGGATTTATTCAATTCCAGTTCTTTTTAATCACATAAAGTAGTTATAGATATTTTAATATATAATGTTTTTGTTTTGCTTCTATCTTTGATGTATATGTCCAGTCTGGGATAGTTGAATCAAAAAATATGGAAAGTTTGGTCACTTTATTTACATTTTTCTCAAATAAATAAATGAAACCTCTTAATATCTTTACCAACAGTATCACAGTGTTCTTGTCTTCCCACATCTCTGATATGGAATTTTTCCATCTTTTTCTTTCTTTATTCACTTGGATGAGATGGGACTAAATTGAATATATTTTGATTTTCATTTTTATTTACTATTAATGATTTTAGGTTTGTTTTAAGATGGCCATTTGTGTTGTTCATATTTGTTTAAGAAGTTCAAACTCTTCAAACACACCTTCGGTCAATTCTTCAATATTTGAGGTTTCAAATTTTTATCATTGTTAATTGCTGCATGTATTTTGCTGCTTTCTTATTTCTTGGCTTTCTTGATTTAACTTACCAAAAAATTGAAAGTGATCATAATTAGTTTTTGTTTGTTTTTCTCTATACCTTACTTGGCTAAAAATTCTTCCCATTATCAGAGCTGTAAAAGTCAGATGGCATGGGGTGGCTAGGTGGCACAGTGGATAGAGCACTGGCCCTGGAGTCAGGAGTACATGAGTTCAAATCCTACCTCAGACACTTAACACATACTTAGCTGTGTGGTCTTGGGCAAGACACTTAACCCCATTGCATTGCAAAAAAAAAAAAAAAAAAAAAAAAACTCCTAAAAATTTTATATTGCTTGGTTCTCTTTTATTCTTTTGTAAATAATGTAAAAAATCATTACACATTTAAGAGGTAAGAAGCTTACCAAATGAGAGAGTAGAGGGAGATAAGGATTCAAGACAGTCTTTGAGTTAGTGAACAGAATCTGAATCTGAGTTATATAGTGAACAGAATCTGAATCAGAATGTGCTGATCATTTGTATGTATATGGGAAAGATAGTAGAGAAACAGGAGCACAGAGTTATGAGATGAGTCATATAAGTGGGGTGATAAGTAAATTGCAACTCCCTTCTCTATGATTAAAAATTCAATCAGTGGATAGAGCATTGAATTGGAGTCAGGAAGAGATAAGTTCAAATTCAAACTTATACTCACTAGTTTATGATCCTGTGCAAGTCACTTAAGTTCTGTTTGCCTCAATTTACCCAAATGTTAAATGGGAATGTCAATACTTAAATTCAAGGAAAATTGTCAAGATCAAATTTAAAAAAGTGTAAAGAATTTAGCAATATGTCTGGTATATTATAGGTACCATGTAAATGGTAATTCCTTTCCCTTTCTTCTAAATCTGACCTCTCCTTTACTAAATGGGCATAATTCTCTCCATATTTACCAATGATTAATCTCTTAATTTCTAAATATAAAGACATTCTCTAAACCATCAGTCTTCTCAGTTTCTACTAATTACCCTCTCCTGAATTCCCTCTTTTTTACTAGGTGAGGGGTTCTCAATATTTTTCTGGGTATCAAGGATACATTTAGGAATATAATGAAGTTTATGGCCCCATTCTTAGAATATTTTATTTTTAAATTATAAGTAAAGAAAAAAATTAAATTCCAACTAGAAGCTAGTGAAATAAATGTGGTTATTTTTCTCATGCAACTACACAGACTCCTTAGAATACTTCCAGATTATTTAGGAATCTGTAAATCTCGGGTTAAAAGATCAGGTTTTAGTATTTTACTAAATTACTTTCCTCTTGGCTCTCCTCCTGAAAGTCTGGGCATTTATTTTCAATCTCTGATGAATCTTCATAAATGCCATTTCCTCTAAGTATGGGTATATGTCATAGTCCTGTCCTTGGCTTTCTTTTCTCAAAGTGGACTAGAGCTACAGAGATTTTTATGTTGCAGTATTATTGGTAGAACTGGGGAAGCATGGGTTACCCACACTAACATACACTCATGTAAAAATGCACACACACACACACACACACACACACACACACACACACACACACAAACACATTACCAGCCAGGACTTTTTTGAGAAAAGTAGCAGAGTTGCAAACCTGGGCTAGTTGGGGTTACCTTGTTGCCCAGGTGGATGGATCTGGAACCAAGAATTCTATTCTTTGGAAAAAAAGTATAAAAGCAGTCTTTTTATTTAGGGCAGGGAGTTCCTGGGCTCCTAGGGAACCTACCTTTTCCCTAAATTTATCCTCTTTGCCTGAACTTTTATCAGCTTTTATATTTCTGAACTCCTATTTAACTGCTTTGGGAACTACTTTTACCAAGGGTTTTTGATAGAGGTTTTATTAAATGAACTGTTTATTTAAACTCTAAGACTCTATATTGGATCAGCTATGTAATAACAGGTAGGATAAGGAATATGTGCCTAATTAGAAGCAGAGAAATAGCACAGTATATAGATACTTGGAAATAACTATAAGAAAATCTGCTACCTAACATACCTAATAGTTGTGTGACCTGAAGGAAGTCATGGAAGCTCTGCCTGCCTTAGTTTTCTCATTTAAAAAATTGAAATAATACCTCCCAGATTTGGCGAAAAGATCAAATTAGATCATATTTATAAACTCTTTAGCATAGTGCCTCTTCCATAGTACATAGCTTATTTTCATTCCCACCACCACCATCACCACCACTACCAACAGCAATAACAAGGCACTTTTTACTAAATACTTGATAATAAATTTTAAGATACTTATTTCCTTATTTCTTAGAGCTCTCTTGGAAATTTCTAGAACTGTAAGAAATCAAATACAAAGATTAACCAGAAAAGGAGCAAAAAGAATTAGAGAAGATACCCCAACTCCTCAATCATTCCCCTAATACTCAAGGGAGTCAATATAATAACCTGATTATGGGAGAATAACTTGCTATACTTAACAAAACTTATCACTAGCCATTGCTTTTAAAAAACCTATTCCTACTAAAAAAAAACAGATAAAATAAAGAACATGAAAACCAGCATAAGAGAAATGTGTGGCAAATGGAAAAAAGAGCAAAAAAAAAAGAGAGAAAAAGAAAAGAAAGATCAAATTTCCCCTTTCTCAAAAGGAAAGTTTGGGAGACCAAATAAGCTCCCAGAATATCTAGGTGCCTGGGAAAACTAAGACCAATTAGAAGTTATTCCTTCAGCCTCAGGTGGGAAACCAAACTTTTAATTGAAATATTCTCAGAATACCATTCAGTAAATAGAATAGTGCAAACTGGATGAAATAGTTCTAGATGTTCCTTCAACAAATAAACAAAACAAAGAATCTATTTTTTTGAGATCTATGAATACCTAGGTATATCCTATAAGAAATCTGGATAAAGTTTATGCACACATAGAACTGAAATGTCTTTTAAAGTGATGGGGCTGGTGGATAGAGCCCTGACTGTAGTCAGAAGGACCTGAGTTCAAATGTGCCCTTAGACACTTACTAATTACCTGTGTGTGTGATCCTTGGGCAAGGCTTTTAAACCCATTACCTTGGGGGAAAAAACAAAGAAACATAAAAACTAATGAGGTTGACTGAAGGAAGTACTTAGTTTGGATTTTGAAATGAAAGGGTTACCTGTGTTATTATATCACTTAGTTTTGGGGGGACCCCAAGGGACCCCAGACTGAGAATTACTGATGTTCATCTATTTTTGTAAACTAGTCTAAGCTCATGAAATACCAAGGGTAAACTCATCCTAGCTCCTTATCTCTAAGTCCCTATGCTCCCCCTCTCTTTTCTGAGAAACTTCCACCTTGAGAACTTTGTAAACGGAAAATTCCCTATCCTATGCTTATCTGACTGAGGTCCATAATTTTTCTTTACAAACAATCCCCTTTAGCTCTACCAGATATAAAACTATACTATAAAGTGGCAGTCTTCAAAACTGCCTGGTACCAGTTAAGAAATAGAACAATGGATCAGTGGATTAGGATGGGTTCAAAAGAAACCCCAGTAAATGACTATAGCAATCTACAATTTCACCAAACCAAAGACATTAGTTTCTGGGATTAGAAATCACTATTTGTCAAAAATTGTTGGGAAAACTGGAAAATAGTATGGCAAAAATTAGCCTGGAATGATTTATGGGATCTGATGCTGAGCAAAGGGAGTAGAACTGAGAATACAATGTACATATCAATAAAAACATTGTGAGATAAAGATCCTTCCTGGAAGAAGATCCTCTCAGCAGATCAGAGAGCTAGGACAACTGTATTAGACAAGCTATGGACAATGTTATCCCCATTCTTGTTTTCATTCTTTTCACTTTTAATAATGGTGATTTGATTTTCTTTTTTCCTTCTTTTTTAATCAATATAACCAATGATTTATCTTTGCCTTTTTTCATAAAACCAACTTTAAGTTTTATTTATTAGTACAATAGTTTCTTTTTTTTTACTTTCAATTTTATTAACCTCTCCTTTGATTTTCAAAATTTCTAATTTGGTATTTGATGGTAGCTTTTAATTTATTCTTTTTATAGCTTTTTCATGTGTATATACAATAGATTTTTTTTTCTCTAGTTTATTTATATAAGTAGTAGAGACAAGAAATTTTATATCAAGTTTCCCCAGTGACTGCTTTGGCTGCATTCCATGACTTTTGGTTTGTTGTCATATTATTGTCATTGTCAGATAAATTATTGATTCTTTCTGTGATTTGTTTTTAGATCCACTGAAACTTTAAAATTTTATTATTTAGTTTCCATTTAATTTTAAGTTTATCTTTGCATAGTTCTTTAAAACATGTAATCTTTATTGAATTATGATATGAAAAGAATGCATTTAATATTTCTGCAATTCTGTATTCAATTGTAAAGTATTTATGCCCTAGTACATGGTTATTTTTTGGTTCATTAAATGTACCACTTAGAAAAAGATATATTCTTTTCTTTCTCCATTCAGTTTTCTCCAGAGGTCTATCAAATATAAATTTTCTGATATTATATTAACCTCCTTAACTTCTTTCTACTTTATTTTGGGGTTAGATTTATCAAGTTTTGCAAAGGGAGATTGAGGTTCCCCTACAGTATAGTTTTTCTGTCTTGTATTTCCTTTAACTTCTCTAATGATTTTGATATTATACTACTTGGTGCATGTATGTTTAGTACTGATCTTACTTCATTGTCTCTAGTACCTTTTAGAAAGATGCAGTTCCCTTCCTTATCTCTTTTCATTACATCTATTTTTGTCTTTGCTTTTTATACCCTCTTTTATTACTTCAACTATTATATTCTGCTTCAGTCTTTTGCCTTGGCTCTGTGTTTATTTCTCTGCTTCAAACGTGTTTCTTAAAAACCACATGCCCTAGGATCATGTTTTTTTAATCCACTTTTCTATCTACATCCTTGAGATTTCATCCCATAAACATTCATGGTTTTGATTACTAACTCTGTATTACCCTCCATCCTGTCCCCCCAATCCATTTGTCTTTTTTGCTCTCCTTTCAACTATCCCTCCTCACCAGTATTTTACTTCTGACCACAACCTCCCTCAATCTGCCCTCCCTTCAATCACTACTGTTCCTTTTACTTATCCCTTTCCCCTCCTACTTCTATGATCCCTTCTGCCCTCTTTTCTGTCACCTTCTCCTTCCCCTTTTCCCCCTTTATCCTACTAATTCTCTGTAAGATAAGTTAAATTTCTCAACCCATTTGAGGGTATATATTATTCTCTCTTTTAACCAAGTCCAATGTAAGATTCAAGCAAGTCTCATTCCCTTCTTTCCCTGTCCTATGGTAGGTCTTTTGTGCCTCTTCATGTGTTATATAGGCCCCCTTTCTTCTTTTCCTATTACAATCTTTTTTCATATCTTATTTAATTTTCTTATATCATCACATTAATACTCCTTATTATAGTGATATAGTTTTCAAGAGGTACAAATATCTTTCCCAGGGAGGGATATAAAAATAGTATTATTTTTTATTTCATTCTTGTTGATGTTTTACTTTTCCAAATACATGTTATGAAAAATTTTCTTAACATTCATCCATATGCCTATACATATTTCTAAATTACAAAATTTCCTTCCACCCTCTCTTCCCAACCCCCTCCCCTCAGTGGTAAACTGTCAGATTAATACTGTATAACACATTTGTGTTAAGCATGTTAAGCCATTTTGGCATGAGGAGTTGGGACTAAGAAAGAAATACATGAGATTTTTTTTAATGAATGTAGTGTTCCTTAGATTCTGAAGGATTTTGTTTTGTTTTTTCTTCCTCTGGATAGGGATAGCATATCCATTCTAAAACAGTTGAGCTAGCTCTCTGCACTGCTGAGAGTAGCTGCATCCTTCAGGCATAATCATCTCACAATATTGTTTTTAATGTGTACATTGTTCTCTTGGTAAATATTCTTATTGAATAATTATTATTTAATTTTGTATTCATCTTTTTTCATGCTTCTCTTGAGTCTTATATTTAAAGACTGAATTTTCTTTTCATCTCTTTTATTTTCTTCAGTAAAATTTGAAAGTAACATATTTCAATAAATATCTATCTTGCCCCCCCCCAGAAAAATATGCTGAATTTTGCAAGATAGTTGATTCTTGGTTTTAATCCAAGCTCCATTGCCCTCTGGAATATCATATTCTAGGCCCTATGATCCTTCAATGCTGAAGATACCTTGTCCTGTGTAATCCTGACAGTGGCTACTTGGTATTTGAATTGTTTCTTTTAGGCTGGCTGCAGTATTTTCTCCTTCACCCAATAGTTCTGGGATTTGGCCAAAAAATTCTTTAGTATTTACATTTTAGGATCCCTTTCATGAGATGATAGGTGGATTCTTTCAATGACTATTTTAGCCTCTGGTTCTAGGACATGAGGGCAGTTTTCTTTGATGATTTTCTAGAAACTTGTTGTCCAGGTTGTTGTTGTTGTTGTTTTTTCTTTTTGATGATTTCTTTCAGGGAGTCTAATAGTTATTATCTCTCCTAGAGCTATTTTACAGATCAATTGCTTATTTATTCCAATAATGTATTTTAAATTTTCTTCTATTTTTATTTTGCTTGACTGATTCTTTTTTAATGTTATATAAAAGTAAGTTGTTATTATTATTATTATTATTATTATTATTATTATTATTATTATTACATCAATGAAGTCATTAGTCCATAAGTTAAACTTTACAAATGAGAAAAAAGATAGGGAGAAGTGTTCATGACATCCATATGATATTCATTTAGTCAACAAATGGATGAGGAATAACTCTATGACTTATGATCCTCATTGGCCTCTAAGATCCTTCCAGAACTAAAGCTCAGAGTCTTCAGCCATCACATGTTGTTGGACCACAGGGTAGTTGTGAAGACCAAATGTGTAATGGGCAGAGCTAGATGAACATGACTCTTGACTCTTTTTGAAGAAATCTACTGGTCTCTGGCTCTCTGGTCACAAAGACAGAAACAAAATAGTTCTTCAGGATCTTCTATTCTATCAGGGAAGAAATTATGGACATGTCTAAGTAGAGACTAAACAAATAAAAGATAGTGTTTTTAGAGGAGGAAGTACTTGGGAGATCAAGAAGAGATTCATGTAGGAAGTGGTAGTTGATCTGAGTGTAGAATAGGGGCTGGGAACTGATGACTCACCAACTCTATACAGTCTGTGAGATCACTTGGTCTGGCACTGCCAAGGCAATGACAAGTAGGATTCAAAATTCAATAAATCTAAAAATTTCTTAAGTTTAGAATTTTTGAATTGTTAATTTTGTACTGTCCTCTTATGTTCTAAATAATCAAATGGTCTTTGACAAAAAAAAAGAGGCTCCCCAGTCCTGTTCACATTATCAGTCCAACCTTCCTGCTTGACCTCTTTGGAAATATTCTAAGCTACCAACTGCTGTGACATCCTGTTTGGAGATGGGGGCTAAGTGGGGTGGAGAGGGTATGGGGGTGCCCCTTCTATTTTCACTATTATGAAAAGGGGCCCCAGAACAAGTCCTGAGTAGGCAGCTGACCAGGACAGGAACCCCCTAACCTACCCATGACCTCCCTAATGAACAGAACTGGTCTCAACCAATGGAATGCAAACAGAATGGAGGGGCTGCTGAGCACACAACAAGTGGCCAGACCCAGTCCAAAGTTCTGAGCAGGTATTGGGGATTCAGAAGCCTCTTCCCTTATTCTTGCTTTCTTTTGCCAGTGGCCAGTGGAGCAAGGTTTGCCTTTGGCTTGTTTTTGCTTTCTTCTGGTTAGTGAGGGAACAGAGAGTTCCCCCATCCCTTTTTCTCTCTCTGTGGGCATGATGGGAGAATACTTGTCTCTGATGACCCTGACCCTCTGTTCTCTTGACAATCATCATGGCAGGTATCCACTGGGGTCTGCTGATCCTCTCATGGGAGAGAGGCCTACCTGGGTCTGGACTAGTTCCCAATTGTTCATCTATTTCCATATTTTTTGCAAGTGAACTTTATTATTACTATTATTACAATAGTTTTGTTATGAGTAAACATAAACCCCCTCCCCCTCCCAAGAAAATGAGAAATCTCAATAATAATAAAAGAGAGAGGGGGGGGGAGGGAGGGGAGAGGAGAGAGAGAGAGAGAGAGAGAGAGAGAGAGAGAGAGAGAGAGAGAGAGAGAAATGTACTTCAGTCTGTGTTCAGATTTCAATGGCTCTGTCTCTGGTGTGAGATGCTTTCTTTATAAGTCCACCAGAGAAGCTGCTTCAATATTTTTCCCACAGTTGCTAGTTGTACCTCCACTCTTTTCTTCTCCACTTTCATTTATTCTATTCTCTCTCTCTCTCTCTCTCTCTCTCTCTCTCTCTCTCTCTCTCTCTCTCTCTCTCTCACCTTTCATCTTGGCCTTGTCCAAGAGTATGTTGTATCTGCAATCTTCCCTCTCTTCTATCACCTATTCCCCCCTTCCCTCCCCCCCATTCCCTCTTATCCCATCCTTTTCTTCTCATTTTTCTCTAGGGTAAGATGATTTCCTCTCCCTATTAAGCATGTATGTTATTTCCTCTCTGAGCCATTTCTGGTGAGAATGAAGGTTCACTCATTCCTCTTGGCCTTCCCCCTTCCCACTCCATTGAAAATCTTTTTTACTGACTCTCATGTGAAATTTCTTAACTTCTTCATCTCCTTTCCTTTCCTCACAGTACTTATATTTATCACCCATTGCCTCCATCTTTTTACTATATTATACCATTATAATCTGCTCTTCCCTGTGTACTGTTTATAATATTTGCTATTTATACCATTATAGTCCGCTCCTTCTAATAGCTCTTTAAATGAGAAAGTTCCTATGAATTATCAATATCTTCTTTCCATGCAGGAATACAAACAGTTAAATATAATTAAGTTCCTCATAGTTAGTCCTTCTTAGCCACCCCCTCTACGGTTTACCAGAGCCCTGTACTTGTAGATCAAACTTTGTGATCAGCTCTGGCTGTTTCAATAAGAAAGTTTGAAAGTCCCCTGTTTCATTGAAAGTCCACCTTTTCCTCTGAAAGAGGTTGTTCAGTTTTGCTTGGTATTTGATTCCTTCAGGAATATCATATTGCAATCCCTACAAGCCCTTAATGTAGATGCTCCCAGGTCCTGTGTAATCCTGACTATGGAGCCTCTGTAGTTGAATTGTTTGTTTCTGGCAGCTTTTAGAATTTTCTCTTTGATTTGGGAGTTTGGGTATTTGGCTATAATATTCCTAGAAGTTTTTCTTTTGGGATCTCTTTCAAAGGTGACTGGTGAATTTCCTCAATTTCTATTTTACCCTCTGCTTCTAGGATCTCAGGGAAATTTTGTTGTATTATTTCTTGAAAAATGAAGTCTAGGTTTTTTCTCCTGATCATGGCTTTCAGATAGCCCAATAATATTTAAATTATTTCTCTTGGATCTGTTTTCAAGGTGGGTAAAAACCCAACTTTCCAATGAGATATTTCACATTTTCTTCTAATTTTTGACTTTTTTTGGAAGAGCTTTATTTCTTCCTGATTTCTTGCAAAGTCATCAGTTTGCTTTAGTTCCATTCTGCATTTGAATGAGCTATTTTATTTAGAGAACTATTTTATCTCCTTCTCTAGCTGGCCAGTTCTGCTTTTTAACACATTCTTCTCCTCATTTGCCTTTTGTTTTGCTTTTTCCATTAGGCCTAAACTGATTTTTAACATATTATTTTCTTCAATGTTTTTTTCATTTCTTTCACCAAACTGTTGATTTGGTTTTCATGAATAATCTGCATTGCTCTCATGTCTCTTCCCAGTTTTTCCTCCACCTCTCTTACTTGCTTTTCAAAATATTTTTTTGAGCTCAACCATAATCTAAGCCCATTTTCTGTTTCTCTTGGAGGTTTTGGATAGGGAAGCTTTGATTTTGTCATCATCTGAGTATGTGTTTTGTTCTTCCATGGGACTAAAGTAATTCTCTATGGTCAGATTCTTCTTTTTCTGTTATTTACCAATTTCATCAACGCAAGACCAATTTGCAGCACTTCCAAGGCTTTGGGTTTTGGGGTAACACCCCACTGGGACCTTTATTCCTCCAAGGTCTTATGCTCTCTTGCCTGTGCTTTGATATGTAGATGACCTCCCCCCCCCCACTTCCCTCTGCCCTGGAGCTGTAAGGAGGGGTCTGACTTGGCTACTTAGTATGGAAACCCAAACTGCAACCTATATATGAGTGTGGGCTAGCAACAGAGTCCTGCCCCCAGGGAGAGCAAAGAAATTTTTGCAATCTTCCCTGACCCCCTTACCATCTGTGGGCTTTGCTCTCAGGGTGCAGGCTGCTTTCTCCAGATTCTCGCTGCAGATTCTATAGCAGGTGCTCCTTACTCCACACTCATTCTGGTGTAGCAGAGTTCTCTTCCACCCCTTCCAGCTGTTCTGGGGTTGTGCTGCAACTGGGGCTTTTTCAACCCCCCCCCTTGGTAAAACACACCTTTCCCACAGAACCTCCAAGTTGTCTTGGGGTGGGAAAATGTATCACTCAGTCTTTCTGTGGGTTCTGCCCCTCTAAATTTTGGCCAAAGTCATAAGTTTTTGGTCTTAGGAGTTTTGGGGGGAAGGAATTCCCAGGAAATGCTGCCTTCATGCTGCCATCTTGGCTCCATCCCCCTTGATGTCTTGATTCTTGATGTCTCTTAAAGTCATTAGCTTTCACTTGCTTAATTTTAACTTTCAAGGAAATTTTTTTTCAGTTACCATTTGCATCTCCTTTCCAAATCTATTTTAAAGATTTTTTTCTTTTTTCATCTATGCAATTCTATTTTTAAAGAGTTGTTTTCTTTGTCCATTTGCCCAATTGTATTTTTAAACGAGTTGTTTCCTTAAGTCAAATTTTCCCTAATTTTTTGACTTGACTTTTAAATTCCTTTATGATCTCTTCTAAGAAGACTTTTTGGGCTTGAGACCAATTCCCATTTCCAATGTCATTTTCTGAGATGATGTTTTGATCTTCCTTATTGCCTTATTAGCATTCAATGGTTAGAGCTTTCTCTATTTCTTATTCATGGGCCATGGTGGAACACTGTCTAAAACTTTCTACCCTTGGTGGCAGAGACCTGGTCATAGACCTTCTTTGTCCTGGAACCTCAGGTGTTAGGGGCTTATCCCTGGGCAGGGGTTGCCTGGATTAAGTTAGACCCATTGTTCTGATGTTCTGGGACTCACAATTTGCCTTCTGTACTGGACTTGAATACTTCCCAGTAGACTTGCTGTATCCCTGCCCTTCTGAAATGGGATTTAAGGGACTTGATCTGCAACTAAAAACTCCCTCTGCCTTCCACTGGGCTATCTACCCCTACACTTGTATGTGAGAGAGAGACGCTTTCTGAAGTCCCTCCAAGGTATCTCAAGATGGAAAGTTGGCCCATTCTGTCTTTTTTTGTGGGTTCTCTGTCTCCAGAATCCATTTAGAGGCTTGATTAACATTGTTTCTGAGGGAAACTCAGAAAAGTTCATGAAGGTTCCTGGCTTCTCTCTAACACCTTGGCTCTGCCTCCCAAAATTAAGTTTCTATATGATTTCTTATAATAGAGTTTTCCCTTTAGTCATATCTCTTATAAAGCTGTATGTCAGTTTAACATTTGAAAGGGAAGATATCTTGTTTGAGAAAAAAATTCAGACTTTCATTTTACAAAGAAAATGCTTTGTATTTCAATAAACATAAAATGTAATGTAATCATCTTTCTTAGTCACTTATGTGATTATGAAGGTTTTGTCTGTTCCAAAAATTTATTCACAAATTGATCCTTTTTAAAGTTTTCATCAATAATAACATTGATTGTATATAGACCAGTCCCAACAAAATTTTGTAGAAATGAGAAAATTGATGTAAGGTTTAGACCTGATAAGGTCTTCATAGTTAACTTTGTGGTAAGCAAAAGTTAATAACTTTTCCATTCTTTTGAAATCTCTTCTGGTTGAAATAACTTGAAAACTTATCCCTAAGGAGTTTTTAACATTTAATCCCTTCAATCGCTAATACTTTCGTTGAGGTGTGTGATATTTTAGATTCACCCAGAAAGGATATTCAAAAATCATTACCTGAGCATTGGACATTATAAAATGATGGCTATTTCCATTTTGGATCTATTTGTTGTCCCTTTCCAATTGACTTTAAGCATAGACTTAGCTGAATTGCAAACCATCTGCAAGTTGATTTTCTCAGTGATCAATTATATTGGTAGTTGTATATTTCTCATAATTTCCATGAATTTTATTTACAGTTTACAAATTCACTGATGATACAATGGCTTTGTTCTTGGATGTCAGATTTTTCCATTTGACAAGGAATTTTTTGATTGGATAAACTTCCTAGACTCTTTTGATAAATATAATCTTCCTTTTAGTAGAAGCTGTTTTAAATTTTTTATTTGTATGTATATTAAATATGGCTGTCCCTGGTACATAGTAGCTATTTAATAAATGCCTGTTGACTGATTGAGTATATAAATTCAAGCAGGCATGTTTACATTCATTCAAGAAGCATTTACGACTTCTGGACAAGATGGCAGAGAGAAGACAGGCACTGTGATAAGCACTCTTCTTTCCCCTCAAAAATTAACTTGAGTGAAACCTCTTAACAGAAATTCGATCATCAAAACCCAGAAAGAGAAGCTAGGAGAATACCTACCAAGAAGGTCTGTCTCAATGGACCATGAGTGAACTGTGAGAAGAGAGCAGAGGATCAGTTCGGGGACAGGAGCTGGAGGAAGACAGAGGGCCATCCTCAGCTATAGAGACTCCTGTGAGTGGCTACTGTGAGATTCAACTTTAGCTGGGGAGTATTTGGCCAGGAGGAGCTATGGGAGGGTGAATTCCAGCACAGAGTCTCAGAGCAGGCCAGGAGAACAACTAACTGGGTGGGGGAACTGAGCTCCATACTTTCAGCAAAGCCCTTTGCTCAGAACAAACAATAAACATCTACCCCCGCCACACACACACCCATCACTACCCCCAATCAGGGCAACAGAGTTTACTCTACAGAAAGAGATTAACTCCCTCCCCCAGGGTTCAGGGTCAGCTCGGACCCTGCTGCTGAAGGCCCCAAACACTCCAGAGAAAGCAACCAGCTCCCCCTAATGGCCAGCCCTTGGAATTTCTAAGCCAAGTGATCAAAGTCTCTAGGATCTTCAAAAGCAAACCTCTGAGAGCCAGCTACCCCTACCTACACAAGATCCTAGAAGAATGAAGAAAAAACCAGCTAAAGGGGAGGGGGACATGAAGTAATACTTAGAAGAAATAGATTCTAACTCAGAGAGATCTAGTATTTCTGATGAGAATATGAATTGGTCTCCAGCCCAGAAAGAAAGACTTCCTTGAGGAAACCAGGAGGGAGTTTAAAAATCAATTGGAAAAATTGGGAAAAGAAACTCCAGAGAAAATTAACATGCTGCAAGAGAAAAATTAACATCTCCCAACAAGAGAACAAATCCTTGGAAAATACGATTGGAAAAATACAAAATGAGAAAAATTCTCTCATATTTTCAATTGGGCAAATGCAAAAAGAAAATGATTCTCTCAAATCCTTAATTGGGCAAATGCAAAAAAAGAAAATGATTCTTTCAAAGCTACACTTAGGCATATAGAAAAGTCATTCAAAAACAGATTGAACCAACTGGAAAAAGAGTTGCAAAAGATAAATGAAGAAAAAATCTTCTCTTAAACAAAGAATGGAATCAGGCTGAAACTAATGACTTCATGAGACAACAAGATTGTGTTAAACAAAACCAAAAGATTGGAAAAAAATAGAAAAAAAAGAAAAAATACCTCATCAGCAAAACCACTGACCTGGAGAACAGATCAAGAAGGAAGAACCTTAGAATTATAGTGGGAGAATTCAACCTCCTGCTCTCAGATTTAGATAAATCTAATCATGAAATAAACAAGAAGGAAGTGAAGGAGGCAAATAGATTATTAGAAAACCTAGATATGATAGACTTATGGAGGAAATTGAATGGGGATAGAAAGGAATATACTTTTTTTTCTGCAGTACATGGCACTTACACAAAAATTGACCAAGTACTAGGGAATAAAAGCCTACTGATCAATTGCAGAAAGGCAGAAATAGTGAATACATCTTTCTCAGATCATAATGCAATAAATATCATATGCAACACTGGGCCAGGGAGATATAGACCCAGAACTAAATGTAAACTAAATAACCTCATTTTAAAGAATGAGTGGATCAAACAACAAATTGTAGAAAGAATTAATTATTTCATCCTAGATAATGAAAATAATGAAACACCATACCAAAATCTGTGGGATACACTCAAGGAGGCTATGGGGGATATATTCTATCTTGAAATGCTTACATGAATAAATTAGAGAAAAAAGAAGAAATCAATGAACTAAATATGTAGCTAAAAAAATTAGAGAAAGAACACATTAACCCCCCCCAATTAAACCAAACTAGAAATTAGAAAGTCTAAAAATTAAAGGAGAAATTAATAAAAGCAAAAGCAAAAAAATATTGAGCAAATAAACAAAACAAAGGACTGTTTTTATGACAAAAACAATAAATCTGATAAACATCTGGTCAATTTGATTTAAAAAAAGAAAGAAAACCAGATTATTAATATCATAAATGAAAAAAGGTGAACTCAACACCAATGAGGAGGAAATTAAAGTAATAATTGTGAATTATTTTGCCGAACTCTATGCCAATAAATTTGAAAACCTAAGTGAAATGGATGAATATTTACAAAAATATAATTTCCCAGATCAAATGAAGAGGAAATTAAAAACCTAAATAAACCTATCTCAGAAAAAGAAATCCAACAAACCATTATTGACCTCCCTAAGAAAGCATCTTCAGGACCAAATGGATTCACAAGTGAATTCTATCAAACATTAAGGAAGAATTGGTTCCAATTCTACATAAACTCTTTGGAAAAATAGGTGAAGACCAAACTCTGTCTAACTCTTTCTATGTCACCAATATGGTACTGATACCTAAACCAGGAAGAGTTAAACCAGAGAAAGAAAATTATAGACCTATCTCCATGGTGAATATAGATGCAAAAATCTTAAATAAAATCTTAGCAAAATGATCGCAAGAAGTTCTCACTAGGATAATATATTATGATCAAGTAGTATTTATACCAGGAATGCAGGGTTGGTTCAATAATAGGAAAATTGTTAATATAATTAATTATATCAATAACATACCTATTGGAAATCATATGATCTTATCCACAGATGCTGAAAAAGCTTTTGACAAAATACAGCACCCATTCCTACTAAAAACCCTAGAAAGTGTAGGAATAAATGGATTGTTTCTCAGAATAATAAGCAGTATCTGTCTGAAACCATCAACAAGCATTATATGCAATGGGGATAGACTAAAGGCATTCCCAATAAGATCAGGGGTGAAACAAGGATTTGCATTATCATCACCACTACTATTCAATATTGTATTAGAAATGTTAGCTTCAGCAATAAGAGAAGAAAAAGTAATTGAAGGAATTAAAATTGGGAAAGAAGAGACAAAACTCTCACTCTTTTCAGATGACATGATGGTATAACTAGAGAATCCTAAAAAATCATCTAAAAAACTACAAGAAATAAATATCAACTTTAGCAAAGCAGCAGGATATAAATTTATTCAAAAATAAACCTTCATAAATCCTCAACATTTATACATATATACACATATATATTATGTGTACATACACACACACACATATATGTATATATATATATATATATAACCAGCAACAGAAAGAGCTAGAAAAAGAAATCCCTTCAAAGTAATCTCAGACAAAATAAAATACCTGGGAGTCTACCTTCCAAGGCAGACTCAAAAATTTTTTGAAAACAATTTCAAAACACACAAATAAAATCAGATTTACATAACTGGGCAAACATCAACTGTTGCTGGATAGCTCAAGCTAATACATTAAAAATGACAATTCTAACAAAACTAAACTGCTTTTTTTAATGACCTACCAATCAAAATTCCAAAAAAAATAACTTTAATGAATTAGAAAAAGTTGTTGTAAGTAAATTTATATGGAGAAATAAAAAGTCAAGAATTTCCAGGAATTTAAAGAAAAAAAGTGCAAAAGAAGGTAGCTTAGCCTTACCAGATCTAAAATTATCTTATTGAGTATCAGTCATCAAAACTGTCTGGTATTGGCTAAGAAATAGAGTGGTGGACCAGTAGAATAGACTAAATGCAATAGCAGGAAATGGTTGTAGTAATCTGCTATTTGACAAACCCAAAGAGTTCAGCTGTCGGGATAAAAACTCTCTCTTCAATAAAAACTGTTGGGGAAATTGGAAGTTAGTATGGAAGAACCTTAGGTTAGACCAACACCTCACACCCTACACCATGATGAGGTCCAAATGGATACAGGATTTAGACATAAAAAAACAATATTATAAGCAAACTAGAAGTCATGGAGTAGTTTATCTATCAGATCTATGGAAAGGGAAGGAATTTATGATCAATTAAGAGATGAACAACCTCATCAAAAACAAACTAGATTTTTTTTACATTAAATTAAGAAACTTTTGCACAGACAAAACCACTGTAACCAAGATCAAAAGAAATGTAGTAAATTGGGAAACAATTTTTGCAACTATTATTTCTGACAAAGGACTCATTTCTAAAATATAGAGAGAACTGAGTCAAATTTTCAAAAAAACAAGCCATTCCCCAATTGACAAATGTTCAAAGGATATGCAAAGGCAATTTAAAGTAGATGAAATAAAAGCAATCCATAGTCATATGACAAATTGCTCCAAATCATTACTTAGTAGAGAAATGCAAATTAAAGAATCTCTGAGATTCACTTCACACCTCTCGGACTGGCCAACATGACCAGAAAGGACAATGATTAATGTTGGAAGGGTTGTGGGAAATCTGGGACACTAATGCATTGTTGGTGGAGCTGTGAACTCATCCAGCCTTTCTGGAGAGCAATTTGGAATTATTCCCAAAGGGCAAAAAAAATTTACATAACTTTTTATCCAGCAATACCGCTACTGAGTCTATACCTTGAAGAGCTGATGAAAAAAGGGCAAAAACATCACTTGTACAAAAATATTCATAGCAGCCCTGTTTGTGGTGGTAAAGAAGTGGAAATTAAGTGAATGTCCTTCAATTGAGGAATGGCTTAACAAAATTTTATTTATGTCCAGCAAGATTTATAAAATAAAGAAATTCATAAAGTCTTAGAGTAGCATGTGAGATCTTTCAGAAATACTTTTCAATCTCTTAGAAGGTCCACATACAAATGTATACTTATTTTCGAATGAATTTTAAAGTCATAAATGGAGTATTTTCATAATTAAAGTTTCAATAATTTTTAAAATTACTATTATATAAGGTAAATTTTAATTTGAGGTTGGGGAAGTCAATATTGTAATTATTGTAAGCACTTAATGAATAAATATAAAAGAATATTCTTCATAGTATATTAAATATCCTGGAGGTCCTCAGCACATTGTTGCTGTTGTTATTCAAAAAGGTTCAAAGAATAAAAATTAGTAGGAACCACTGCTCCAGTCTTTCTTCTACAATGATGCTGTTATTATTTTTCTAAAATACAGATCAATCTATGTCACTTAATCTTTCAATTAACTGCTTACTATCTCAAGAATTTGGGTATGTAATACTACATAGAATCATAACCCACATCTCCTTTTCTACTTTCCTTTCCTTCATTCTCTCTATTCCATCCATACAGGCTTTCATTAACACATAACACATAATAGTGCCTTTGCTCTGGATGGCCCCTAAGTTTGGAATATACTCACTCTTCACTTCCACTTGCAATTCTTTGTTTCTTTCAAGACTTAATTCAAGGGCTACCAAGTATATGTGGTTTTTCCTCTTCCCCCACCACCATTCAATAATACTTCCTTTGACTCATTCTTAAATTCTTTGCTTCCACTTCATATGTATTTTTGTATATACCTGTAAATAAATAGCTTGTTCCTCCCATTAAAATATAAGAGTGATAGGGTTTTTTTTTTGTATCTTCACTGCCTTGCACATGATCTGGTACAAAGTGATGTTTAATAAGTTTTTATTGATGGATTAATTCCCCAGGTAAAAACAAAAATAGAAAGGAACAACAAAAACTCATCTGCACTCTGGCCCTCCTCAGGACTTTGAAGGGAGGACTTGTCAAATGTTATTTCATTCCTAAAGGTCTATTACTTTGAGAGATAGGAGAGGAAAGTAAAGTATTAGCTAGAGTGTAAGTAAATATCCACTACCCACAATGAAGCTAGTTTCATTAATGTGAATGAAATTTCATTGGATTTGTAAGTGAAAGGCTGTACACATATCTTGTACTGCAGTAGGAATTATATTTTTTTCCTGTGATTTCCTTTCAGTTTTAACTCCCATGAGTTCTTGCCGTGGACCTCCATTTAGCTTCACCTATTAGTCTCCATTTCAATAAGATTTGATTAATCTTTTCTCTGTGATATGACCTTGGACAAATAAATTCTTCTAAGGGCCTTAGTTTTTACTTATATAAGATGAAGGATTTGAACTATGTAATGCACCAAATAATTTTCAGAAGTAACATCCTTTCAACACCTTTAAAGGTTTCATTGACTTCAAGGTAAATGTTGGTTTTAAGATTTATTCAAGGTTTCTTCCTAAAAGCATCTATCTGCTTGCTAAATACAGGACTCGCCTATCTCCTATGGATTTCATAACAACAGTGTCTAGATTTTTAGATAATATAAAATGGTCTTATATTTCTAATGTTTTCCCCATTGACAATTTCTTCACAAATAGTCTTAGTGAATCTCCCAAATCCCATGGCAACCCAAGTCTTTTAATCTTAGGTTTCTTCAAATATTTAATAGAAGATACCATCTTACTTTTTCCTTTAGAAGTTATTTGTGAGGGAAGGTTAGGTGGTACAGTGGATAGAGCACCACTCCTGAATTCAGAAGTAGATGAGTCCAAATTCAGCATCAGACACCTAGCTGTGTGACCTTGGGTAAGTCACTTAACCCCATTGCCTTGCAAAACCAAAAGGAAAATAAAAAGTTATTTGTGATGCTTGCACTAAGCACAGAAATTTCTACAAAAAGCTCTGCAAAAAGACTATTTATGTATATACCTTGATGTATTTTGCTGAATTAGAAACTTTAGCTTCTATGATCTTTCTTACCAGCTTCTGTCCTTGTTTTAGACTCCTATGCTGCTGTGGGACCCCAAAAAATCTTCAATTGGAATTCTTGAGTCAGAAAGCAATTTTGAAGTAACTGGTCCCTTTCTGTAGAATTTTATGTGGTCATGTTTTTCTGCTCTACCTTTTAGCTTTATCTCCATAATGTGAGACATTTAAGTGGCTCCTAGCATCTTGTCTGTAGAGACCAATTTGAGAAGTTTATGTCCTGCTTTATTGATAGAATTTCACTGTGAGCACTTTGTTCTTAGCCACTTAGAGAAAACTATCATTTAAAAATATTGTAAAGTTCATTCATTTTAACTTTAAGTTTCATGGTGATAAGAACATTTCTTCCCAACTGTTGCCAGTTCCTGAATTTTCTGGGGCTAATTATCCTGTTCAGTGGCATAACTCTTGCAAGACATACTTTCATTGCTACTCTGATCTCTTTCTCTAGAAAAGAAAAAAAAGTGCTATGGGTCACTTAGGAAGTAGCTAATTGCTCTTTAGGATTACATGACCTATGTAATTGGTAGTCAAAGCACATCAAACTATGTAAGATAAAGATAACACCTTGATTAGATTAAGAGAAAAGCCACTGAAGCAAAGGTATGCCATATTCTCTACATAATATTCTGAAATACACAAATGGTTTAATTCTGGTCTTAGTGAAAAAATCAGAGAAGCAGAATAATTGAATTTCCAAGTTGGAAGGGACCTTAGCCAGCAGATAGTCTAAGAATTAACTGGAGAAAAAAATTCCACTAAAACACAGATACCTAGGAATAATCCATGTTCTGTTTGAATATCTCCTATGAAAGGGGGACTCACCACCTAAATCAGCCCATTTCACTTTAGATAGCTCATGATTGTCAAGTTTATATTAATCATAAATCTTCCTCTTTCAAACTGATTTCTCAGGTTCCTACTCTATTCAATTCAATTCATTAATCATATATTTGAAATCCAAAACTGTGCAAAGAATTCTGTAATGCACCTGGAAATTATTTTTTTTTTCATCAGTGTGAAGAACTCCTGATATGGAAATTTTTTTCACCGATTTCAAATAAAAGCTACTGATTGAGCTATAACTTTCAGTCTATTGAAATGTTTGGGACACTGAAATTTCATATGACTTCTCCTTGATCACTCAGCGGGCATGTCAGAGTTGAGACTGAAACCAGGTGAATTTGACTCTCAGGCAAGTCCAGTCTTTACATTACAAAAGTCTCTCTCTATATCATTGAGTTTCTCAGGCATTAGAAATACAAAGTTGAACATGAAACAGATCTTTCCATAAGTTTATAATCTATTGTAATGGGAGTATAGTGTGTGTAATAATATAATGTAATAATGTAATGTAATTATATAATAATATAATATAATATATAGTGTGTATAATAATATAATGTTATAATATAATAGTATAGTATAATATCATATAATAGAATGATATGATATAATTTAATATTATTTAATATAATTAATAAAATATAAAGATCAATTAAAGAGCATTAAAAGCTGGGAGTAGAACTGAGAGGCTTCACAGAGGAAGTCGCATCTGAACTAACATAGAAGGAAAATAAGGATTCTGCGACATACAGAGGAAGAGGGAATATATAACAGCTGTTGATGATGTTGTTGTTGTTGCTAGTCAATTATTTCAGTCATGTCTGACTCTTTTGTGATCCCATTTGGGATTTTCTTAGCAGAGATATTGGAGGGGTTTGCCATTTATTTCTCCAGTTCATTTTACAGATGAGGAGCTAAGGCAACCTAGGTTAAGTGAGTTGCCCAGGGATATACACCAGTAAATGTTTGAGGCCAGATATAAAAACAAGAAAATACATTTTCCAACTCCAGACTGAGAGCAGTGGAAGCAGCTGTTACTGACTCAGTGGCAATTGAGGCCTGGGGCTGATCTGCTGAGGTCTGGTCTGCAATGAAGAAGTCCATGCTGAACTGAGCTCCCCTCTCACCCTGGTGAAGCAGACTTTTCCTGCTTCACTTCCAAGTTATTATTTGGTCATCTCTGGACTGAGAGGTCCAGAAACTGCCAGCACTGCCATGGACCAGCTTCCCCTTTAGTTTTCCCAGGACATTCCTTTTTACACCTCTCTCACCCAAAGACAGCAGTCATTTCCTGACCAATTTTCCAAGTTGACTTGGGCTAGAAAATTGTTTCTCTAAGTCTTTTTGTGAGTTTTGCCACTCTAGAATTTAGTTAGAGTCATTGTTTAAAAGTTTTTGGGGGCAACTTAGATGGCAGAGTGGATAGAGCACCGGCCCTGGAATCAGAAGGACTTGAGTTCAAATCCAGCCTCAGACATTTAATAATTACCTAGTTGTGTGAACTTGGACAAGCCACTTAACCTCATTGCCTTGCAAAAACCAAAAAAAAAAAGTTTTGGAGGGGTGTGGGAGAGAGTGCAGAAAATTCCTTGCCTTTGCTCCCCTTCTTGGCTCCACCCCCCACCTTGTTATCACTTAGGGCAGCTGCATGATGCAGTTGATAGAGCACTGACCTTGAAGTGAAGAGTTCAGGAGTTCAAATCCAGCTTCAGACATGTCACTTATTAGTTATGTGACCTTTGGAAAGTCACTTAACCCTGATTGCCTCCCATCCAGGGTCATCCATTTCCAATTTCTTGATTCATGTCTAGCCACTGGACCTAGATGACTCTGGAGGAGAGAGTGAGGCAGGTGACATAGAACAGTCATGTAACTCCAATCCATTCATATGCTTTCATGGGTATCAATTCCCTGATGTCATGACTTTTTTTGAGAATGAAGGACAAACATCATCATCATTTAAAGTGAAAATTTCTTTTTACTTGCAATCATCCTTAATTTTCTATAATGTTACTTCTTTTGCATTTTATATTCTTAACTATAATCCTGAGAAAATACACTAGCATACTTTCTGTGAACTTTTATAAAATAAGAATAGAATTAGAATGAAATAGAAAAATGGCTTAAATATTCATTTTTTCCTTAGTGTAGTTATATTCTCCACTCATACAGATATTAATATTTCCCTTTCTATGACAATGGTCTTCATGAATATCCATTGCTAAAAATGTCATCACCCTGTGGTTAATCTGACTTTTCTAGATGGAGTTAGACTGAATTAGGGACAAGAGACAATCTATAACATTTCCTAGATATGAAGATTTTTCAATTTGATGTTAAGGTTAATTGGTTTAGCATTGTAGTAACAAATCAGTCAACAAGCATTTATTAAACACTAACAATATGCTAGCTAATAGTACTAGACACTAAGAATAAAAGACATAAATGGAGTAATACCTTTCCTCAGTAACCATACATTCCCTTGAGATTTACACATAATATTCATGTCATGATGAAACATCAAAGAAGTAGAACTATGGTATGAAAGGGTTTGAATATCATTGTCTTTTTGTTCACACTCTCTCTACATTCATTTGTCTATTTCATTTGATCTTCCACAAATTTGTGAAATGGAAATGACAGTTTTTATGATTTATTTATTATTCTATAAAAAAGTAAGGAAATTGAAGCCCAGGACTGAGAAATAGATTATCCAAGGTCACATAGCTAAGGGTCAGAGCTCAAATTTGAACTTGTCTTCTGCCTTCAGCTAAAGTATTCTTTCCACTCCATTATTATTTTGTTTTGTTTTCTTGGAAAGAAAATTCCATAAGGACAGGGACTATTATCGTTAAACTTTCCATCTACCTCAGTCCTATTCATGATACTCAGCAGACTGTGTGTACATAATTTTTGTTGAATAAATGTTTTTAAGTGAATTCTATTATATTATACTCAGAGATTTTGTTTTGTTGACATTTTATAATAATACACAGTCACCTGCTTGATGCCCTAACTGAACCAAAAGCTTTAGGGACTGAAAAACAATAGATTTCATCCAGTCCAGATATTGGGCCATGTTTATGAACTAGAATACATCAATCTACCTCAAGGTGCACTGGGATGCATTTGGTTGCTTCCTAGATCCTCTTGGGATTCATCTTCCTCTTTATGTATGGAGACCTTTCATTCAAGAACCATCAGAACTTGAAAATCTTGCTTTTGATATCATCAGCCAATATTACATTGTGAACTTCACATTCTTAGTCCCTCTGGTCCTTCACATATATTATTTACTACAGTTTGAAACTTCCATTTGGGGCAATTTTCCCTGGCCTTTTGTTCAATTTTCAGTTTTCTAGGCCAATTTTCTACCTATTCCCTGACAACATGTTTGAAATTTACTGAAGTCACTACCCTTCAATGTCACTGTAAAACTTTGTTTTCATCTTCTGAAACTTCTACTATGTACTATTCTGCATGCTTCATCCATTTCCTGGGTATTTCACAAAGAACAGGATCAAGTGATTTCTATAACATCTTTAAAAGGCAAATAATACTTTGTGATTTTTCTTAAGTAAAGTATAAAATAATTTCAATATGTATAACCTATGAACTTCCTGGTAAGACTCCAGATCTGAGAGTGAAGGAACCATCTTTTACCAGTTTCTAGCTGACTTACATTAGATATAAGTCTCTCTGGTTCCTAATCTTCTCATTCATCACATGAGAGGATTGGTAGCCAGTTCAATTCAAATCCATGCATTAAGCATTTGCTAAATATTGCATACAGTTAATGTATTATTATTCTAGGAACTAGAATATAATGTGGATTTTTAAAAATAACTTCCAAATAACCTGCACTTTATTGAGTACTATACCAGTTAAAGAAGTAAATCCAACACTGATGAAGGAAAGAACACTTCCTGGGGAGATCAGGAAAGCCTTCCTGTTTGAGGTGTCACATTTAGTGAGTCTTCAGGTGAGTAAAGAATTCTAGGAGAAAACAAGGAAGATAGTCAATAATAATTATTGACATCTATCATATAATAATAATTATTGACATCTATTATATATACCAGGCATTTTGTTAAATGCTTTGCAATAATACCGTTTTCTCCTCACAAAATTTCTAGAAGACAAATTCTATTATTATCACCATTTTTGTGGGTAACAATACTGAGTCAAACTGGAGGCAAGTGACTTGCCTAGGATGACAAAGCTAATAAGTTTCTGAGGATGATTTGAACTAAGATCTTCCTGACTCTAGGTACAACTCTCTCTACTCACTACACCATTTAACTGGTCCATAGAGTTATAAAGAGGTTTGACAAAGAAGAATTACTCTGGTTTAATATTCAGTTTATAGTGATGTAAAGAATGCTGATTTCAACAATACAGGGAATTTAAGAAAAGAAACAAGTTTAGGGAAAAGATGATGATGATTCTATTTTGGATTTTATGAATTATCCAGTTCAATTGTCCAACAGGAAATTATATATGCAAGACTAAAGGACAAAATTAAATGGTAGTCAACTACTTAAAGATGATCATTTAATCCATGGGAATCAGTGAGATACTCAAGATGAACAAATTAGCATCCTAGGGAGATATCCATTGTTAGGATATGAGGCCATGATGAAGAATTAAAGGATACTTAAGAGAGATTATATAAGAAAATGAGCAAAATCATGAGAACATTATATCCAGTATCTGTAACACTATGAGTGATGTAGTTCTTGTCAGTAATACAATGATCCAAGAGAGTTCCAAAGAACTCATGATGGAAAATGCTAGCCATATCTACAAAAAGGAACCAATGGAATCTGAATACAGATCGAAATATAATATTTTCACTATATTTTTGGTAGATTTTTTCATTTTGGTTTGTTCTTTTATAATATAACTAGTATAGAAATATGTTTTCCATGATTTATATTCATAACTCATATCAAAGTACTTACCATCTCAGGGGGAAGGTGGTGAAGGTAATCTGGAATGCAAAAATATTTTTATAATAAGTGCTTAATATTGTCTTTACATGTAATACTATTAAACTTGCATATATTATTAAAAATGCAATTATATAATTAATTAATTAGCTATTAGCACCCATTAAAAAGATCTCTCTCTCTCTCTCTCTCTCTCTCTCTCTCTCTCTCTCTCTCTCTTTCTCTCTTTCTCCCTCACCAGGTCTAACATAAATGCTACTGTTAATATAATTTGTGAATCCTTGTTCATGAATTCCTATGAGCCTTTAATTGCTTCCCCAGTTGTCACCATATTTTATTAATCATCAGTCATTGATTATTTAAACAATCCTTCATTTCTATTTGTGTGTTAAAAACATAGTTATAGGAAATCAAATAACCATATCAGCTAAGTCCATTATAAATGCATGTTGTCTGATTTTAACTGGTTATTTACT
This sequence comes from Macrotis lagotis, assembly GCF_037893015.1. NCBI lineage: Eukaryota > Metazoa > Chordata > Mammalia > Peramelemorphia > Peramelidae > Macrotis > Macrotis lagotis. The sequence goes on along the minus strand of NC_133658.1, from coordinate 195,775,307 downwards.
GTATCAAGGCAAATATTCTATTCCTTCTTAGCCATTCACTATCTGATTATCCTCAACAGCTATTCCAAACCTTCTCAGTTTTCATCAAGCCATTCATGATCTATAACTAAAACACAGAACCTGAGAAATTTATTGTACCAAGTTAAGTATTTTCTGTCTTTTCCTTAACTCATTTTTTTGGCAAGAAAGTAATATCTGGGGAACAGAAATGAAATATGTGTGCTTCTACTTCTCTAAATAAAAGGAACAAGAGAATTATTAATAATAATAAAATTAATAATAATAATTATTGTTGTTGTTATTGTTTTCTTCCAAATAGTAGATGATTAAATTTGTTCCATTTTATCCTGTCAAATGCTACTTGAGATTCTTATGTTTTTTTCCAAATGTAATCAGTTTTACTTTCAACTATGATAAAAAGACTAAACATATATACTTAATGGCTAGACCTAAGAGAAAGAAGTCTACATAGAATGAAGGATGCAAAGTATGTTAAATTTAGAGATTGTCAAAAGTAATATAAAAGGCAAGATTGTCTATAAATCCCTATTTTTTTAAAAAAAAATCTATTATATTACTGGGGCATTATTCAGGATCATATCTTTGAGCCTGCTTAAAGGTGAGTCAGGTTAAACTCTCACTTTCCAAAGGTAGTCACATTTTGTTTCTTCCAAATACCCCTTGCATGTACATATGGCTTTCTCTTTATTGATGGAGATTAATATCCTGACCTGCATGAGGAGTGGGGTGAATTAATGAGAGGCAAGACAGTTCCAGTCTCCACTAATCTCCCCTCCAGGACTCTACAAAGTCTGTTCTCCTTTTGGCATTCTTTAAGTAGGAATTTTCCTTCAATATTCACCAGAATAGTCCTTTTGGGACCAAACAAGCTTCCATTCCTCAAATAACCAGTTAAATCACTTCAGACACAACTCACTTCCTGCTTCAAGAAAGCAGATGGAATAAGTCAACTCCACTTCAGATTGTTTAAGAAAAACACTGGGAAGTAATGAGACAAGCAGGTAGTCTCCATAATTTTTGTATTCTCATTTCCCCGGGTGAAATACAGGACTCTCTCTCAGTGGCAGTGTACCTTCACATTTTATTGTCTGATATTCTCCTAATAATACTTTCTCTGATTTATGTTCCACTACAATTTGGAGAAATGAACTTTTTTGTTATTCACTATGTGTGTATTCATTGTGCAACTGATATTAATTGGGAAAGGGGTTGAGCCTTGGATATGGACCATATTGTTCCCCTTCCCACCAAGTGACAAAGTGATCAGAAGTCAAATGGAACTCACTAATACCTCCCAGACAATACTTAAAGAACCAGATAGTCTTACAGTTAACCCAGTGCTCCCTCTCTCTGGGAAGATCAGATTAGTGGTTTTTAGCCCCAACTCTTTATTTCCCTTCCTGGAAGGATTAAAAGTCTTCCTTAGAAGGATGAAGAAGATGCTCAAGGTGTCTAGTTTGTTTCTATTTGAGCTACACAATGACAGGCCACAACACATGAGTATCTCTGACCTCTCTCACTTTACAATATACATATCATCTTCTTTAGACTATAAGGGATAGTTTATTTCCTTTTGTGCTTGCTTGTTTGTTTGTTTGTTTTGTTTTCCATTGAATCCTTCCTATGCAGAACAATTGGACATTTTTTTTTGTTTCCTTTAAAAATAAAAACTATAATCCTTATGCTGTATATCCTGGACCATTATAGAGGTGTTTATTAACATTGCTGAATTGCAGTAGTACGTACTATTAAGTGTCTATTGTTGTTTTAAATTGTCATTAGATTCAGGTACCAAAATAGCATCAGGACTATTCAATCACTGGAAAATGTTTGTGCAGTAGTGACAATGGATTCTCATTCAGGGTTGTCTCTTTGGGGATGGTGTTAACTGTGATAAGAAAAATATCTGAAGCAGTTTGATAATACTGTGAATCATTTGGGGAGATGTCAGATGCTGAGTTGGATATAGAAGGAGGGAGACAAAACCCTGTCTAAGTTGCATAAATTATCTGAAATAGTGTTGCATGCAGCATCTTTAAAGAGGTAAAAGTTTTAGGGTGATAGAAGAAATCAGTTATGAAGGAGAGCCTCTCCCTACTCATGAATTGAAGAACAAACTTAAGGATAATGGAAATCAACTCCTCTAGATGCACAGATACATCCATATACTTCTTATTGACAAGATGATTTTAAAACATGTCTGAATAGAGGAAGTTGAAAGAAAATGAAATAAAGTGTCAACCAGAGAAAATATATAGATAGTGACTTGGCCCCCTTAGGTGCTGTATCTTAATCTCATGTCAGCATTTCTACTCCTCTCAAAAATGACTTAGAGGTAAAGAATCACTTGCTTCTTCTGCTTCAGATGGATAGAGTCCTACTTCCATCTCTAAACAGATATATATGCTAACTTATTTTAAACAAGACTGTGGTTTTCTTTGTCTGATCATCAAGGCGAATTTTGTCAACAAGCAATGAGGAAGAGGCCCATGGAGTTGCCCAGCAGGAGCCTCCAGGCAATTGTATCCTGAGTACTCAGCCTACCAAAAGTAATGGAGTGGAGGGAGACTGTCAAGGCCTGTCCTTTGTCCCCATTCAGACCCTGGTTGCAGTCAATGCCTCCCATAGATCAGGGAACCCACCCTCCCAGTCCCTTGGCAGAGGGGTGAGCTTCTGGTCATTCACAGACCAGGAGAGAAGTCAGAGCCTCACACATTGAGGTCCTTGTGGGTGTGTCCCAGTAATACTCAAAAGCTCAGGAAGCACCCCCAAACCAGGCACAAGCTGGGGAAATGAGCAAACAGAAAAAAAAGGAAACTGACCATAGACATTTACTGTGGTCCCATGAAGGACCAAAATACTCCATCTGAAGATGAGGAAGTCCAAGCTTCTGCATCTAAAGACTCCAAGAAATATAGAAGTTGGGCTTAGACTATGACAGAGCCCCAAAAAGATTTTGAAAATTTAGTAAGGAAGATAGAAGAAAAATTGGGAAAAGAAATTAGAGAGATGCAGGAAAAACATGAAAATGAAGTCAACAGCTTAGTCAAGGAGATCCAAAAAAATGCTGAAAAAAATAACATGTTAAAAAGCAGCTTAGGTCAAATGGACAAGCCAGTTCAAAAGTTATTGAGGAGAAGAATGCTTTAAAAAGCAGAATTGGCCAGATGGGAAAGGAGATAAGAAAGCTCTCTGAGGAAAACAAATTCTTCAGATGTAGAATGGAACTAAAGGAAGTGGATGACTTTGCAAAAATCAAGACACAATAGTTCAATACCAAAAGAATGAAAAATTAAAAGAAAATTTGAAATATCTCATTAAAAACAACTGATCTGGAAAACAGACTCAGAAAAGATAATTTAAAAATGATTGGACTACCTGAAAGCCATTATCAGAAAAAGAACCTTGACTTCATTTTTAAAGAATTTCTATGGGAAAATTGCCCTGACATCCTAGAAGCAGAAGGCAAAAATAGAAATTGAGAGAATCCATCTATCTCCCTCAGAAAGAAACTCCCCAAAACCCCAGGAATATTATAGCCAAGTTCCAGAACTCCCAAGTCAAAGAAAAAATATTACAAGCAGCCAGAAGAACACAATTCACATATCATGGAGCTGCAGTCAGGATCACATAGGACTGAGCATCTACATTAAGGGATTATAGGGCTTGGAATATAATATTCTGGAAGGCAAAAAAGTTTGGAATGCAACCGAGAATCAACTACTCAGCAAAACTGAACATCCTCTTCCAGAAGAAAAGATGAATTTTCAATGAAACATCAAGGGAAATTCAAATGTTCCTGTTGAAATGATCAGAGCTGAACAGAAAGTTTGACCTTCAAGTACAGGACTCAGGTGAAGCATAGAGAGTGGAGGAGAAGAGCAAATTATGAGGGATGTAATGATGATGAACTGCAGGTATTCCTGCATAGAAAAAGATACTGATAATCCTCATATGAATCTTCTCATTTGATAGAGCAGGTAGAAGCACAGGAGAGAGCTGAATTTCAAAATATAATATATTGTAAAAATGGAGTCAATGGGTGAAAGGGAAATGAACTAGGAGTAATAGAAAGGAGAGGTAGAATAGGCTAAGATATTTCATATAAAAGATATTTCATGTAGCTTTTGCAATAGTATGGAAGGAGGGAAGGAGAGGGCAAATGAGGGAACTTTCATTTTCATCAGAAATGACCCAGAGTGGAAACAACATACATACTCAATAGGGTATAGACATCTAGAGGAAAAAGTAGAGAAGAGGGACTGGGATGGGAGGGGAGGGGAGATGTGGGTGATAGAAGAGAAGGTAGATCATAGGAGAGGATAGTCAGATATAACACATTTTCTTTTTTTAGTTTTTGCAAGGTGCTGGGATTGGGTGGCCTATCTGAGGACCATGGGTACATGGTTACTGGGTCTCTGGGGTGAGATGTGCGCTTGGGTCCTCTTGGTCCCAGGGCCAGTGCTCTCTCTGCTGAGTCACTCAGTTACCCTAACGCACATTTTTGAAGAGGGACAGAGTGAAAGAAGAAAGAAAATATAATAGATGGCAGTGATGAGGAATGAATGGAGGGAATTACAGTCAGCAACTGTGGAAAAATGTGGAAAAACTTCTATGATGGACTTATGATAAAGAATGTGATCCATTGGAGACAGAACTGATGCTATCAGAACACAGACTGAAACATATTTTTCTTTCTTTTACTTTATTTCTCATGAGGCTGTATATTTTGTGGGGAAGGGAGTATTATGTTTATTCTTAAACAAGACTATTTTAGTAATGTGGAAATAAAAAATAAATAAAATCTTAAAGAAAGTTAAAAAAAATAAAAAAGTGGTGAAGAAGTTTTCAACTTCGAATGTTTATCTTCCTTCACTTACCAGCCCTTGCAACCTCTGTCACTGTCTCTATCCATCTATCAGGGACTCTTCTATTACAATGGAACAGATATCCCAATGGATAGCAATCTATAAACATTTATTAAAAACCTACTTTATCCCAGCACTGTGCTAAGAGCTAGGATTCCATAAAAAGAAATCAAGCTACAATCCTTGTGCTTGCTCTGAAGGAGCTACAATCTAATGGGAAAAAACAAAACACAGATATATACAAGAAAGTTATATGCAGGTCAGATAGGAAATATTTAACTGTAAAAATGCTAAAATTAAGGGAGATTGAGGAAGACTTCCTGTTAAACATAGGTTTGTTTTTTTTTTTAGCTGGGACTTAGAAGCTATGAAGGTCAGTAGTTGAGGAAGGGGAAGAAGAAGTTCCTAGGCCTGGGGATATTTAGAAAAAAAAGTTCTGGAGCCCAGAAATGGAGGGGTTTTTTTTTTTCATTGAACAGTCCAGAAGAACAACATCACTATATTAAAGAATACATACTGGAAAGAAAGGTATAAGAAGACTAGAAATGTATGCTGCAAAGTATTTGAATGCCAAACTGAGAATTTTGTATATAATTCTGGAGGCAAATAAAAAGTCATTTGAGCTTGCAGAATAGAAAGTGACATGAATGAACCTGAACTTTAGGAAAATAATTTCAGTAGATGATCTGGAAGGAAGATGTATTGGAGTGGGAAGAGACTTGAAGTAGGCAGAACCACTGGTAGGCTTAGGCAATAATCCAGGTATGAGGTGATAAAGGACCTTTACTAGGGTGGTGGCAGTGTCAGAGGAGAGAAGAAATTTCAAAAATGGGTCCTGGCAACATATAGGATGTGGAGGGTGAACAGTCAAGGATATAGGAGGATAGCTACTGGACATACATTTTGAGATGTCTGAAATGAAGTTGGGGATATGTAATTTGAAATCAGAAGAGAGATGGTAATTAAATCCAAGTGAATAGATGAGATCAACAAGTGAACTAGTAGTGGGGCAAAAGAGAAAAAGTCCCAGGACTGAATACTAAATAACACTAATGGTTAAAGGGCATGATGTGGAAGAAGATATAGTAAAAGTGTCAGAGAAGTAACAGTAAGATAGGTAGGAAGAGAACCAGGAGAGAGTAGTATCTCAATTCTTAAAAAAGAGGAATATATCAAGGGAAAGAGTATGTTCCCATAGTGTCAAAGGCTGCAGAGAAGTCAAAGAGAAAGAGGATCAACAAATTGGATTTGGAAACTATGATAATTTTGGAGAGAGAATTCTTAATGGAATGATGAGGTCAGAAGCTGAATCATAAGGGATAAACAGGGGAGTAAAAGAAGAAAAAATAGAAGTTCTTAAACATAGCTTTTTCTAGGAGTTTAGCTGTAAAGATAAGATAATTTTTAGCAGGGACAGAAAGATCAAATAAGAGTTCTTTTTTCCCTGCCTTTTTCAGAAAAGGAGAGTTATGAGCATTTTGTTGGCAGTTGGGATGAACTATTGGAGAAATTTAAAATGACTGAAGGAGTGAAATGACAGAGAGGTCAATCTGTTGGAAGAAACAGACTTGGGTTGAGAACATTTGAACAACTATGGGAGTTAAGTCTGGTAAGAAGAAAGGTGACTTCATCATGTAAACCAGGGGTGAAAGAAAAATAAATAACAGAAGACATCTGAGTATAATGAAGTGAAGAAAAAGAGAGGGAGCTGATGATGAATAGCTTCAAAGGTTTTTTCCCTATAAAAATTGGGTAAACTTGTCAACTAAGAGAATGGGGAAAAAGGAGAATCTTGGTAGGCTTAAGGAAGGATGAAAATATGGGAAAGAACAGCTAGATAAAGTGAAATATTGAGTGGATAAGGGGGCTAACATTGGTTTGCCTAGTTGCAGTGTGTGTCCAGTTGAGGTTGTGTAACAGAAATGAAGTTAACTTGCAGTATCACACAAACACATCTAAAATGAAGAAAAGGGAGGTAACTGAATAAGGACAGGTAATAGAAACTAAACCTTTGATTTTGTTAATATAGGGAACTCCAAGGTAAAGAAAGGTTTTTCCCCCTACCAATATATGTCAGCAGCTTATCTGATGAAACATTTATCTAGAGTATTGAGGGAGTGTTAATCACTCATAAGCCATATAGTCTATATATGTCAGGAATAGGCGATGAACCCAGATCTTCCAGGTCAAATGTCTACCAATTGCTCTGCAGCTTCATACACAGCTAGGTAGCACAGCAGATAGAGGGTTAGACCTAAAGTCAGGGGACTTGACCTTCACACTTTTCACGCAAATTTAGCTTCACACTTTGCGAGCTTCATGGTCCTTACAGTAGAGTAGAAATAAAAATAGCACCTAAATCATGAGGTTGCTATGAGGATAAAATGAGTATAGTAGTTTTACAAACCTAAGGTAAGTGTTATTAACCATTGTTGGCTCAAGCAACCAATCAACAGACATTCATTAATCATTTCCTGTGTGCTAAGTATTGTATCTGAAAATACAAATAGAAGAAGAAAGATGGTCCCTGAGCTAAAGGAGCTTACATTGTAAGAGAGAAGACAACACATGAGAGAGAGAGAGAGATGAAAAGCAGGGTAGGGTAAGAAAGAGGAGGATGACACCCAATATGTAGAAGATGGTACAGAAAGTTCTGGAGAATGATAAAAACATCTTTGGCTTGTATCTCCTCCTTAAATTAGAGGTCCTAAGAAAAACAAAAAGGTGAGAATTTGAAAGTAGAGAGTACTTCTAATATGAGAAGCATTTCAAGAGTAAGTTGAGCTTCAGATGTAAAAAAGTTTCTGTGTGGTAAGAAAATTTTTATCAGAATGACTCAGCAGATCAATCTAGAAAGGAATCAAATCAGTGAAAAAGCAATTAATTACATAGAAAACTCAACAAGCATTTATTAAACATTTGCCACTTGCCAGGCCTTGGGCTAAGTACGGGGAATTATGAATACCAGGAGAAAAGAAATTAGTTTACTCAAATATCTTACATTCTAAATGGGACATGCTGTCCAAAAGAATAAACATTAAAAGAAACTGGAGGAAGGTTTGGGGAGAAGTGGACAGTAAAGATAAAGGTACTTTAGGGTTTGTGGTTGTAGTGGAAATGAAAACAAATTTGGGGAGATTCAGGTGAGCAACCAGGAGAAGAATGAAAAATGTATGGAAAAGCACTGGAACTGCTATTGAAATCAGGAGCAATTCAACCAAAGTTATTAAATATTTACTATATTAAAAATTGAATCTCATTCATATAGCCTTGCTGCTATGAATTATACCAGATCTTTTAAAGTCAGAAAATCTCTTAAGTGAAATAATTGGCAAATTGACCCAACCATCCAAACTGAAATTTATGAAAAATATAGAATGCAAATTTTGGCATTCAGCTGCAGAGTCCATTGAGTTAATCCATCAGTACCTATAACTCAGATTGGCACTTCAGATGGACAGTGAAATTGGACTAGAAATGAATAAGTGGAGAATAGAAATTAGTGCAACACATTCAATGATCTCAAGATATTCACCTCTACAAATGTCCTTATTTTAGCAAGTTGTAGAGTATTATAAACTTAGATGAACCAAAATTTTAGATGACCCAAATACAGAGACAAAATGCATAATGGATATAAATAGGCAGCATATATTAACAATAAAGAGTTTCACATGAGAAGCTGAAAAAGGTCATTATCAAAGGCATATAGAATGGGAATAATATAATGGGAGAGGGTGATTGGATAAACATAAGTGAGGAATAAAAAATATTGAGCCCTATATAGTAACTGAAATATCAAAAACAAAAAATAATTATTGATTGCAGTGAATAAATTGTCATTAGCAAATTTAATGAAAGTCTTGGACAAGAATCTCATAAGATACAAGGAAGTAGAATCCTTGTGATCTTTTAAAATGGGTTGAATAGAGGAGATAGTCTCAACAAAGAGTTATAGATCCATTGTTGCCTGGAAGTATGAGAAATCTCTTGAGATAAGAGCTGGGATTATGCATATGTATGACAGTACACTTATGTGTTTAGTCAAAGTATTTCTAACAGAGAAGAAGATCAAAGAATGTGTATCTGAAAGAATAATTTTAAATAACTGCAACTCAATCAAAATAAAGGACTACTATAGCAAACCATCTTGGTTCTTATTCTGGTGATCAGAGTAGAGGATTTAAGATAATGGAAACTGGAAGACAAAAAGTCACCTAAACTCATTTTAGCCTTCTGAAGTAAGAATATATTCTATCCATTTAGCACTGATGCCTTAAATGTCTGAGAGCATATCTTTTCAAAGTCAGACTAATTATGAATAGTCTGTAAAAGTCAATTAATAAAGTTAAAAGACATCAGGCAAGGGGTGGCTAGGTGAAGTAGTGGATAGAGCACCTGCCCTGGAGTCAGGAGTACTTGAGTTCAAATCTAGCCTCAGACACTTAATAATTACCTAGCTGTGTGGCCTTGGGTAAGCCACTTAACCCCATTGTCTTGCAAAAAACAAAAACAAGACATCCCTCAAGAAACCTGCTTAAAAGTGACTGACTTTGTTACACCCTATGTCTCCTGTACAAAAGTAACCAGTAATCTAGAAAGAGCCAAAGACTATAATGAGTAAATGAGCAAGAATTCCAGCTAAAAACCTATGAGAAATAGTTTATTATGGGGGGGGGGGGAGGAAAAACACTTTGCATTGTACTTATCTTCCTCTTTTCCCCTTTGCTTAAAGGATGATCTTGTAAATTGCAAAAGGTTCTTTCTGACAGTGTTCTAGTAGCATTTTTTTTGATCAACTAACAATAATGTCTGTATCGGGAGACAAGGACAGAGTGGAATCAGAGTTAAATTAAAATTAAAAGAGAGTTTCTTTATGGGAAAAATTACTTTAAAAAACTATAAATGGTGAATTATTCTTTTTCTGTATGTATTCAATAAATATGAGTTCATTTTGCTGCATTCTTTTATATAGCTTGTGGGAAGTTGTGACACAGACTTTTGGTTGGATGATTTATATTCATTGTTTTTACTGTATACCTCAGTAAATGTTCCTTTCTAAAAACTTGTCAAGACTATCTGCCTAATATGGTTCTCAAGTGAGAATCCTTTTTGTGAAAGATTTTATTTATTTTAAATTTTACAATTTTTCCCCTAATCTTACTTCCCTCCCCCCCCCACAGAAGGTAGTTTGTTAGTCTTTACTTGTTTCCATGGGAAAGTGGACCAAAGAGAACTTGAACTGATCTCATTAGAAAACCACCCTGACTCCTCAACAGCATTCAGAATTCTAAGAGGAAGAAGAAATGTCTTGCTCCAAACTCATCTATGAGATGAATTTACCTTCAAAGGTTATAAGGAAAGGAACCACTGAGGATGTCTATCCTACATAATGCTCCAGCAGTGGAAATGGAAAAAAAGAGCTTTATACAAGAAAACTTAATTTGGGCAGGATATTTAAAGGTAACAAAACATATTTAAGTGACTGATACAATGCAAATTGTACTCATTTATGTTATGTTTCTTCCTATCAATTCTATTAGTGCATAGACATTAAAATAGATGAGAAAAGGGAGAAAATAATTTGGGAATCAATTCAACTCAAGAAATATTTATTAAGATTTATTATTTGGAGAGATTTGTGCTAGCTGTTGAAAAGCTACAAAGATTAGTTATGGCATTATCCATTTTCTCATGGTGACATCAAAGAGGAGAATATTGACACTTAGAGAAGTAGTCATACAGCACAATGCACTTTATAGGTGCTTAAGAGAATTGACTTTAAAAATAGTAATAATTTAAAAAACAGTAATGACATTGAAGAAGAGTGCTAGAGAGGACTGGAATATATGTGAAGACACAGGGAATGATGAACAATGAAACCACAGCTAAGAAAACTTATAATAGACAGAATGTCTAGGATGTCATATGCATAGAGCAGTTAAAGTAGAAATGTAAGGAGGAAGTCAAGTTGCCAGGTAAGTACAGGAATGAATAGGGAGATCATTAATAAGGATGACTATTTCCTATTTATGTTTGTTTAGTCTGCTTTGGGGTTTGATAGGCATGTGTTAACTACTAATAAAGAAAGTTAAGTATATATAAGTAATACTGCTTATTTATTAACTATCATCCATTTGCCACCCCCCAAATATAAGTTCACCTAAAATAAAGACTTTATAAGGAACTTTAAATAACTGAGCCCTTTGTATATTTAACAGATATGGCAAATCGACAGTCACTCAAAGTTAGCCAAGCAAACTATAGTTTTTTTCCACACCTCAATTTGTTAACAAAAAAGACAATTAATTTTTCCTTTAGCATATGGAAGACAAAAGGGATTTTGTAGTAACTTACAAAGAATTCCCTCTCTGATTCTCCTCCAGCCATTGTGTCCAGTGGTCAGATATAGATAATTGAAGGTGGCCTCCATGTAGAGGAAGACTTTGGTCTTTACAAAGTAAATATTGCTTTCTGTACTGAGGGAGAAAAAAGTAGAATGATGTGCATATAATAATAATAATAATAATGATAATAATAATAATTGATTTTCAGGGTAGACTACTTTCTGAAAGAATAGAAACTGAGTTTTAAGGAGGAAGTAAAAAACACTGAAAAGAGATAGAGGGAATTCTCAACTCTTTCAAGGGATTAAAGATAAAAATAATGTGGGGTAAAGGATAAAGAAAGAAATACCTCAGAACACTGGTAGGTAACTAAGAGTTGGAAACTTCCTGTGGAGGACAAATTGAAACCATTTCAGGAGGAAGGAGCATCCTAGGTTTCCAATAATTCAGAGATTCCCTTAGGGAAAAAGTTTATCCAATCATAATTATAGTATTGTAGTTTTTCTTTCCTTCTTGAAGAGGATTATGTCATCAGTGAGGTTGTATCATGACTTGCAAGTGAATTAGACTTAGAAAGGAACAGGACTGCTCAAAGTTATCTGGAATTTCTCTATCTGAGTCATCTGCAAACAATGACAAGATAGAAATCAGGATGACTGGAGATGATTCCACAGGCAGTGGTAGACTCTTTTAAGCTAAGCTTCTTCCTAAGGTCTCAGTTTGTCTCAGACAAGACCCAATCAGTGTTTAAGGTTAGATAGGAAATGAGGCAAAGAAGGGCCTCTTTCACCTAACTAAAACAAAATCAGTCTGAGAAGGACCTTAAAACAGAAACAATTGCTACATCTAATACCAACAACTCCAACAAAAATTTCTGGGAAAGATGGAAATTATTTTAATGGAACATAGTATTAATTTAGAGAGATATCACCATATAATATAGTGAATTCAAAATGTATATGTGACCTAAATATAATATGTCATAATACAAACAAATGAAAATAGAAAGAGAAAATATATCTGACTACTAGATAAGAAAAGAACTTTTGATCTATTAAAATATAGAATCACAGAAGATGAAAAGACAATATTGATTATTTGCAATTGAAAAAGTTTTGCACAAAATATCAATATTTTTAGAATTAGAAGGTAAATAGTTAATTAGGAGAAAATATGTTTAAAGATTTATCTAGTAAAGCCATGGTAGTTTCAAATACAGATAATTTATATATATATATATATATATATATATATATATATATATATATATATATATATATATGAACAAGAACCATTCCACAATAGAGAAATGATTATAAACAGTTAATTTTCAAAAGAAGAAATTCAAGCTACATAACAGCCATAAGAAAATATAGTCTAAAACTGAAAAATTGGAAATAATAAATTTCTCTGAAGTAGAAATTTCTTTCAATCCATCATCTGAACAAAGATCACAAAATAGGTAAATAGTTTTGTCTCAACTAAGGGTCACTAAATAAATTGATGATTGGACATAATATCAAAGCTTTCTATCTTTAAAGTAGGACACAGATATTATATATGACACTTGAGTAGTTTTTGAGCAGTTTCAATAGAACTAGAAGCTAAATTCCAAAAGATTGAGAAGCGGGTGAATGTAATAAATAGAGGCATCAAGTATAGAAGTCTTTAAGAATTTGTGAAAAGTCTCTGATATTTGTAAAAAATACCCAAAGTATGAATAATAAAGAGGGATCCCAACTAGAAAATGTAAATTTAGCCTCACAGATATCGAGAAACACTTGATTAGAGGAAATTCATGATGAAATTTTCACAATAAAAAATGATACCTTATCCAAAGAACAGAAGAGAATAATTAAAAGGCAGAAATTCATCACTATATTTTTAGAAAATATTTTCATGCAGAAGTCATAAAAGAAAGCATATAGATATATATCCACACAGAAAGAAAGATTAATTCTATTGTTTTGGAAGTGCATTTCAAACCACCCAGACAGAAGGAAGATTTCAGTGAAGAACTCTTAAAACAGATACAAAGCTGTTAGAAAATAACAATAATGGCTCTGTCAGCTCTGCAGATCTGCACAAGATCATTCTATGCCCAAAGCAGAATAGTTAAACAAACTGAGACTTGCATTAATGGTAATTTATTTTTCAAAAGTTGGAGGAACAGAAAATGCTATTTTCTGGCTGATACTGACTTCCGAGGTAGAGTTGGTTGCTAAAGTATATCTTTCACAGAGATCATAACTTTCCTATCATAAAGTTATAAAAATAAAGACTTTCTTATCATAAAGTTATAAATGACTTTCCTATCATAAATGACTTTCCTATCATAAATGACTTTCCTATCATAAAGTTAAAAAATAAATAAATAAATTAAAAGTTCATAATTTTTATGAAATCTATGTCCTCTTGGGAGAGGATATATCAAGAGATTTAAGTAAATAATAGGTAGGATCCAATTTCTAATGTTCTTCTAAGGAAATCTGTCCAAGAATAGTGAAAAATATTCTTAAGAAAGCAGAAGACAATATTATGAAGAGAAAGAAAATGTAGAAAAGATAAGATTGATGTAGTTCCATAAGAACTCATTCATTAATTCAATTTTTTAAGAATATGGATTTTAAAACAAGGAGTTGGAAAGCATGGACAGGGAACTGAAAATGTATGGAAAAAAGTATTATGATCCTATAAAAATGGAATCAAAAGCACAACAGCAAATAAGCAGTTAAAACTGCTTCTGAATAGTAAGGAAAGAAATGAAGGATTATTTTAGCTATATATAAATATAAAATAAATAAAATGAAATAATAATATTATTAATAAAATGAGAGATTAAGTACAAGATAAGAAAGAAATATAAGTATACCCTGTTCATTATCTATCAGTTTGGTAATGTTTCTCATGGATTTTTAAATTAGCAGATTTTAGAGTCATGCCTAGATTGGAGTGATTGTGGCTTTACTCCAGTCTGCCAAATTTAAGGTTATTGATAGCCCATAGTAGACCCTCAGAATAATAGAAATAGTAGTGCAAAAATCTACTTAGCAAAAATCATTGTTAAATTAGGAAATTATTAGATGATAAACTAAAATGAGCAATTCTTCTTTCTCCCATCTACTTTCAAGCAGTGGCCTCAAATCAGTATCCTAGTGATCCTCTCTCCCTCTTCAGCTGAAGACATCATTTATTTCACATGCTCTTACCCTAAATTTGATGTTTCATTTGACATATCAGAAACAGATACTCCTAATTAAAGTTACAGTAGATTAAAAAGCCATTATGGTTAATCATGAAAAAGCCTGCATCTACATTTGTCCTTCTGTATCAAGGTGATCCTAATCCTAAAACATAACATTGCAAAAGCTTTCAAAATTATTTATAAACTTTTGCTAAGGAAACTGAATAAAAAGAGTTAAATCTGGGACATTCATAGCGGGCTCTGGCACAAAATAGTTAAATGGAAAAGCAGAGAATCTTAAAAGAGGAGAAATACTTCAGAGTCAAGCAGAAAGAAACTCAGAGAGGGCTATTATAGAAAAGAGAACCACAAAAGGAAGATTTTACTCCAAAATTTAAGGTTTTCTTCAGAATGAGGGAAAGATCAGATGGGAGATTCTGAAAACCCAGAGGGAAGCTTGGCAAGTTAATTCAGACCTCTTATCTCAACAGAGGAGTCAACAAAAAAGAAGTATTTTAAAATAGGGAAGATAAATGGATTTTGACTAAAACAAGCAACCAAAAATACTAACTCTAAGAAAGATGTTATAAAATAAAGTGCAAAGAGTGTATAAGATCATTTATTAATTTGCTTGAACATATGAATTAACTTTTTGGAAAATAATTAATTTTCCTATTATTAAAGAAATAAATGAATGTAAAAAGACTATTGTGGTTATCAGGGGCTTCTTAGTTTGTAGATATACACTCTAAGTCTAAAATCTAAATGCTGTTTGGATATTTCATCCACCTGAGTAAGCAATAGTGGCTTATAGATGATGTCACTGAACTAATGAGCAGTAATTTTCAAGATCTATATAGAAACAGCAGTATGATCAACAAACAATTTCTTTAGCCCTTTCAGACTACAAATCATGGTCTTTATAGTATTCTGTAAGATAGTACATGAGATAAGTCCATATCATAAGACTAGGCCATGCTCTAGCATCCGAAATTCTGTTTTTCACAGACTGAATAAAATGTGAGCAATTTCTTCCCAAAGTCATTGTCTTTCTTACTTTCTTTAAGGGTTGTTTTTTTTTTTTTTGGCTTTAATCAGAATTGCCTCCATGAGATCAGTCTAAAGACAATTTCAAGATCTCTATAAATATGTACAAAACAGTCTCTAAAATTAGCAAAAGCACTCAAAGTAACAAAGCACATCAGATATATAATAACCTTTATTTATCTATATAAAAATGGAGAAAACATATGAAAAAGTTTAGTAGCTCTGAAAATCAATTCTCAAATGCATTTGAAATTCTGTTGATATGAGTTATTCCCTCTAGAAATGTTGTTTACAACCTATGACCTGCTTATTCTAGAAGACAGAATTCCACAGAAACTTTGGAATTCAACATTGTCAAGGAAACCTTCCTCTTTTAAAATGCTAGAATTGGGACATCTAGGTGGTACAGTGGATAGAGCACCAGCCCTAGAGTCAGGAGGACCTGAGTTCAAATTTGACCTCAGACACTTAGTAATTGCTTAGCTGTGTGATCCTGGGTAAATCGCTTTTAACTCCATTGCCTTAAATAAATAAAATTAAAACGCTAGAATTTAGAAAATCTTAGTCTTCATGATTTTCATTTCCTTGTACAACCACAAAGTACCTCTAATCTGTTATCATTCATTAAGAAATGGAGCAATGTTATAACATGCAGGAGTCCCAGATCCCTATCCCAGGACCAAGATTTTACAAGAGTCAACTCTTCTTTCAGGATCTCTCCAGAAAAGGGCAAAAAGGTTTAATCTAAAACTTCTTCCTTTCACATTAATGGATTCAATTCAAAGGAATAGATTCCTTTGCCTACAGGGTTTGAGCCAATCTATTCTTCTTTAATGGATGTGATATAATTAATGTCCCAAGCAAAGGATTATCACATTGTAAATACTTCAAGTATGTCAGAAGATTGTATTAACACAGATGATCAAAATGTCACCAAAAGATGTGGAATTACTTGCATAATATCACAAAGCAAATCAAAATCTAAACCAAGATCAGAATCCAAGTCTTTTGATGTTCTATTCACCAATCACTGGGTCACTAAAATGTCTTCTCCAGATTTGTTTCAAATCATAGGAAGTGTTAGAAATGTTTCTTTCTATCTTAAAGGTATGTTTATTTAAATCATGAAACTTTAGAATTATAACTTTAGAAATTACTTTAGAAGTAATCTATTTCAACATTTTTTCTTTCTTTTTTTGGTTTTTGGTGACTATATATTTATTTTTTACATTAATTTTTAAAAAAAATTACTTCCAAATACCTTTCCTCCCTCCATGTTTTCCTCCACCCTTTAAGGAGGAAAACAATATGATAACTATTATATATGCAAAATCATGTAAACATTATTTCCTTATCACCATGTTACAAACATGTTGAGGGCCAGCTCCTAGGAGTGATTTACACATATCCTTAGTGACCTTTGCCATCAGAAATGTGTATGTATTCTTGTTCATTATATGGATTTGTTGACTCTCCAGTGAACCCTGACCTGGGACAATCTGTGGCTCCAGAGGTGGTAGTAAAAAGTTTTTCTGATAGAGAAGTATGCATATTTCTAAGAACAAATATTGTAAATTTACCCAGGAAATTGTGAAACTGGATCACCTTTTACCGGTCCATTCCTGAGAGAAGTTTTTGTTATGAAAAGTCTGAGTTTCTGAAAATAAAAACAGTAGATTTTTGTGTTATGACTTTGTGTGTATACGTTTCTACTTGACCTGACTCTCATAAGTCAATGTCCAGACCCACACCAGAGCTATCGTGGGTGGTGCAAAAAAATCAAAACAAAAGAAGAAATCCAGAGGAAGACATATGTACTGATTCAAAGTGAAATGAACAGAACCAATAAAACACTGCATAAAGAAACAGCAATATTGTAAGCAACCAACTGTGATGGCTACTTTGTAAAGACAGTAATCTAAGATAATTCCAAAGGACCAGTGATGAAAATTACTCTCCCAGAGAGAAAAAACTGATGAACTGAGTGAGGAAATGAGTATAAATTATACTATATTTTTTCACTTTCTTTGTGTTTCTTGCTTTTTATTGTGCTGTTTGATTGTTCTGCAATATTTTAAAAGGGAAATATGTACTTCAAATAAATAATTTATATCATGTTTCATGCTTGCTCAATTGATAGGGGAGGACAAGAAAGAGGAAAAGAATGTGGAGCTCCAAAAAATAAATTGTTTAAAACATTAAACAATAAATTATGTTTAAAAGAAATAATGACAGAAACACTTTTAATTTCTTTTTTCTTTGTTTTCATCAACATGCACATGTATATTTTTAAGTTAGAAAATTTCCTTCCACTCTCCTTTCCCACCCCACCCCCCACCTCTCAGTGGCAAACAATCAAGTTAGCACTGAACGCACATATTTTTTTATAGTTTATATAGATTAGTTATTTTGGTTATAAGGAATTAGGATTAAGGGAAAGAGATAAATAAGAGATAATTTTTATAAAGTGTTAATCAAATTCTGAAGGGTTGGGATTTGTGTGTATGTGTGGGTGTTTTGTTTTGTTTTGCTTTTTCTTCCTCTGGATGGGCATAATATTGTCCATTGCCATACTTATACAGTTGTCCTAGCTCTCTGAACTGCTGAGAGAAGCTGCTTCCAACAAGGTTGTTCATTTCACATTGTTGTTATTAATGTGTACATTGGTTTCTTGGTTCTATTCCCTTCCCTCAGCATCAGATCCCATAAATCATTCCATTATTCTCTATAGTTCAATCACTTAATTTTTCTTATAGCTCAATAACATTCCATAGTATTCTTATACCATAAATTGTTTAGCCATTCCTCAATTTATGGGTATACCCTCAATTTTCAATTCTTTGCCACTACAAAAATAGCTGCAATGGATATGTTGAAACATGTAGAATTTTTTCCTTTTATTATAATTTGTTATGGATATAGACCTAGAATTGGAATTGATAGGTTAAAGGGAATGAAGAGTTTTATTGCTCTTTGGCCATAGTTCCAGATTGCTCTCCAGAAAGGTTGCAACCATTCACAACTCCCCCAGCCAGGCATCAATGTCCCAATCCTCCCCACAACCTCTCCAACATTGATCAATTTCCCATTTTCTCATCTTTCTCATTCAGATAGTTATGAGGTAATACCTCATTGTTGTTTTAATTTGCATTTCTCTAATCAACAATGATTTGGAACATTTTCTCTTATGATTACATATTACTTTAAATTCTTCATGTGAAAACATCATTTGAACAGTTATCAATTGGGAATGCCTTGTAACTTTATAAATAAGTAATAATTTAATTTGGACAGAATTGTCATTTTTATTATTTTAGCTTGACTTAACAATGAACATATGACATTTTCCCAATTATTTCATTTTGACTTTATTTAGGTGAGAGGAGCTTTATAATTGTGTTCATATAGCTTCTGGGTTTGTCTTGGGAAATAGATTCCCAAATATTTAATGTTGTCTATAGTAATTTTAAATTGAATTTCTCTTTCTATCTCTTGGTCTTGGGCTTTATTGTTCATCTATAGAAATGCTGATGATTTATGTGGGTTTATTTTATATCCTGTTACTTTGCTGAATTTGTTAATTATTTAAAAGAGTTTTTAGATGATTTTCTCCATTCCCTAAGTATACCATTATAGGATCTGCAAAGAGTGAAAGATTTTCTTCCTCATAACCAAATATGATTTCTTCGAATTTCTTTTTCTTCTCTTATTGCTACAGCCAGTATTTCTAACACTATATTAAAAAGTAATGATGTTAATTACATAGCCATGTGGCCTTGGGCAAGACACTTAAACCCATTGCCTTGAAAAATCTAAAGAAAAAAGTAATGGTGAGGGGGTGGCTAGGTAGTACAGTGGATAGATCATCTGCCCTGGAGTCAGGAGTACCTGAGTTCAAATCTGGCCTCAGACACTTAACAAGTACCTAGCTGTGTGAACTTGGGCAAACCACTTAATCCCATTGCCTTGCAAAAACCTAAAAAAAAAATAATGGTGATAATTTCATTGGCACCCTTGTACCACCCTTGATTTTATTGGAAATGCTCTGAGTTTATTCCCATCACATATAATAATCCTTGATTGTTTAGATACTATTTATTATTTTAAGGAAAACTACATTTGTTTCTAAAGTTACTAGTGTTTTTAATAGGATTCGTGTTATGTTTTATCAGTCTTTTTCAGCATCTACTGAGATAATCATATGATTTATGTTGGTTTTGCGAGTGATATGATTAATTGGGTTGAGTGCTTTCTTAATGTTGATCCACACCTGCCTACCTGTATAAATATTACCTGATCATTGTCTATTTTCCTAATAATAACATGCTGTAGTCTTATTAGTAAATTTTTTTAAGATTTTTGCATCAATATTCATTAGGGAGTTTGGTCCATAATTTTCTTTGTCCATTTTGCTTCTTCATATTTTAGGTTTCAGTACCATGTTGGTACTGCAGGAATTTGGCAGAACTCCTTTTCCTATTTTTTAAAATAATTTACATAGACTAGGAATTAATTGTTCTTTAAATATTTGGTAGAATTCATTAGAAAATCCATCTGGACCTGGAGACTTTTGCTTTGGGAGTTTATTGATCATTTCTTCAAATTCTTTTTTCCAAAATGAGATTATTGAGGAATTTTTTTCCTCTTCTGCTATTCTGGGCAATGTATATTTTGGTAAATATCCATCCATTTCACTCAGGTTATCCAATTTAATGGCATACAGTTTGACAAAGGAGCTCCAAATTATCTCTTTAATTTCCTCCTCATTGGTTAGTTCACATTTTCATTTTTGACACTGGTAATTAATTATCTTCTATCTTTTTTATTCATATTGACCAAAGGTTTTTCTGTTATTGGCTTTTTCATTAAAACAGCTCAGCTTTATTCATGAGATTGATGGTTTTCTTACTTTCAATTTTATTCATCTTTGCCTTGACTTTCAGAATTTCTAATTTGGTATTTAATTGGAGATCTTTAATTTGTTCTTTTTCTAACTTTTTTAGTTGCATAACCAATTCACTGATCTCCTCTTTCTCTATCTCATTCATATAGGTATTTAGAGATATAAAGTTACCTCTTAAAACTGCCTTGGGTGCATCCCATAAATTTTGATATGATATCTCATTATCATTTTCCTGAACATAATTATTGATTATTTCTCTTATTTGCTGTTTAATCCACAAATTATTTAACATAATGTTATTTAATTTCCAATTGGTTCTTGTTTTGTCTTTCCATGACAGTATATTACATGCAATTTTTATTGCTTCATGTTTTGAGATGAGTGTACATATTATTTCTGCCTTTCTGCATTTGTTTGTGAAGTTTTTGTAACATAGTACATTGTTAGTTTTGGCACAGGTGCCATGTACTACCAAGAAAATGGTATACACTTTTCTAACCCCATTAAGTTTTCTCCAGAGGTCTAACATATCTAAGTTTTCTGAGATTTAATTCACTTTCTTAACTTCCTTCTTTTGATTTTGTGGTTAGATTTATCTAGTTCTGAGAGGTGGAAATTGAGGTTTCCAATTATCAAAGTTTTGCTGACTATGTCTTCTTTGTAATTCACTTAGCTTTTCCTCTAGGAATTTGTATACTATGTCACTATGTACATTCAAGTTTAGTAATGATATAGCTCTATTACCAATGCTGCCTTTTAAGAATATGTAGTTTCCTTCCTCATCCCTTTTAATATCAATTTTTGCTTTTACTTTATCTGAGATTAGGATTATTACCCCTGATGTTTTTTTTTACTTAAACTGAGGCATAATATATTTTGCTCCAACCTTTTACCTTTAATCTGTGTGTATCTTTATGCTTCAAATGTATTTCTTGTAAATAACATATTGTAGGATTCTGATTTTTAATCCATTCTGATTTTGTTTTATGGTACATTTCATCACATTCACATTTATAATTAAGATTACTAATTTTGTATTTCCCTCTATGCTGTCTTTCTCCATTTATATTTTTCCTCTTTATTTTTTTCTTATTCATTTCCCCTTTGGACTTTCTTTTAAAAATTTAACTTTCAGTTTATTTTCACTTATACCTTTTCCTTCTCTTTCATCAGTTCCTTCTTCCCTTAAATTTCCCTTTTCCAGTCTCCCCTCCCTTCCTTGTAGATTAGGATAGATTTTTACACCCAAGTGGGAATGTATTTTATTCCCTCTCTGGGATAAATTCATTGAATAGAATACAGTTAGCATTCACATCCTCCCTCCCCTCCAAAATTATAAATCTTTGTTCCGCTTCCTTTGGTGTTATCACTCTAGTACTATTAATCAAGTATCATCAATAACAGTTTGATTGTTTGCTTGATTAGCTCATATTGTTATCAAGATATCATCACAGATTGCTTGCTTCATTGTTTGTTAAACAACATTATCTCAAATTACAAGTTATAATTAAAATCATTTTATCTTTCCCTCTTTATAAGTACATACAATGCTCCTCATGAGCTAAAGTATCATTCAAATCTGTATCATTTCTTGAAATATTTGTGCCCCTCCTCCTCAGACCTATTTTCTCTCACACTTTATCTCCCCTCTCTGACTCTCTACCCAGGGTATATAACCCTTATTAAGTGAAGCAGGGCCTATTTTCTCTTCAGCTTTACCTGCCCCCCCTTACGTGACCCCTTGTTAAATGAAGCATGGGCTAAGTCAAACCTTGATCTAATTAAAAGTGCAAGAATTTTAAAGAACTCTCAGTACTTGGAGCATCTGAAGGTCTGACCTGAGAACTTTAAAAATGATTGTAAGTTATAGACACTGATTCAAGACCTCACAGTTTATGATGCTCTTATTAGACAAAGTGCTAAGCACAGTAGAATTAAAGTGGGTCAAAGAATAATGAGACATTTAAGTTAAAGTTAACACCCTTGTTTTTCTTCAGGGGTTTTAGTCTCAACAAGTGATGTCATCTTAGGCCTCTTCAATGGAAAGATAAGACCCAAATATACTCATATCCTTTAAGTCCATTCTGTTCAATTATATATGACCTCTTAATTATCCTAAGAGAATTAAAGTTCTAAAGAAGTAGAAGTGTTATAGCTTCACTTTTAGTGTTATTTATAATTTGATGGTCCTGACCAACCATTTTTTGTGGTGTTCCCTTCCTTTTTTCATTTACCTTTGTATGCAACTCTTGAACCATGTATTCGGTGATTGAATTCTCTGTTCAATTCAGGTCTTTGTGTCAGGAAATTCTGGAAGTCCTCTATTTTGTTGAACACCCATCTTTTTCACTGACAATGTATGCTGAATTTTGCAGGGTAATACATTCTGGGCCATAATCCCAAGTTTTTTACTCTCTATTATATGGTATTCCAGGTCTTCCTGTCCTTTAATTTTGAGGCTGATAAGTCCTGTATGAGTCTGATTGTGTTTCCTTTGTATTTAAATTGTTTTCTTTTTGGTGCTCCTTTATTTGAAATTTCTGAAATTTGGTTATAATAACCCTTGGAGTTTTTATCCTGGGGTCTCTTTCTAGTTCTATAGATTCTTTCAATGGTTATATTGTTTTCTTGATCTAGTAGATTTGTACAGTTTTCCCCTCATAATTTCCTGCATGATGTTTTCCAGGTTCTTTTTTTGATACAGGCTTTCTAGTAGTCCAGTGATTATTATTATTGTCTCTCCTGGATCTATCTTCCAAATCATTTATTTTCCCTAAAAGTGTATATTACATTTTCTTCAATTTTTTTCAGCTTTTATATTTTGTTGATGGATTCTTGTAGTCTTGTAAATTCATTGATTTATATTTATTCAATTCTAAATTTTAGGGTTTTATTTTCTTCAATTAACCTTTGTGCTTCCTTTTTCAGTTGGTTAGTTTTACTTTTAATGGAGTTGATTTCTTTGGTCAATTTTTCATAATTTTCTTGCATGATATTCAGTTCTTTTTCAATTTTTTTCTTCTTCTCTCCGTTGATTTTTAAATTCTTTTTTTAAGCTCTTTGATGAGCTTTTGTGTCTGAATGCAATTTATTGCTTGTTTTGATACTCCCCCTGTGAGTGATTTTTCTCTGATTTCTTCTTCAGATATGGCAATGTTATTATCTTTGTAAAGGATTTCTATAGTGAGTACTCTTTCATATTTTCTCCTCATCTTTTAGCTCTTCTCTTGGGGTATTGGGAGTTTAAATCTAAGCTTTTTTTATGGGGCTGGGTCCTGAACCCTGACTTGTCATTGGCCAAGATGTTGCCTTGCTTTTGCAAAGTTAAGTCTAGGTTATGACTTAGCAGTCTGACTTAGCAATTCCAGTCCTGTCTTTTGCTCTGGTATTGCCAAGGTTCATACTTTGTTTGCAGGTGGGATGCTCTCCCTGGCTTGCTAACTAGCTCCCGGGATCTCTGCTGAGACCTCTTCGGTCAAGCTATCAATACCTGGATTGCGCTGTGACTCTTGCTGGTTTTCCCTGCTTTCCTATCTTGCTCAGCTTTACTTCTCCTTTTGCCCATTTATTGAAGATCCTACATGATGTCTTCCCTTGAAAACTTCTTTGAATCTTCTCTTTTTCTTGGTGGGATCTGTAGCTTGAATGTCAGAACAGAGGTTTCATTTATCTTTGACAAGGATAAGCTCCAGGAGCATGTTAGTTTCAGGCCTCCATCTTGGCTCTGCCTCAACACCTTTATTTTCAAGATAATGAATCTAAGTTATTTAACTAAAATTATCCAAAGAATATGTTTTAAAGACAGATCATCCTGTTTTAGTATCCCTTAGTTTAGTATGTTTATTTTCTTCATTAGAATCTGTTAGTCATAAAATAGATTTTAGTTATTGTAACAAGAGTAGGAGCAAATAGAATTTCTAAGTTATAATATTTTCTGTAAATTCTGTTAGAAAATACTCCACTCTAAATTCTAAAATGATTTTTTTGATTCATTTATTTTGTAATATTCTACTAAGGCAATTTATGTTGAGTTAGAGTAATACATGAAGTCAGGAAGACCTTGAGTTAAAATCTGACCTCAGACTCACTAGTCATGGGATGCTGGGCAAATAATTGAACCTCTCTTTGCTTCAATCTACTGGTGAAAGAAATGAAAAACCACTTCAAAACATTTGCTAAGATAACTCCATCAACATTATGTTCTATAAAGTTACAAAGATTCAGGCATGAAAGAATGAATGAATGTAAAATAATTTCAAAGATAAACATATATCTGTATATTTATATTTAATTATTAAAGAGATTAATCTTCTATGAATTCTCAATTTTTTTAAATAAAATAATGAAGTTAATTATGAAAAAGTTGTATAATTGAGTTACAAGGGACTTTTGCAAAACACCCCTACCCTATTTTAGCCAACCATGTATGTTAGATCAATGATAGACATTTGAGAATAATGAAGCTTCTGACATGAAACAATCTAGGAATTTCAATTAAGATAATGAGCTGACCTCTTCATTCATCTTTGAGTAAAAAAGATCTGACAAGTTAGCAAATCTTTAACATTTAGATTATATCAAGAATTTATTTCAAGTTGCTTCCCAGGAAGAATTTAGGATAGATAAACTCAATTAATCCTAAACCTGTTTGCCATGTAGTGATAAAACTATGACAAACAAAGGCCATGTCCTACCTAAGCAAATCTATTACTGGATTTGGCACTGCCTTTTCTATGTTTGCTCAATTCTTAGCTTAGGTGACTGATCATTAATCCCAAGGTGGACATGTCCAAACTAGGAAGACAGGTGTGAGTTGAGAAGTTCAGTGATCCTGGCTCCTAAATCAAGTATGGGCTACCCCATGGAAGGGGGCCCTGAAAACTTCTATTGGATTCTTTGAGAAGAGTCCCATTTGGCAGAAGAGAAATCTTATCCAAGAATTGGATTGTCCAAAGGCATGGAATTAGTGGGATCCAAGTCAGATAAAAAGAAAATGTAAAATAATTAATTAGCAGTTTTGAAATTTGCCTCATTGAAAGCTATTTTTTTTTGTCAATGTGAGTTAAATATAATTTCTTCCCTGTTATATTGGTGAATCTCTTTTTAAGTCTTTCATTTAAAAAATTATTTAATTTCTTGAAAGCTATGATCAAAGAAAGAGCCTGGATAGCATTTATCATGAAATCATGAAGGAAGTTCCTCTGGAATCAGAGGACAATAGAGTCATTGAAAGGATGCAACAATTAAATTTTTTATGTTTTTTTTATTAAAGATATTACTGGAGTTTTACAATTTTCCCCCCATCTTACTTCCCTCCCCCTACCCCACCCCCCCACATAAAGCAATCTGTCAGTTTTTACTTTGTTTCCATGTTGTACATTGATGCAAATTGAGTGTGAAGAGAGAGAAATCATATCCTTAAGGAAGAGACAAGAAGTCTAAGAGTTAACAAGATCAGACAATAAGATACCTGTATTTTTTTCTGAATTAAAGGGAATAGTCCTTGATCTTTGTTCAAACTCCACAGCTCTTTATCTGGATACAGATAGCACTCTCCTTTGCAGACAGCCCAAAATTGTTCCTGATTGTTGCACTGATGGAATGAGCGAATCCTTCAAGGTTAAACTTCACTCCCATGTTGCTGTTAGGGTATGCAATGGTTTTCTGGTTCTGCTCATCTCACTCAGCATCAGTTCATGCAAATCCCTCCAGGCTTCCCTGAAATCCTGTCCCTCCAAGTTTCTAATAGAACAATATTGTTCCATGACATACATATACCACAGTTTGCTAAACCATTCCCGAATTAAAGCAAATTTACTTGATTTCCAATTCTTTGCCACCATAAACAGGGCTGCTACAAATATTTTTGTACAAGTGATGTTTTTACCCATTTTCATCATCTCTTCAGTGTATAGACCCAGTAGTAGTATTGCTGAGTCAAAGGGTATGCACATTTTTGTTGCCCTTTGGGCATAGTTCCAAATTTCTCTCCAGAAAGGTTGGATGAGTTCACAGCTCCACCAACAGTGTAATAGTATCCCAGATTTCCCACAAGCCTTCCAACAATGATCATTATCCTTTCTGGTCATATTGGACAATCTGAGAGATGTGAGGTAGTACCTCAGAGAAGCTTTAATTGGCATGTCTCTAATAATTAATAATTTAGAGCAATTTTCATATGGCTATGGCTTGCTTTGATCTCCTCATCTGTAAATTGCCTTTGCATATCCTTTGACCATTTGTCAATTAGGGAATGGCCTTTTGTTTTAAAAATATGACTCAGTTCTCTGTATATTTTAGAAATGAGTCCTTTGACAGAATCATTAGTTGTAAAGATTGTTTCCCAATTTACTATATTTCTTTTGATCTAGGTGACTGGTTTTATCTGTGCAAAAGCTTTTTAATTTAATGTAATAGAAATCATCTAGTAGGTTTTTGGTGATGTTCTCCATCTCTTCCTTAGTCATAAACTGCTTCCATTTCCATAGATCTGACAGGTAAACTAGTGCTTGATCTTCTAATTTGATTATAGTACTGTTTTTTTTTTATGTCTAAGTCCTGTAACCATTTGGATCTTAGCTTGGTAAAGGGTGTGAGGTGTTGGTCTAATCTATGTTTCTTCCAGACTAACTTCCAATTATCCCAGTAGTTCTTATCAAAGAGGGAGTTTTTATCCCAATAGCTGGACTCTTTGGGTTTATCAAATAGCAGATTATTATAATCATCTCCTGCTTTTGCACCTAGTCTATTACACTGATCCACCAATCTATTTCCTAGCCAATACCAAACAGTTTTGATGACTGATGCTTCATAATATAATTTTAGATCAGGTAGGGCTGAGCCCCCTTCTTTTGCACTTTTTTTAATTAAGCTTCTAGGAATTCTTGACTTTTTATTTCTCCATATGAATTTACTTACATTTTTTTCTAACTCATTAAAGTAATGTTTTGGAATTTTGATTGTTAGGGCACTGAAGAGGTAGTGTAGTTTTGGTAGAATTTCATTTTTATTATATTAGCTCTACCTATCAACAAGCAGTTGATATTTGCCAAGTTATTTAAATCTGATTTAATTTGTGTGAGAAGTGTTTTATAATTGTTTTCAAAAATGTTCTGAGTCTGCCTTGGCAAATAGACTCACAACTATTTTATATTGTCTGAGGTTACTTTGAATGGGATTTCTCTTTCTAGCTCTTCCTGCTGTATCTTGCTAGAAATATATAGAAAAGTTGAGGATTTGTGAGGATTTGCTAAAATTCCCAATTGTTTCCATTAGTTTTTTGGATGATTTCTTGGGATTCTCTAGGTAGACCATCATGTCATCTGCAAAGAGTAAGAGTTTTCTCTCTTCCTTCCCAATTCTAATTCCTTCAATTTCTTTTTCTTCTCTAATTGCTGAAGCTAACATCTCTAATACAATATTAAATAGTAGTGGTGATAATGGGCACCCTTGTTTCACCCCTGATGTTATTGGGAATGCCTCTAGCCTCTCCCCATTAACTATAATGCTTGTTGATGATTTCAGATAGATACTGCTAATTATTCTAAGGAATAGTCCATTTATTCTACTACATTTTCTAGTGTTTTTAGTACGAATGGATTTTGTATTTTGTCAAAAGATTTTCAGCATTTATTGATATGATCATATAATTTGTGATAGTTTTGTTGTTTATATAATTGAGTATACCAACAGTTTTCCTAATATTAAATGAACCCTGCATTCCTGGGATAAATCCTACTTGATCATAATGTATGATCCTAGTGATAACTTGTTGTTATAATTTTGCTAAGATTTTAAGATTTTTGCATCTATATTCATTAGAGACATAGGTCTATAATTTTCTTTCTCTTTTTAACTCTTCCTGGATAAGGTAACAGCACCATATTGGTTTCATAGAAAGAGTTAGGTAGAGTTCCATCTTTCCCTATTTTTCCAAAGAGTTTATATAGAATTGGAACCAATTGTTCCTTAAATGTTTGGTAGAATTCACTTGTTAACCCATCTGTCTGACTGCTAGCAGGATTTTCTCTTTTATCTGATAGTTCTGGAATTTGACCACAACATTCCTTGGTGTTTTCATTTTAGGATGTTTTTCTGAAGGGGATCCATGTATTCTTTCAATAATTACTTTGTCCTCTGGTTCCATGATATCAGGGCAGTTTTCCATCACTGTTTTCAGGAAATCCAATAATTTTGAGGTTGCCCCTCCTCAAACTATTCTCAAGGTCAGTGCTTTTGCTGATGAGGTATTTTACATTTTCTTCTATTTCTTCTATTTTTTGGTTTTGTTTAACTGGCTCTTGCTGTCTCATGGAGTCCTTAGTTTCTTCAAACACCATTCTTTTTTTTTAGAGAGGAGTTTTCTTCATTAACCTTTTGCAACTCTTTTTCCAATTGGTCAATTCTGTTTTTGAGAGAGCTTTCCATTTGACCAATTGAGGTTTTGAGAGAATTATTTTCTTTTTGCATTTGCCCAATTGAGGATATGAGAGAATTATTCTCATTTTGTATAAGTCCAATTGTATTTTTTAAGGATTTGTTTTCTTGTTGCAAGGTATTAATAGTCTCTCCCAAATTTTCCAGTTGATTTTGAAACTCCTTCCTTATTTCTCCAAGGAAGTCTTTCTATGCTGAAGACCAGATCATATTTTCCTCAAAGGTTCTAGGTCTCTCTGAGTTGGGGTCTTTCCCTCCCAGGAATTTTTCTATGGATCCAACTTTCTGCTGACCCTTCTTCATTTTGCTAAGACCTTGAGTTGGGGAGAGGCTGGTTCACAGGTGCTTGGGATCAATAGACACTTTACTCACTGAGTGCAATTTCTCCGACTGGCCAGTAGGAGGTGCTGATTGCTTTCTCTGGAGTGTCTGTGACCTTGATTGAAGCCTTCTCCCTTAGCTTGAAGGGAGGAGTTGGAGCTAAAGAATCCTTTTGCCTTCAGACTTCACCCTTGCCTGAGGTCATTCCTCTCCCTATTGTCAGCTGAGCTGGTTCTTCTTCTCACACACCTGTACCTGAGGCAGAAGTAGTCTGCAGTTGTTTTTTTTTCTGGGAAGAGGCCTCAGCTACAATGGATGTGTGGACTCAGAGTTCCTCAGAACAGCGGAGCCCAGGAGGGATTGTGTGTCAGAAGCTATCCTGCATCGGAACCCTCCCCCCAGCCCTGCTGGCAAGCTCCAGAGAGTCAGAACACCTCTGTTCCCTAGTTGACTCCAGCCCCCCACCTTCTAGCCCCACCACTGATCCAGCAGGTCTCGCTCTTGGGCCCTCAGACTCCTTGGCTCCAATTCAGCTGCTAATCTGCCTGATTCAGGGCTGATCCGCCCTCTGTGCCCAGACACACTGGCCCAAATACGTCCAATGTTGCTGAGGTAGACAAATCCTGAGGTAGATCTTCTTTCTCCTGGCTTTTCTTTCTGGGTTTTGTGGGTTGGATTTCTGTTAAGAGGACTGTTTAATATGATAGATGGGGAAAGATCAGGAGACTTTAGAACTGTGCCTGTCTTCTCTCTGCCATCTTGGCCAGAAGTCCATCAATTAACTTCTTAAAGGGATCGCCAAAATGAAATTATCAAGGAGTAATGTAGCCTAATTCAAGAATTATCAGATCACAGAGAAAATCCTGCAAGAGGGAAGAAAGAAGCAATTAAAATCTTGTGAAGCCACAGTCAGAATTACACAGGACATTACTGCAACAACATTAAAGGATCAAAAGACCTGGGAATATAACAAGCTGAAGGGCAAGGGAGTTTGAATTGCAAGCAAGAATCAACTGCTCAACAAAACTGAGCATACTCTTCCAGTGGCAAAGATGGAAATATAACAAAACTTCCAAATTTTCCTGATGAAAAAAATAGATCTGATATTCAAACAGGAGACTCAAGATTTACTTGAAAAACATAAACAGGGGAAAGGAAAAATACTGTTATTTATTAAGATCAAATTGGATACATCCCTACCTAAGAGAAATATTCTCATACTTCTTGGGAATCATAACTCTATCTGAGGGAGTATACGTAGACTGAAGGTATGGATATGAGTTGATTTTGATAGAATGATTTTTTAAAAAAACTAAAACATATAAAAGGAAGTGATGGTGATGAGACAGGAGGAAGGTGGAGACAGAATGGAATAAATTACATCACACGAATAGGCACAATGGATATTGCAGTAGAGATAAAGAAGGGAAGTAGTGAGAACTGCTTGAATCTTATTTGCATTGGATTTAGTTCAAAGAGGGAATAACACATGAACCCGGGTTTAGAAATTTATTCTATGCTTCAAGTATTAG